>NC_070564.1:5863986-6172617 GCF_026914185.1 Puccinia triticina | reverse complement strand
TCAAACAAAGTTGTAAGGTGAGATGGGAATATATAAAAAGATGAATAATGGATCATTTTGAGAGAGTGGGAATTCTTGTGTGCAAATTCTCAATACTGAAGAAAAACACTTTATTGAAAAACTGCTTGAAATTCTTGGCCAGTGGATTCATTACGTCCCCCACAAGAGCAATTACCAAAGACTTCCTGTGATTTAAAAGCCAAAACTGCAAATAAATCCAAAGAAGTGTGTTCCACATGTCTCTTTCATTTCGATCCTCATTATTTTTCATCCTCTGATACAGGTCTAATGGAATTCTATCTTGGATTTTATTATAATCTTCGTACCAAATTGTGGCCAAAATACCAAAAGATTGTGATGCTTCTACAAGATATGAAGTGTGTGGAATTATCTCACTTTGTGGTCTTGGTATTATTGCGTTAATGATTTGAACATGCAATAAAAACAGTGGGAAGACTGTTACTGGAGGATTCCTTTTATACGTCTTGTAGTTCTCCAAATGGCATTTGAAATCAATTCCAGTTATCTGTAACCAATAGTTGTACCAACTTTTTAGATTACTGTAGAAGATATCCATTCCAAATTTTATAGGAAATCTTTTATCAAATTTGGCATCTGAACAGGCTGTATTTCTGTTGGTTATATTCCCTGTTGGTGCATTTTTGGCTTTTTGAATTCTTGAAGACGCAGAAAATTCCTTTCCCAAGGACCTTAATTCATCTTGGTTCACAGTAAGATGTGCTCCTGGAAGGGGTCCAATCCTATCACGTATTTTATCTAAAAACAATGAATTGATGTCTGGGTTGTGGAAAACTTGCTGGTCAAAAATTAATATATCCATGGAAGGTACCCTATCAACTGCATAGCATGCACTAAAACCATGATTCGAAGTGCTTGGGATCAATGGGTTTGGAAAGATTTGGATATCACAATGAGGGGCATAATGAAGCTGTGATCCACCAAGTGCTGCTTGTTCTTGGGCATAGACATCACCAATCCTTTTACTTTCTGGTTTTCTTGGGTTTTGGTTATTTGAATAAAATTGTGGCTCAGTAAAAAGCCCTGCAGGTTTGGAAGATCTGTTTCCAAAGCAAATCTTGGGAGTTGGTGCCAACTGTCCCTCAGATATTTCAAGATTACTTAAAGTTTTTCTCTTTTCATTCTGTTTTTGCCTTTCAGGTCTCTTTTCATTCTGTTTTTGCCTTTCAGGAATTGTTGAAGTTTTTCTTTTCAATGGAGTATTTCTGCCTGTGGAAATGACATCTGCTCAAATCAGATATTGGTGGTTCATCTTTTTGTGAAATTTTATCATGTATGTATTTTTCTGATACAATGAGACAAACTCACCAAATGGATCAGTACACATCAAATGATTTTCAGAGGTATCAAGAATGAAATTTGGTAAAGTTTTGTGTAAAGTATCCCCCATGTATTTTTCTCTTATATTTTCAGAAAAATTGGCATCATTATTTAGAGAACCAGGGTGTTCATTCAGAGGGCCAATTGCCCTAGTGGATTCTAATAAAGGTTCATAGATTTCCCAATTTAAGATTGATGTGGTAGGTTCTACATAGCAAGCTTATTGGTATCAGCTTTGGGCCATTCCTCTTTCCATCAGAATTCACTTGTGCCCTTCTATTGGGCCTTTCCTGAGAGTTTGTGTCCAGTGTTCATGTTTCTGGAGGAAATGAAAAAAAAAAAAAAAAAAAAAACTCACCAAAGTTATCAGAACGCATCAAATGATTTCCAGAGGGGTGTGAAAACCAATTTGGGATATTTTTGAAATTATTCCCCAGGCATTGTTTTTTTCCACTCTCAGATGAGTTCAAATCATCATTGGGGGAACCAAGTTTTTGATGCAAAGGACTGGTTGCTTCAGTGTATTCTGATACAGGGTCTGAAACTTCCCAATCAAAGAGTAATTTGATAGGTTCTAAAAAGCAATAAGATTGTAGTGTCAGCTTTGTGGCATTCATTTTTTCCTTATAATTATTGTATTCATTCTCTTAGTGATTAATATGATCCAGTGAAAATGTCTCACCATCATTGTTGAGATCATTTGAGTAGGGCCCAGAGAAATCAGTCAGAAGATGAGGAGTATTCTTGTAACTATCCTCTGCCATTGTTTTTGTTGAGCTTTCAGGCAAAGAATTGGCTTCGTGAATCTGTTCAGCTGGAGTAGATACAGGAGTGGCTTCCCAACTGAATTGCAAGCTGAAAGGTTCAAATGGTGAAGGAGCCATTACATTGACAGTCATGAATACCAACCAAATAACAACACCCTGGTAGTATTTGACTTTCATTTTGATTGTTGGAAAGTTAGAAGTACATTGGATCCCAGTTCTCCTTCTCCGGATAGACAAGAGCGTCTTATAGCAAGCAGTGGTGCTAGTCTTGAGTATGGTAATGACAACCCATAAAGATGATGGTGAAACCAGTTTGAACAGTTTCAGCAGAGCTGTATGTACATGTTTTCTGTTTAAGAAACAATTATGGTATGTACACCACGGGTGCAACAAAATATTCTGAAAACCAGTTTGATTGGTTTTCAGAAAAAAATGTTAATTGAGTCCGGACGTCCTGAAGAACAAGTCAGACTAACCATTTTCAGATATTTTTAAAACATTTCTGGAACCACCTGAGGTGGTTTTAAAAATATTTTGGAAACCAATTTGGTTTGAAAAATATTGCCAGAACCATTTGAAATGGTTTTGGAAACCATTTGGATGCTCCTTCTCTCACGGCACGGTTTTTAGGACCTTTTTGGCAACGGAATTTGTCCACAAACCAGATTCAGACCAATTTGGTTCTGAAAACCACTATCCAATCAATTTGGTTTTGACAACCATCCCAAAAACTTTTGGTGCACCCGTGGTGTAGAGTATGTTTGAAGACTTATGTAAGTGGGGGATTTCCCGTTGCCTGCTTGGTTTAGAGTGTTGAGGAGTATGCATATAGAGGACAAACCTTGCATGGAAGGTTATGGAATATTCTACATAGTTTGACAGGTTGTATATGTAGTTTAGCGGGTTTTGGTCAGATGCAAACAACACAACTTACAACATAGAGGAAGACACTATGCTAAAAACTTCATCTCAATCAATTTTCACCGGCCAGAAGGTTTAGCCTTTCCCTCTAGATTGAGCATTGAGTTCCTCCATATTTGGGGTGTTTATGACCAGTTGATGATGTGATTGTTTGCTGTGACCTGTAGGCTGTGATGTACATAGTGGCTCACCCACGGGGTGCATGCGGTGGGGATCCGTGGTGATGGGCTGTTCAACAGACACAACAGCAACCAACAACCAACATCCAACACCAAAAAACCAACATCCAACGTGGAAACCAGCCGAAAGACCATCTGTGCTCACAACGAGAGTTTAATATTTACTGGGCTTTCTCAAACAGTCCGACTCGATCCTGCAAGTTCCACATAATTATCTCTGTACAGTCAATACATAGACATACGCATGAAACTGTTTGATGGATGGGATCATGTGGGCGCAAAGACATGGTCAGTAATGTTTCTCTTATCTCTCCTTCAGCTTTACCATTGGTTTCAAGTCGTTCATCACCTTCCTAACCACGCAGGGTCGCCAATCCAGCCCGGTCTACTTCTGGTACGCCTGGGCCTGGCCTCCCCGGTTCCGATCACTCTCGGGGATCTTTATCGAGGCGTCCGTCCATCAGCAGACTGAACTCTGTCCGCGAACACCAATCGATCGATGACCACAGCCGGAAGCTGAAAGAGCTGCGATTGGCAGAGCTGACCAGGCAACTCGAGCTCACCGAACTCCAACGCAACCATCCACATCCACAGGCGTATGCCTCCGTCCCTGCACCACCTACCTCCCGGCCGATGACGCCCATCAGCTGCAAATTATCAGGCGTACCAGGTGGGCCTCCCCTCAGCAATCAAGATTTGGTCTGGGAAGAAAAGTTACGAGAAGCCAATGAATTGAACGCGAGGATTGAAAACCTCCGGCTCGCGGGGATGCCCCCAGACCAGCTTCCCAGCCCAGTCTTGCTGCCCAGTCGGCCACCATCGAGGGCTCGAACAGACAAGCCACATCCGAACTGCGTCCCGCCTCGCGACTATCCGCTCCCACCACTCTCCTCCTTCGCCCCCGAAGCTGTTCTGAGACGCCAGCTGTCCAAAAAGTCTTTAAATTCCCTATCTTCTTCTCATCATACCCAATCGCCCGCACCGCCTGTCTCGCAACCGCATCAAAACCGAGACCGGGCCGCAAGTGCCAGCCAAGCGAGCCACTATCAAGCGCTCAAAGAAGCGGAAGATGTAATTTGCAAACTGCGCAAATCACACGACGAGCTGTTGGAGAAAGTGAGAATTTTGGAGAATCAATTGGACCTCAAAGAAGCCGAGAATCAAGACCTGACGACTCGGAATAACAGATTAGAGACCTACCTTGCCGATGAGCAAAAGGCGAAAGAAGGCATCCAAAGAGAGAACGAGCGAGCGATGAACCAGTTAAGATCGCTCTCACGAAGCCAACCTCCCCACCATTCCCAAAGGGAGGATCCATCAGCCCGACTATACACTCAAGCCGAACCGCCTCAATCCCTTCACGAGCGGTTTTATCGTTCCCAATCCGGGACTGTGCCTCCAGACCAGAACATGTCGAAAGCGAGGGCCGAACTGCTGCAACGAGAAGAAAACCTGAAGAGACAGTACTCCTACAAATCCGGATCTCTGACTCCAGAGCTGGCCCGGCCAGGATCAGTAGTGAGTGAAAAAGCTCAGACCTAAATTTCTTCACAGCCGTGAGACAAATTTTTGATGCTTATCAAACATTGCACAGTTGGGACACAACCTGCCAGGACACCCCATGCCTCCTCCGATGGGCAATGCATCGCAACAACACCATCATCATCATAATCTATATGAATCAAGCCAGCCTGACGGATACCACTTTCCGCCTACGTCGGAGCCTCCTCATTCGCACTTCTATCCAGAAGAACATCGCCAAAGACCTCTCGACCCTGGCCATCCTCAAATGGCTTATCCGAGCTACCTCCATCAGCAAGGCCCACCCCTCTTTCCCCATCAATTCCCTCGCCCAAATCCTCCTCCCAAACCCCTGAACCCGATCGACGAGCCTCCCTCAGGGTCGAATGGCTTCCACACTCCTAACCATTCTAATCCTGCTTATAATAGACTTTACTGAAAACTCACTCGTGCAAAAGAAACACTAGTCGATATGTGTTCAGCAACTAATTCCGTCACTTGACTGGTCGATTGATCCACTCGTTTCTTAAGAAATAAAAAGCATATGCCAAATGCTACCCCCATATTCTATTCCCTCTTGCATATCCTGTACAGCTAGAATACTTCTCATATCGCAAACTTATCTCATTCCCCTGCTTGACTATGTTATCAATTCCTGTTGTTGTTACTCATCTGTACCCTTCTTACTCTTGCTCCCGTCTCCTCCATACTCTCGCATATATCTGCGCTGATAATCTTATACACGCGACCAGTCTCCCCGCAGTCTTGCTTTGTTTCATGTTCTTCTTGTTGGCTCCATCAATTTAAAGAAAGACCTATCACCTATTGTATCTAGACAATTCACCTCCTTACTCTGTGATCTTTCCAATTACACATCTCCTTTCAGCGTTTAAATGACCTATTTTCTTGAGATTCTGTTGGGCTGCTTTGTCCGTATGAGATCCTTGTCAGGTCTGGGCATATATGACTTCTCGACTTCTACATAGAACAACCATGGGCAGAAAACTTCGCACAACCAGTTTGAACGTTGTTATCTGAGTGCACTTTAGATGACCTCTAGCTACTCATTGCCCTACGTTCTCTCCAACATTTATTCGAAAGTAATAACAAGAAGTTACCTAAATACATCACTCCTACAGCACTGATGTTGGCCTTTCAATCTTTGTTGTGCTTATTCATCCGACTTGGCATCCACCAGCGCGAAAAAGGTCGCGTTACTCGAACTGGCATCAACACCTCTCTCAGGACCAAGCACTTTTACCCTTCTTGATTTGGTTTGCCTTGTACATACTTCCTAATATCTATGTAGTTGAATGAAGCGCCTCAAGGAGATATTCGTCCCATCGAATGAGATCCCCATATTTTTTCAGCTTGAAGAGGGCAGCGTATCTCTCACTTTTACCGATTGTCTGGGGATAATACCCAGAAGTGTTGGTATTATCAATGGCGCTGGCCGCTGAAAATTTGGTCAACCCGCCGGGAAGGGAATTGGAGCCTCGGTCAGTTAAGAATCAGGAAAGCCTCAACTTATGGGATTGGATGTCGCATCTTTGATTGGGACAGCTATGGGCCACCAGGTGCAGTGATCAATAAGCGTTGAGAATGAATACGGCTTTCAATCAGCTCGATAAACCCATGGGACCAGCGTTCAAAAGGGCCAACCAAAGGAAAGGGTCTTGACCCTTGCCGGTCTCTTGAGACAGTCATGTCCGCTCGAAAATCTGGCACTGAATCCCAGTATTTGCAATTCTTCTCAACGGAAAGTCAGTGACGCCAAGCCGCGCCCTCTCATGGAGAGGTTCAATGCTTCGCGGCCTCGATGGCCGGATTCGCCGCGAACGTTGTTTAATAGCCATACATGGCGATGGCCGTTTCGGATGAAGGGAGATCATTTAAACCAGGTCGACCTGTCAGGCTGTAACCACGGGCACCATAGTCCCATACAATTAAACTCTGGACTGGATATCTCTGACTTGGCCCCTGGAACTAGGACATAGCCTGAGGCTAGACCAGTCGGTTATCGCGTATGTGGCTCCCCACTTCATGGTTGTTGTTGCTTAATTCCCATCTCTTCGGTATATGAACCCTTGAGTTTTCCATCTTTGTTTCTCCCTCTCCCCAGTCATCCGGGTTCTCACAACTTCAGCATTGGTTAGCTTCCTCTTCCATCTCACAACGCTTTTGAGCCCACATCCTCACTCATCTACCCAGATTCCTGTTGCATTCCTGGATCCACCCTACTCCGAACAACAAGCAGCAAGATTTCCCCCCAAGTATCTCTGCCACAGCAACTCAGGTTAGTATCTCAAAAAGAAAGCTTTCTTTAGAAAGGTTTCTTTGACCATGTTTCTTACGTTTTTTTCTCCTCTGCCAGATAAAATGCCTTACGTACTTGCATGTTCGACTCTCCTGATCATGTTTTGTAGTAAGTTTTTTTTTTCGAAATCCTTTGTCGTGACATAAAAGACTGATTAGATATTTGAACAGGTTACAGGTTGGCCCGATCTACATCAAGGATTTCATCCCGTAAGTCATGGTCCTCTTATCTGATTGGAACATACATTTGCTTACCTTTTTTCTTTCATACTAATTCGGGAAATCATGGCACGCCTGACTGTGGAGCAAGAAATTACTTCACTGAAGCAAGCAGTTGCTGAACTGGAGCAAGCCGTTGCTGAACTGGAGCAAGCAGTTGCTGAACTGGAGCAAGCAGTTGCTGAACTGGAGCAACTGTATCCTGCACGCAAACAACAGTTTGCTGCACACAAGCAACAGCTTGCTGCACACATGCAACAGTTTGCTGCACACATGCAACAGTTTGCTGCACACAAGCAACAGTTTGCTGCACACAAGCAACAGCTTGCTGCACACATGCAACAGTTTGCTGCACACATGCAACAGTTTGCTGCACACATGCAACAGTTTGCTGCACACATGCAACAGTTTGCTGCACACAAGCAACAGTTTGCTGCACACAAGCAACAGCTGGCGTTGGAGCAGCAAAACACATGTTGCCTCCAGGGCCCTGCTGTACAAGGTGGACAAACTTGACATCACCCAGTTCCCATGTCTCCTCTCTTTTCTCTTTTTTCACTTGTTTCCTCGCCCCTTTTGCATCTTGTGTAAATTCCTTTTCTGTTTGTGTTACTCCCCTTTTTCTTCATCAAATCTCATTTGTTTCCTTAAATGCCAATCATGAAGGGTCTTTCATAAATCACACTGGCTAGAGTTTAAGGCTACTGCGCTGTGGCACCAGGAGTTGGAGGACTACTTCACTTGGTACAGTGTACACCCCGCCCATGCAGACTCCAAGCCCACCTTGCCAATGGACGGATAAACCCAATCCAGTGACATTTTGTTTTTTGTTAACTTACAGCAACATCGCAACAGATCTGATCCAAGAGAGGTATTGGTGACACCAGGTTATTGACGTTGATGCCCCAAAAACCGACATAGAAAGAGTTTTTTTGCTCCAGTATCTAAGACCAATAAAAATCTTCTCAAAAATAATGTACTAATATACAATGCTCGTAGCTTGTCGCTCCAAAAGAAAATGATGAAGCGGATGTCCGGGATGGATATTATATTAGCCAAGCAAAAAGATGATGAAATTACAACAAACAGTACCAACATAGATGCATAGAAACAGAGATCAGATATATGGATTGATGAGCAGATTGGTGGGGCTTGAGACACACATGATGACTTACATGGATGATGAGATGTCAAAATTGGGCTTCTGTACGGATTAGTTGACAGAGCAAGAAGATAAAACAAGTTCTTTACAAAATAGTGGATTTAGAGGATGGAGAATGGCAAGAAGAGCGATAGATGAACGGTTTCTTGAGGGGCGAAAGGGTGAAAGACGGATTACTATCTGGCTGAGGAGCCGGGTTTGAAGATGAGGGATTTGGAGGGTTGTTTAGGCGGAGGTTTGAGTTTCTTTGGGACGAAGAGACTTGATGTTTTTTTGGTTGGGCTGGCAATGGAGCCAGGAGCTGAGAGAATCGATTCGGATGTTGTTTTGGGTTTGAGGAGGGCAGCTATACGTGAAGGCGTTCGTGCTGGCGGCCGAGGAGTAGTAGCCGGAGGAGGGGATCTACGTAGCGCGGTAGTTAGAGGTCCTTTATGAGGCAGTGGCTTGGCTTTGGGGAAAGGGGTGGGCTTGATGCCGTTCTTATCACTAGGCGCGGTAGGGGGCGCAGAGGGGACCTGGACGACTTTGACTTGTGGTTGGACGGCTGGAGTGCGTACGACACATTTGGCTGTCGGGGCTTTTCCTACTGGCTTCTTGATCGAAAAGATGGGCGTGCTCGAGGAACGCGGGGGATCGGCTGGGCGGGCAACTGGCTTGGGAGCAGAATTCGGTGTGCTTATCATTGCTGCTTTAACCCGGACTGCGTTGGCATAAACGGCTGCTGATTTCTTGACTTGTTGGCGTGCTTTTTCGGCCAAAGTTTTCCCTGTTAATCGATGTCATCAGTGTGAGCCAAGGGTTTTTTTTATCTTTAAGAGCGGGGGAGAGAGGGCATGTAGAACTTACCTGTCGGAGTATAATTGCCCCAAGATTTCGCGCCATTCAGCTTCTTTTTCTTACTCCCAATACCGTAATCAGTCTGGCCGGTAAAAATAGCCTTCCGTTTCAGTTGATCTGAACGACTAGCTTGGACCTTTTCTCGTAGACGGGCAGATGCAGATGCAAGGGCCTCTTCCTTGGCGAGTCGAGTTTTGAAATAAAGGAGCCGATTAGCTGGCAGGTCCACCTCTTGTACGCCGTCTTCATCTTCGCGGGGATGGGAGGGGCCGGGAGATGGAGAGCGGACGGAGGGCGGGATTGCTGTTTCATTGGGAAAATCTTTCGAGAGAAGATGGTGCCAAATTTCATCCGATTCCAACATGAGATGCTAAAGAGCAGAATGATTCCTTGACTAAGAATTCCTCGATTTTTACGGGAAGGGCGAGCAAAGAAGAGAAGCGGCGTGTAGCTGATGGATATACGCACGGGAGAGGAGTCTTCAATGTGGGCTAGCTGGTCGGGATGGCATGCAATAAGAACAGGCCTAATCAAACGATACGGGCAGTGTCCGACTTCCAGGAGACCTGAGCGTTAAATCCAAACAGAATCAAAACAAAGCAAGTCAGCACTTGGAAACACACGGCGAAAAAAAAGCCTGGAGGACAGCTTACTGCCTGAATGTGCAGTTAGAACTAGGATATTCGGAATTGACCAGGGAGGTAAATAATCGGCAAATTGAAGCAAGTCAGCATGATTCTACCGTGCAGACAGAAAAGGCCAGAGAGCATGATGCAGAGCGGAGGGAATACTGACTACGCAGGCATGATTCTTTGAGTGAGAGCACCATGGTTGCGTGTTTGCTTGCCTGTGGTTGTTTGTGGTCCGATGGATGTGGTGTGGTGACTGGTCGGAGTTTTCTTGGTGGAAGTGGGGAAAATGACACACTCTAACTTAAAGTCGCTTACGTAATCCAAACTAAACACATACCAGCGCTACCCCCGGATGGCCACGACCCGAGTGACCGAGCACCCGCAACAGGCAACTTCATTTGGGTTGCAAGCTGTTCCCAGGGCTTCTCTGACTTCATATGAGACCACCTGGAGGCCTTCCCTCCGCCTAAATGGCTTGATTGAGAGGGAGCCGCTAAACCTTGTTTGCTGGTGAAAACTTGATCTTGATCCCAGCTGGCAGCCAGTAAGGTTTAGCCTTTCCCCCCAGATCAAGCACACAGGAAGTCATCCACTTCTTATAACCATTATGTATCTAGATTCCAAGTCAAGAAACACCATGGAAGTACCCTTTTTAACATCAGCCTGCCAACTAAGCAGGCATGCCAACCAAGCACCATCACATGTCAGAGGTACAAAACTGAGGACATATCACTTGTCTCGTTTTTGGCTTGATTGTCCAACCGGGCCCTAAAGCATTTACCTGTGATCTATGTATATAGATGTCGTGGGTTTGATTCTTGTTCATTTATCATTTTTTTTTTCTTTTCTTCTGATGTTTAATCCTGTTTTTTCACATCATCTCAGCAACCCAGGTGACATCCGCCTGGGTCTAGGACAGGTTCAGGTCAGCCTGGCATTATTCTGAAGCCTCACATTGCCATCGGTGTTTTTGCGAGGGTGACTCCCAAGAAATGCCGGACCAATATTTTGGCCGCAAGACGCGGGTCTCATTGCTGCTGTTCGTTAGACATAAAGTGTGGAGTTATTTTCCCATAAAGCCCCCTTTTCCATCTTCCACGATGGCATATGACTCATGATGGATGCTTGGTTGCTCGTAGGTCTGTGGGAGCTAGTTATCTAACCTCGTACACGCTCGTGAAGACACATTCAAAATTGAGAAAAGCGGTGTTTGAATTTTCCTTAATCTTTATGTTAAAAGGACAAGCAATTGATTCTGAAGAAGTTTCAATTGAAATATGGGTGGGCTCATTGATAGAACGATTAGGAGCTTTGAATTGGCAAGATAGACTACATCGCTTTTCATGAAAACGGTAAAATAGGGAGTTATTGCTGAGGGAGGTGGTCGAGAGTCGACAAAATTTCAGATTGGATGAGCGGGTCGGAAACTTGCTCGGCCGCGTTTCTCATCAAGTTCAGGATATGATGATCCGGTTGGAAGATGAAAGAAGTCGGTCGACTTTGGGGGTTGCAGAAGTAAGTTTTGAAGGTCGCGAGGGATTCGAGAGGTCGGTCGAGTTCAAGATCAGCTTGGATAAGACTGTTGACCAATGAGTGTAAGATCGTCGGAGCAGGTTCGGATTGATGATTATTAGGGTTCTTCTCGAGGAGCAAATCCCTGCAAAGCTGTTTAGAATTATTGAGACTCTTGATGATTTCCTCCCGTTTTTCGTTTTGTTGGCCTTCTCCCTCTTCTTCTCCGACGCTGTTTTTGAGAAACGTGCGGTATCCGTGGAGACCGCCGAGATGGCCGACCATCAGGTTGAACCCGATCAGTTCGCTCTCCTCAGCTACGACCACGAGGTCTTTCCCTATCCGGACAAGAATCTCAACCACCTCCGACATCCTGTTGCCCGCCCGACTGAGCGCAATGATCGATGGCAAGAGATGTGTGATTTCTAGCTTCCGTCGAGATCTAACGAGTTGGGAAAGGACGTTGAGCGCAAGATCTGGCAGGATGTGTCGGCTGCTGAGAGATAGGAGTTCGATCATCAATCCATCATCGAACAAATCCTCAATCAGATCGGCATGGTTGTTGTTCAGGTATGAGTAACAATAAAGAGCCGATTGAGGCTGTTGGAACGGAAGCGGAGCCCAGTTTAGCATGCAAATCAGTGGGATGCCTATCATCTATCGTGAGCCAGTCGTGGATGGACATACATCTGATCGATTGACACATGTCCGCAGTAAGCTGATCAAACTTGCAACACAATCCGGATGATCGGTTTCTTTGATTGGGACGACAAAGGAGCGGACGAGATCGATGGCTAGCTTGAGCTGGGCCTGTCCAGCCAGGGAGTCGGCCAATTGGATGAGTAAGAGCTTTGGGATCTGGGACAACAAATCGGAGGCCGTGGCTACTTGGAGCAGAAGGATGGACTGGCTGAGATTAGATTCGAGGATGGCCGCACGGAATAAGGCGGTGATCGTCTGGGGCCCAATCTTGTTTCCTGTGGAGAGGATGAGTGAGTAGATCACGTCGGTTGATCTGTCGCATCGGATGAATCCTTCGAGGATCGTTGCCCATAGCAGGTCGTCGATGTGATTGAGTCCGATGAGCTCGATGAGCTCGTTGACGGTCGCGTAGAGCTGGGTCCAGAGACCATAGTGTGCAAGGATTGAGACCAGGTGGCGATATGCTAGGCTGAGGTCGTCCTGCGAGGGTGGCCCGGCCTGCTTGAGTTCCTGGCACAGCTCGAGGATCCGCACGACATTCTTGTCCGATTGGGCCTGCTCGAAACGAAGCCGGAAGGTGGGCTGGGGTGGATTGGCGCTGAAAGACGATCCTCTGCCAGGCTTCGTGTCCAACCTTAGGTTTCTGGCCTCCGAGGATATCGACAGACGGCGAACAGGCCATGGGATCCCGGAAGTGCTCGCTCGACCTTTCCTGATCGACTGCAGCAGGACCCGCATTTTGCTTGGCCTTGGCACCGAAGCCCGCCGAGGGTCCTCACCCTCCTCGAAGTAGAGCGTCGGCGGTGGGCATACTCTCGCCGCGAGGCTAAGCTGCCTTGGTCCGACTAGCCATTCGGAGCTTCAACACCACAAAAACATCCTTGGCAGCAACATCCTCAAGTCAGCATGCTCTCTTTCAGCTCGATCCTAACCAGACGAACAGCACCGACCATCCAGAAGCCCTCCTTCCGAAACGGCTTGGCTCGACACAACTCGTCGAAATCCACATCGACGAAAAAGCCCACCTACCAGCCCTCACCCTCCCCCCCTCCCTTACCACCCAAAGAACAGAAAGAATTCATCTCGCTCATCAACCAATCAAACTCATCGCCTCCAGATCAGCCCACCAACCAGACCCATCCTGATCTCAGAAACCTCGGCCCAGAAGAATTTCAGGGGGATGTCAATCCGAGAACCGGTGAAGTCAATGGGCCCAAACGCGATCCTTTAAAATGGCCAAATGAATGGGGATATGGTGGTCGAGTTGAGCAATCTGTCTTGTACCCCTTTTTGTGTTGAAATATGGCATGCATCGCTCACTGACATGTAGTCTATTGGAAAAAAAATATTGACTGTTGATAAAATATTCAGGCTACAGATTTTTGATGAGCGTTCCCTTACGCCGAGTGGGTAAGTACCCTACCACGGTCCGGACGGCGACGAACGATCAGAAACGGATCTCCGAAACAATTTTCGCTTCTTTCTCAACAATCACCTATCGCAGCAACCCCAGTTCTGTTGGGAAGATCAAGGAAGAATTTTCAACCAAATTTATCACCTCTCATCGTACACATCATCATCTTCCACCTCTGCAAATACCTAGTGGTTTCCCAGCTCAGGTTGAAAAATTAGTACAAAGAAACAGTTACGTCTTCAGAGATATATCAAAATACGTGAAATCAGAAACAATTCTCTACCTTTCTTAAACACTACATGCACTCCTCCCATATTTTTTCTCATCCTTGCACAAAATAAATAAAGGAAGGGAATCATGTTTGTCATATTTGAATTCATTTTTCTGCTTACGTTGTAGCTGTAAGGTTTTTGTTTTTTGATCAATACTTATCAGTCCCTTGCATCCTAAACGCAACTTGGAAAAACTGCTCTGTCTTTTCTTAACAAATGCGTAAACACACGGGACGCCAGGCCCTTCGGCTGCCAAGTATCTACACCTTGAACCAGAATCGTCGAGGTAAAACAACACTGTAGGAGGTACACTTCGGTCTCCCAAATGTCAAACAAGCTGGTTGACCGGCAGGTAGTCTTGCAACCGCCACAAGCAAAAATCGAACGGAACTAAATCACTTTCCTCCGACGAGGCAGGGACTAAGTTGAGTTCGAGTAAGGATAGGGATAACAGGCGTATTTTCCTCCCTCTGAGAACGGCCTGGCGTCCACTCGAATGTGGGCTATGTAGTGCAAACGCAAAGCAAAATTGGATTCCCTGTGGTTTGTCCACAATAAAGACGTGTCCTCCGGCCAAGACGACCCCCCACAATCAGGATGTACTACATAGATGACAGAGCGTAGAGAACACGTAGGCCAGCTTCTCCTTGACCCAATTCCCAAGCCCGAGTAGGACTGGGGCAAGACATCTATCCAAACAATGTTGTCCAAATTTCCAAGCTTTGGACTTCCCCGTGCAAGAAATCGCACATAACTCAACACGTGTTTGGTGATGACTACTGGCTTCCATCCGTGGAAGCATGGAAGCAACGAAGGGAATGCTGGATAGATGAGAGCGGCGACGACT
Source organism: Puccinia triticina (assembly GCF_026914185.1). Lineage (NCBI taxonomy): Eukaryota > Fungi > Basidiomycota > Pucciniomycetes > Pucciniales > Pucciniaceae > Puccinia > Puccinia triticina. The sequence goes on along the minus strand of NC_070564.1, from coordinate 6,157,957 downwards.
CTCGCAATCTTGTCATGGGTTCGTCCATCTACCGACTGGCCTGCCGTTTCTCACACCCTTTGATGTAGAAAATGCCACGATATCCATGTTACCCCGGGTTCCAGCTGTGTGCCAGTTAGTTTCTATCGTGCAATAGCCGGGATTTTCGGCAAGGAGACTGGCTTCCACGGCGTGGATCAAAGCGTCACCAGAAAGCTGCCCCGATTGGAAGTATAAAGCGGGCTTGTTGTGCGCCTTGGTGTCTCTACCCTCATCATCCAATCCACCGCACCAACACTCCAGCCTACCTAATCAACTCCAGATTTAGCCAGTCCAATCCAAAAACAACCCGCTCCGTACAAATCCAAAATGGTCTCCTTAGCTTACCTCATCACCCTTCTCTCTGTGCTCGTCGCCACGTCTCGTGCGGAAGAAGTGAGCGGGGCGAAGAACGAAGACGTCGATGCGAAATGGCTTGGCGGATTCGGCGGGATGTACAACAGCTTTTACGCGCTGGGCGGGATGGGCCTGGGCATGTTTGGCTCCCCATGGATCAACAGCCTGGCCTGGTCGATGGGCGGCGCCTGCTTCGGGGGCGCTTTCTTCCCGATGAACATGGCCCTCGGCATGGGCGGCTTCTTCGCAAAGGCCTCCGAGCAGGAAGCCACCCATTCCGTCAGTCGTCGGGCGATCCACCTCGATGCCGACCACCTCTTGCGTCGAACCTCCACCGACAGCGTTACCTGCACCAGCAGCAAAGGCGTCTCTGAAGTGTTCTCCAAATCGCAATGCCTGAAGTACGCCGATCACTGTCCTTTATATCACTGTATCATTGTCAACTGACCTCGTTCCGCTCGTTTCTCCACTTCTTTTTTCCAACAGGGCAGCTCAAACTTTGCGCGAGAAGAGCGTACACTCTGCTTCCAACGGAAACTGCCAAGTAAGTCCTGCCGCGAGACTGCCGTGTGCGCTTGAGGGAAGTCCACTCACTAGCTCAATTTTCGTGCTCCAGTTATCACTCCACAGTTCCAAGGACAAAGTGGTTGCAAAAGACATGTAAGCATTCACACCCTCCATCAGCCTGAACGCCTCCAAGACTGCTGACTGTGTGCATCTTGCTGGACATACAGCCCGGACCACATCCTCCAGAAGGCTGTCAACAGCATCTTGAGCACTTGCAATGAAAAGAGCACCCCCAAGGATGCCAAGACACACCACATCGACGACAAACAGGTCGCCATGATTCTCTCAAGGCATTGATTCTCTGATTCCGTCTCTAAAACTCTTGGCAGCTTGTTAATCTTGTTGAAAAATAGTGTCTCAATAGTGTTCATTTCTCCTGTATCCAACTAATCCCGTTGAAAACTCAATTAGTGTTGCTTTATACTCATTGTAACTTTTCATACATTATTATGTTTTTATTACTCCAAAAGTGACCCAAGCCTTCCAAGGTGAAACTCCCCTTGGTCCAAAAAGCTGTGGAGTCCTCCACACGCCTGCTCAAATTAAGTAAGGGGGAAGGTCTGCCCATGATGAGCTGGCAGACGCTGCCTTTCTCTGGATCGGTCGAGCGCTGGATGATGCCTGCTACGAGTGCGTAGAAGTGCATCTCTTGATCCACGTAACTCGCCAAGGTGTCTATCCTGAACAAGGTGCCCTGGACGGAAAAGTGCCGACAGCGGACCGGTGCCGGCAGGGAGCCATCCCTCTTCTCAAGATCGCCGGTCGTGAAAACCCCTTTGACGAGGAACAGCTGGGCCAGATCAACAGCCTGCCGAGCCAAGACAAGACGCCAAGTTGCGTGGTGCCGGGCGGACCATTGAGAGGAACTACGCCTCAAGAACCCACGTCTTGGTCAACCGGCACCTAGCCCATTCACATGCCCACAAGAGATCACGATTATTGCAGCGCCCTAGGGATGGGACCTGTGCAGGACATCTATGCCAATGATGTTATCGAAGTTTCCAAGCCTCGTCTTGACCGGCGACTTCCGCGGGCAACCAACTGCATTCATCCCGTGTTTGGTGGTGGGTATTTCTCACCGATGTGGGCTTGTTTCCGTCGGGAGAAGCAACACAGAGAAAGGTCTGGGAAGAGAGCACTGGCGACTCTCGCAGCCTGGTTGGACAGAACATCTTCCATCTACCTACCTATGTACCTCTACCTACCGACCGGCCTCGTGCCACTTCTCACACCCAGCTTGGAGGTAGAAAATCCCCGCGATATCTGCGTACACAAGTTGCTCCGGGGTCGATTATCAGCCAGTGGTGGACTTGCTTCCAAAAAAACCAGCAGCGACTGGGTAGGGTATAAAGCAGGCTCGGTGTGCGCCTCCATGTCTCTCTCATCATCACACCAGCCTACCTAACCAACACTCCAGCCTGCCTAACCAACACTAGCCTTACTAGCCTTACCTACTCCAACCCAACCTCAACCACCTGCACACCAACACACCATGGTCTCCTTAGCCTACCTCATCACCCTTCTCTCTGTGCTCGTCGCGGCATCGCGTGCGGAAGAAGTAAGCGGGGCGAAGAACGAAGACGTAGATGCTAAATGGCTCGGAGGATTTGGAGGGATGTACAACGGTTTTTACTCGTTGGGTGGAATGGGTCTGGGCATGTTTGGGTCCTCGTGGATCAACAGCTTGGCCTGGTCGATGGGCGGCGCCTGCTTCGGGGGCGCTTTCTTCCCAATGAACATGGCCCTCGGCATGGGCGGCTTCTTCGCAAAGGCCTCCGAGCAGGAAGCCACCCATTCCGTCAGTCGTCGGGCGATCCACCTCGATGCCGACCACCTCTTGCGTCGAACCTCCACCGACAGCGTTACCTGCACCAGCAGCAAAGGCGTCTCTGAAGTGTTCTCCAAAACGCAATGTCTAAAGTACGCCGACTGTACTTTATCTCACTGTATCATAGTAATCTGACCTTGTTCTCTTGCATTCTTTTTTCGACAGGGCCGCTCAAACTTTGCGCGAGAAAAGCGTACACTCTGCTTCTAATGGAAGCTGCCAAGTAAGTCCCGCCGTGACCCTGCCGTCTGCGCTCCAGAGACAGTCAACTTACGAGTTCGATTTTTGTGTCTCAGTTATCACTCCACAGTTCCAAGGACAAAGTGGTCGCAAAAGACATGTAAGCATCCTCAACCTCCATCAGCCTGAACGCCTGCAAGACTGCTGACCGTGTGCATTTTGCTGGACATAGCCCGGACCACATCCTCCAGAAGGCCGTCAACAGCATCTTGAGCACTTGCAATGAGAAGAGCACCCCCAAGGACGCCAAGACACACCACATCGACGACAAACAGGTCCTCATGATTCTCTCAAGACATTGATTCTCTGCCACCAACTCTGAAGCTCTCAGCAGTCTTGTATCTCTTGTTTGAAAATAGTGTCTCAACAGTGTTCATTTCTCCTGTATCCAACTAATCCTGTTGAAACTCAATTATTGTTGCCCTATACTCATTGTAACTTTTGCTTTGCAATTGCTCATACATTACTTTTTTATTACTCCAAAAGTGACCCATACCTTCTGAATTGAAGGGATTGAGACTTGTGTGCCATACCACACATCTGAGTGAGCTGTGACGCTGTGATTTCACTCCCTGTGCACAATGAGAGGAAAATCTAATGGGCATTGAAAGAAACTCCGACCAATCTCACTGGAAGCCAATGCATATTTACTTGCAGCTGGCTGCTGAACTTTTCTTTGGAGAATTTGTTGTGCCGGAGTGGATCACCCAGTCATTTGTTCTTCCGTGACCTTATGGTGGCCAATGGCTGATGATGCTTGTTACTGCGACAACACTTCAAGTCAAACTGCAATTCTTCTTGTTGGTCCAGAAAGTTGTGGAGTTATTCCACACGCCGGCTCAAATGAAGTAAGAGAGAAGTTATGCCAATGATGAGCTGGCAGACTCTGCCTTTCTCCGGATCAGTCAAGCGTTGCATGCTACATGCTTTGTAGAATCGCATCTCTTGGATACACATAGCTCCCCAAGGTGTCCACGATTGCAATCCAGCCTGGATAGGGTTCCCTGGACGGAATAGTGCCGACGGTGGACCGACAGGCAGGGACTCGGGACCTTCTCTAACAAACATTACCCGTCATGAAAACCCCTTTTGAGCAAAGCTCGGATTCATACCGAATCTAGACCAGCGGACTCCTGAATTAAAAATAGACACCAATTACAGACCGGCGAGCCTTCAATGATGCCGGTGGGGCCATGAATGACAACAAGGACTCCGCCGGCGACGACGACTCCAGAGCCGGCGTCTGGTTGTAAAACCCCCGGGGAAGGAAAGGTACCACCCGACTACACGATTGTAGCGGGCATCAACTCTCCCCCGGAGAGGTATAACACCAGGCCATAACACTCCCCTGCAAGCCAATATCACTGATAACAGAGGTGATATTGGATTGGACACCAAATGGGCTGGTGTGAAACTACATACAAATCTAAGTGTTACTCCCCGACAGACTTGTTAACTGTCAACTTTCACGCATACTGGCTACTATACTAATGCTATTTTTAAAGACTATACTATGATTTATCTTAAAATGGGACTTTTGGCACCCATGAACCGTGGAACTATTTTAAGGCAACCACACTCCTAAATCAATAATCAATAATATGCTTGTATGTAAGACTAGGAGTAGCTAACACAGTTATGTCATGTTATGTGAGGGTTACAAGCTGTGGAGATGTGACATGTGCGAGATGCAGGCAATGGGAATTGAACATGCAACAGAGGCAACGCTGGGCTCATAACCTGTAAAACCCCCGGGGAAGGAAGAAAAGGTACTGTTGTGACATAGATGTCACAGGCATCTCTGTGACTTGCCGCAGCACAAACCATACTCCTCTTCCCGGGACAATCCCGGGCGGAGGAGAGTTCTACACGGAATCTACAGAGTTTGTGTCCCCATAGTCTCAATAGGTTATGAGCCTTCTCAATCTATAATCAAGGACTCAGACTCGAAACTTGACCAATACAACTCACAAATCAACGCTTCGACTGGTTGGTTATACCTTTTCGACCGGTAGCTCAGGATAGAGCGTAATTGTCCATCATCGGGAGGGTCAGTGTTACTTTGCCGTAACGCTGTGACAGACTCCGCAATCCCCTCTCTCTGTCCCTGAACGGTGTTGATTGAACTTACCTGAATAAGCTAAGCGGACTAGCCATCCTGCTTATTACGGTGGTGTGGCCCACCTACCGGTGCAGAAAAGGGACGTCTTGTGACGCACCGTTCTACTCCCTCTTTTTTCCTCTATCTCTTATATTGTGGGTATTTCTCAGTGTTGCAGTGAGTAGCCCTGTCCTTTTCCAAACTTTGATTACCTTTTTCTGTCTACTTTTGGCCATCTTTTTCTCTTTTGTTTGCTGCTTCCGGCGAAATGTCTCGACGGGGTTCAATCCAATCTGACGGCGAAGATTTTGTACCAGATGGCGGGGCTAGGATGGCCAATCTTTTTGATTTGTTTGCTGGGAGTTTGGTGGGAAACCGTGGAGGAGACAAACCGATCCGACCAGCAGCATCAACGTCTTGCCAGCAAACCGCTCCCGCTGCAACTGGATCGGGCTCCCATCATCCAAGAGGACCTGCCCCGCACCAAACGCAACCTCCAACCGGACCAATACCCCCAGCAAATGATCTCACGCGGGCTCAGCAAGATTTTCTTGCTGCGAAATTGCAGCTAGAACAGGCAAAGCTAGTTAGTCAGATGGCTAAGCTCATCAATGACCGATGGAACGACGAGAAACACCTGGCTGCGAATGGATCCAATCTGGCGAGGTGGCTGAGCAAACTTAGTGAGATCAGTACCGCCCATATGTCGAATGGTGATTTCTTCTTCAAGCCGATTGACAATATGACTTTTGAGAAGATCGCTTGAATAGTTGTCCTCAAAGGTGTCCATGGATCATTGGTACCCGATCTCCAATGGGTGAACTCCGCACTCAAAATGTTGTCTCTCCTGAAGAAGCAATTCTCGGTTGTCTCTTGCGCGGCGCAAATGAACTTCTTCAACCGTTTCCTCAACTTCTCAGTCGATGAATGCGAGAGTACGGGTTTGACGTCTTTGATGAGGAACCTATACACGGAATGGAACAACCTCAACGTCAGGATCCACTCGGATGCTTTTTTTGGTTTCATTTTCCAGAGAGCAGTCATGAAATCCTCGGCACCTTTCAAGAAGATTTCAAGCAGCGCATTGAGAACTCAAAGAATGATCAGTCCAAAAGCGTGCCGAAATTCAATTTTTTGGTAAACACTTACAATGTATGCCAAAAACAACATGAAGACTCCACGCCCACCAAAAGAGCATTAGCAAATTTGTCGGCACCATCGGTACTGTTGGCAACAAATGATGGCGATGATTTTGACTTCGAAGCTTTCCTAGCGGATGTTCCGGAAGACAACTGGCCGGATGCGTTGGATTTTTATGCGGAAACGGCGCATTGGTGTTGGAAATGTGGAGCGGCAGATCATTATATACGGGACTGTCCACAGCGGGTGAAGTCAAATCAGATCAACAAACGTCTTCGCGGTCCGGGTGTGTAGCCTTTTCCTCAACCAGCAACCAGAACCCAAGCGACATTTGTCGGTTCTCTCTACACCCAACCTGCCAATTCCCCAACTCAACTTTTGACGCCCTCCAGAGCCCCCCCCATGTCCAACCTTCAAGTACAGGCAAAACAACTGGCTGACTACTATCGACCCTGGTACGCTGCAAACACCAATCAACAGCATGCGTCAGTGCCCTCAACTTCAAATGCGACAAATTTGGCTGGGGGGGGGGGGGGGGGGGTGGGGCGTCTGCGCAACTCATGGGAATTGGTGAAATTCCAGATGATCTCGACCAGCTGGATTTCAAGAATATGGCGCTTGGGGACGATGTTGTAAGTAATCCTGCCATTTTTGATACTGGCGCATCTCATCATTTCACCAGGATGCACCAGCTTCTTCATGATTTCAAGCATATCTCTAAGCCCTTGCCCCTGTTGGTAGCTACCTCCAGCAACCAATCCTTCATCACTGGTGTGGGAAGCCTCCATTTCCTCAAGCCATCCGGCCAATTGATCATACTTTGTGGTGTACTCTATTGTGAGGATGCCCGATCTACACTGATCTCAATGGCAGCATTAAGGAAAGCTAATGCCCTTGTGTTCTATGACAATGACAAAGAACAGTTTGATATTTTTTTGGCAAACTGTCAATTTGCTTTCAGCTGCGTGTGGAAGGCAAAACGCAACTGTTGGTATTTACCACACCAAATGGTGAAGGATGATCGGCATGGCGGAGTGGCTGGGGATGATGTCTCTGTTTTCTTATCTTCTTCTTCTTTTTCTGTTTCCCGTTTACCTACTCTTCTGGATACTCCCCCTCTTTCTGTTTCTCAACCCTCTTCCTTTTCCTCTGTTTCTTCTATTTCTTCTTTCTCCCAAACAAACGTCTCCGACATTTCCAGTTTTCATGTCTCCTCAAAAATCCCTGCTGTCAACGTCTCGTTTCCTATGTGCGGAAATAAAATTACTTGATCTCTTATGACAACAACTGTCAATGTACCTGTGGAAGGCTTATCTTTCAATGCGGCTAAGGCAAAAAACAGCAGGACTAATCTATTCAAAGAGCCGCTACCAGCAATTATGGGCAAAACCCACGAACCGCCCTCTCTCACAAACAATGAGAAGCGGCTGTTACTGTACCATCGCATGTTTGGTCACGCTGGACTGCAAGTGATTCGGAGACTGATCAAAGAGAAAGTGGGTTTAGGCCTACCCAAAGAGCTGCCACCAGGCTCAATTCACTGTCCCACTTGTATGATCAACAAGTCCACTGAGCTGAACCCTCTGGGCAAAGGCAATCGGAATGCAAACAAGATGGAGATATGGGCCGCTGACCTAGTAGGACCGTTTCAAGTCCCTGCGGTAGATGGAGGGAACTATATCCTCACCATGCAAGATGTAGCTACTGGCTACAACTTAGTCAAGGTCCTAAAAGCCAAGTCAGAGGCAAACAACGCTATCATAGACACCATCAAGCGGCTAGAAAATGCAACAAATCTGTCTGTCAAGATCCTCCGAAGTGACAACGGGGGTGAATTTGCCAACAAGGCATTGGAAGATTTTCTCCTCAGTAGGGGAATACATACTGAGAGGGCGCTACAGTACCATCACTACCAGAACGGTATGATTGAACGTTTCAATCAAACTATACAGGCCATGGCAAGGACGGTTCTATCCAATAGTAGTCTGCCTCAAAATTTCTGGAATTACGTGTTCTTGTGGGCAAGTCATATCCTCAACTGCATTCCAAATAATGCGAGTGGAAAAATCACCCTGTTCAAAGCGGTATTTGGTACCAAGCCGCATTTCAACAGGTTCAGAGCTTTTGGAACCTTTGCTTATGTACATATCCCACCTGAAAAGCGGCAGAAACTGGACGCCAGGGCCTACAAAGTTCAGGTAATGGGACACCTTGACTCAAGCAAAGGATGGCTCTTTTGGCTACCTGACAAAAAGAAATTTCTTGCGTCAGCTATGGCACGTTTTGTTGATGATGACCAGACTCATTTGTTAGAGGTTCCCGTGACTGGAAAAGAGACTTTAGAACCTGCAAAAGAACCGGCAAAGAAAATATCTTTAGATTATGTCATGAATTTGATTGAACTAGGTGATTTCTCCAGAGAAATTGAATTTCACAATCAGGAGCTTATTGTCAACAAGATAATAGAGTTATGTCAATTTTACTCTATCTCAGTCCCATGGACTTTCAAGCAAGCGATGAAATTGTTAGAAAAGGATGCATGGTCTAAAGCCATTGCTGTGGAACTCAGCAACCTGGAACAGATGAAAGTCTGGATTCTGGGTTTACGGCCAACTGACAAAAAAGTGTTAAATGGCTGGTGGGTTTTTGCAGTAAAGCCTGATGTAGATGGTTCAGGGGTGTGTTTCAAAGCGCGTTTTGTAGCGAAGGGTTTCACTCAAGTCTCTGGGACCAATTTCCTAGAAACTTTTGCACCTACGGTGTGGTGTGCCAAAAGTGTTTCAAGTATCAAATCACATAAAGTCACAGTTTACTATTGAGAAGGAGACATATTTCTAGATGTATTATTGCATAATTGGATTCTACAGGTCATTTAACCCCTAGTCACTCACTGGAACCACTAGGTTAGCTGCACTCAGGCAAAAGTTACGAGTATTATACTGTGTTCATAAGCATAATTACATACTGTAGAGATATTTTGATAGTACATAGCATAGAATTAGACTCAAGGACATATTTATAGTGTATGTAGTGGCGTGGTTTGGCTCTGCCCATGGCATGGTTCCACCTGTGGACAACTCCATGATTGTTGTTTGGCTCCACCCACGCACCACGGCATGGTTCCACCTGTGGACATCTCCAGGGTTGTTGTTTGGCTCCACCCACGTACCACAGCATGGCTCCACCTGTGGACACCTCCATAATTGTGTAGGCGCCATGGACACCACCACGTGGACACCACATGGACACCACCACCACAACCACGTGGATACCATATGGACACCACCACCACAACCACGTGGATACCATCACCACATGGACACCTGTGTGGTGGTCACACCAGCAAAAATCCCTCACAAGGATCCCCACCAGCAAAAATACCTCACATTTTACTATAAAAGGAGGAGATTTTCCCTCCTCAGTTTTCAGCATGCCACTCAGGGCAATCCTAACCAGAACACACATCTCACTCAGAGTTACAAGTCACATCCACATAAATCCAGCAGTGTTATCTCAATCAAGTTGCCCATTAACGTCTTTCATGCCTCAGAGTAGTTCTAAGTAGTCAAGTAGCAAGCATCACCCACTTGTGCTCTTAACAAGTCAAAGTGATCTTAACCCATTGTGCTCTTAACTGAAGGTTAAGGAAGAGGGCAAAGACACTTTGAATAGTTCACATATAACATCAGTTCTCTCAGAAGTCTTGTATCAGTTTATCTCCACTTTCATATCACAAACATATCAAACCATATAAAACATATCTTATGTTTAGGCTCATTTCCATTATCTGACTCAAGGCTGCTGTAAACCACTCTAACTCCATTTCCCTTACAAAATCCACTTTTCCGCTGAATTCAAGTTTGATCTAGGTCTGATAAGAGACTGCTGCACATAGTTTTCTCTATCATTAGTTTGCCACAACAATAAATAAATTTGTTGTGAAAGCTCTTGTGTAGTATCATAGAGGGGCAGGTCTTTCAAACCACCCGTAACAGTTGTAATAGCTTCTTACATCTTTGAAATATTATAACTGGTATTTCCCCCTCGCAGAACTGCCACCCGTCCCAAAGGAGTTCTCACAACGGCCACTTTTGTAGCGCTGCGTTTGTTACTGACGGTAGCAGCGGCCTACAACTGGCCGGTACATAGTTTTGATTTTGTTGCAGCGTATTTTAACTCTCCCATCAACAAGGAAGTCTGGATTGAACCACCTGAAGGGATGGTGGTACCGCCTGGGCATGCTCTTTTGCTTAAGAAAGCGCTCTATGGTACGCGCCAGGCCGCGCGTTGCTGGTGGCTTCACCTGAAACAAACCCTTGACAACCTCGGGTATGTTCCTTCTCAATATGATAATCCTCTATATATCTTACAGCATCCGACTTTGCATGGAGTAATCTGGCTTCATGTTGATGATGGGGTAGTAACTGCCTCTAGTGTGGAACTTCTGAAGAAACTGGAGCAGGATCTGAGCGCGATTCTCAAGATAAAATGGAGTGATAAACTCAATTCCATAGTTGGTCTCAATGTCAAGCGAGACGGTCGGGGTTTTACTCTCTGTCAGAGGAACCTGGTGAAAGGTCTTCTGGACTCAGAATGGGATGGTGTATCAGTCTCCAAGACGCCTCTTCCGCTATGGAACTCTGGCCGGTGCTAAGCCGGCAGCAGTTTGGGGAGGGGAAAAGAAAAATGAAAATCTGAGATATGTATGCCCTCCGGTTATGATTGGCCGTAAAAGAGCGCGGTGAGTCGTGTAGCATTGAGTAGGGATTGATTTTACGACGGCTGGAGTTGCGTGTCGGCGGTGTTTGTGTTGAGAAGGGGGGCCGGGGATACTGCCGGCGGGATGAGGGATGTGATCTAAACCAGTAATGTGGAGGAGATCGGCGTTTTGCGGGGTAAAGAACTTAAAGACGTGAGATTCGGGCAGACAAGTGCCAAGACGTGAACTTTGAATTTTGATGGTTTGACTGAAATTCTATGGTTCAGAGTGGGTCCATGCCGCTCCAAAGCCGGAGTTCAAACTGAACTCAAACCCTGGAGCTTGTGACATCTAACAGACAGCTCATCACAACCTAGCGCGCACACACGCTCTACAAACAAGACAAGAAACAAAACAAAACAAAAAAGACAAAACAAATAAAAGACCAACCCTCCTCATCCAAACCCGTCCAACGCGCGCAGTGTGAAAGAAGAAAATAACAAACATGATGAAAAGAAATAGAAAGGGAACAAAGACATAAAAACAGAAACGAAAAGAAAGAAGGAAAAGAAAACCTGAAACGTCTTGAGGATGCGCGCCACGCCGCGCTATTGAATCTTGAGGGCTGGAAACTGAAAGTCTTGATGTCTTGAATCCTGACGTCCTCCAGCGCGCGTCATGCGCGGGCAGAAAGCCTGATTCCTACGCGTGCACAGATCTGTCCACCACACCGCCGGGTTACAATGGTCTGACTGACCCCAACGGCGATCCGTCTCAATCTGGGAAATATCTTTCAGTAAATGGGACGCTGTGGAACTACTCAAAGGGGAGAATAGAGCTTGGAAGGTAAATGGATAGCAACACTAGTACTAATGTAAGCTATGCAAGGGTGCTGATGAGGCTGCCTTCCTGACTAATGCTGAGGGGATGAGAGTAACACTAAGAAAAAAGAAGAAAAGGTGTGGCTGATTTCTGCTTGATCTTAGGAGCTAGTACTATGAGCTTTAACTACTGACTACTGAGGGTAAGAGAGATGGAGGATTGATGAGAGTGGGGAACTTATAATTTCTGTATCCAAAATTATCTATAAATTCTGTATATATTTCTCTGCATGAGGTACAAGTGAGGGGGGGGAAGACAATTCTTATAGTAAGGAGGGATGAGCACAGACAATGAAGAGTTCTGGCTATGAGAATGAAGGTTGTACAAATGAGGAAGAGTGATGTGAACATAGTAACAGTATGTAATGATGAGCAATGCTGAAAAGGGAATGCTGGTTATGGGAATAAAAGAATGTACTAATGGGGAAAAGTGATGAGAACATAGTAACAACTTGTAATGATGAGCACTACTGAAAGAGGTAAGCACAGATCTAATGATGTAATGTGTACAATAGCCATAGTACATAATGAGGAATGTATGTAAAGGGTTTAGTATGTGAAAGTAATTATGTAAAAGGGATGTACTGTAATGATTCCAGTAAGTTACTAATGAATTGAGTATTGTAACTAATGAAGACTGTAGATTATCTGTAAGTCTTATATCCTCTATAACTATTGAACCATTGAAGATAAGAGTATACTATGTATGAGTGACTATATGTGAAATTTGATGTAGAATCTGAATATGCAATAATAATGAGGTATTTGTGAAGGGTTATGGAGAAATGGGCAATGTAATGATGAATATATTGTAAAAGAAAGCAATAAAATACTACTTATGGTTTGGAATGGAGCACCACATCCTCCCCCAACTTATTTTCTGTCCCCAGGCAATGCACCAAAGAGAAGAGTGATCCAGAAAGAGTTGAAGAATGTTGAGTCCAAGAGTCCAAAGTCCAAAGTCCAGTGTTCTTCCTCCAAAAGGTGAAATCCAAAGTCCTGAGTAGCAGTCCAAATCCAGAGTCCAGTGTCCAAAGCCAATTAGAATCCAAGTATAATCCAAGTCCAGTATATCTGAGTCCAAGGTATGCAAGTCCAATCCAAAGTCCAATAGTCCTATGTATCCAGAGTATCCATAGTCCAGTATCCAATCCAAAGAGTCCAGTATCCAAAAGAAGGTCCAATTATCAATGAGGGTTGAATGTATAAGAAGATCTAACTCTGCTGAAGGCAATATCCTTGAGACAGACACATATTAGACTAATTTCCACTCTGGAGAATAATTTTCCCGCCTAACTGAGGCTAAGGAAGAATGCAATGATTGATGATGATTGATTGATTGATTGATGAGGTTGATAATTGTAATTTCTGAAGGGTGTGAATGATTTGGAATTGAATGACTGGATTTCTGAGTTTCTGAGTATATAATGTAAAGTTCAGTGAAGAGAATTTGAAGTCCAGAGAGGTTGATAAGCTGTCCAAAGAATATTCTTGCTCAAGTTGGGTGGTTTCTGAGCTGCAATGTGTTGGAAGAAATTGATTATAATGATGAATGAAAGAGTGATTGGATTGCTGATTGAATAATTCCTAGAATACAGGGTGAAGATGATGAAGTTCCAATATTGTGGTGGTTGGATGTCCAGTAATTGCTATGGGATGGTAAGGAATAATGATGGATGGATGGATTGATTGATGGATGATTGAATTGATTGATGATCCATAATTGATATTAGATGGTAAGGAATAATGATGGATGGATGGATAAAAATGAGTGATTATTCCAGAAATGAATTCCTTTTCCATGATGATGGTTTCCTTTTTCCCTCTCTTCCTTTTCTTCTTGAGTACTTCACTCCTTTTAATTTCCCCATGTCCACCACGAACAAAGCGTTAAATTTTGTACAGATGAGGAATGGAACATGTGTCCATGCGCGCGTGCTGTCGAAAGAGGGGTCCTGTTGTCTGAGCGGGGGCTCCAAGCGGGAGGCGCGCGTGCGGAATGACGAAAAGAAAAATAGAAATTGATCGACCTGTATCTCCGGAACGGCTCGATGAAAATTCTTGAAACCAAGTTCATTCGAAAGAGGCAATTCTGCAGATTAAAATGGTATATACTGGTTATTTTTAAGGGTTGAGTATCGATTGTGTAGGGCCGGTTAAAGATCCAAGCAAGACCCGCGGGCGCGCGTAGTAGTAAAGCCGTGCAGATTAAGAGACCACTTCCTCCAGATATAACTCAAAAACCCGTCGATGAAATTTTCTAATTACGAGCTCATTTGAAAGGCAAGAAGGAGGAGATGAAACTAGAATAGATTGATATTGAGATTCCTTTTGGCCGATAGGTCGCCGTAAACGTTTAATGAATGGCACCCGCGGGGCCGCGAAAATCCTAGGGAAACGTTGAGGGGTTATAACTTCTAAACGGCTCGATAGAATCGTCCAGAACCGAGTTCAAATGAAAGGCAAGATCGCATTTATGAATACTGTAATGATCAATATTAAATTTGAAGCCGGCCGACCGATTAAAGCTTTATTATGATTTTCCGCGGTTTCCATCGTATAGGAGTTGAAGGGAGATGAATACATGATGAAATACTCTTAAGGTAACGCCAAGGAGCTGTCCAATTAGACTCTTGAAGCTGGCCAATCGATTGAAAAAAGTTATAGGCGAAAAGAATGACGTGAAAGCGTTCCAAGAATTTAATTAAACTGGGTCGAACACCAGAATCAACATTAAGAAAATGAAAGAGAATCCGCGCCACACGATTCTGAAAGGTAAAGGCGTCCATAGTGACGTCATAAAATGAAGAAAAAATGAGTATCTATAAGGCCCCTGGTCGTCGGCCAACGGAAAAGTTCCGTTATCGCATTCAATATCCGTAATGTTTGCCTCCAGCGCCACTTCCACGCCTTCTTCGCCGAAAGAAAACCTCGATAACTCATTAGATTATTCTTCAAACACGTCCATAACTTCATCTCAACTCGACGAAGCAGCCGTTATTAGCCCCTCTTACAATATCCCGTTTTCCATTTGTCGAGCGCACTCGGCCGTAGACAACGTCCACGCATATAACTCCGGCATGCGGGACAGTTTCAAACCCGAAGAAATCTACGCCTTGCGCCACTTTATCCAGCAAGGACTCCTCGCCTTTGCTCGTGAGGACCTCGACGACCCGGTTGCCGCACGAAACGCACGTCTGAGGTTGTATAGCCGATTTCACGACGCCTTTGCACATGTATGTCGAGTGGATTCTGTATGTAGATGAATAAGAATTTGAAAAGAAAGAAGATTGATTATAATACTGATATTTTTCCCTGTTTCTATTTTGATTTTTTAGATGGATACTCATTCCATAATAGATGCCATGATAGAGGAAACTGAGGAAAAGAATGCCCTGGAGTTGTTAAGGGTGAGGGACCAAGTGGAAGAGGAGGAAGATGGTTGGAGGGTAGAAGCAGAAATGGAGAGGATAAGAGCTGAGGGTAAGTTCTATTTTTATTCTTTATTGAGGATTTTTACTAATGTTATGCTTTAATTTTTCTTTTGATGTCTTTTGATTTTTAGATAAGGAGAAGGGAAAAGAGAAGGAGAAAAGTGAAATGGAAGAGGGTGATGTAGTGATAAAAGAAGAAGAGGTGAGCTTTTGATTTTTATATTTAGTTATTTTTATTTGAGAGTGTTTTTGAGACTGATTTATATTGATTTATTTCTGATTTGTTTATAGATTTTATTTTATTTTGTTGTTATGTTATTGTGTAAGAAGATGAGAAAGAGAAAAGAGAAAAGAGATGAATTGATTATTCCTTATTTGTTTTTACCTGGAGTGGTATTCCTTGACATGAGTTGCAGCAAACCTTCTGGCTAATTCTGTGCCATCCAATTCTTCCAAGATGTAAGATCCTCCTGGGTTTTGAGCTTTGATTCTGTAAGGGCCATTCCATTTATTTTCAAAGAGCTTGCCAAACTGAGAGTCCAAAGATTTATTATACACTACTACTAATTGACCTTTCTTTAGTGGCTGCCTTGGTGTTTTCTTCTTGTTCCAATAGTCCACAGAGTTCTTCCTGGAATCCATAAGCTGCTGGTGTGCTTGCTGCAAGATGGTATCCCTGTTTTCAAGCTGCTGAGTCCTAGCCAATAAAAGATCCTGAGTTGATTCTACCTTTGACCAATCCACTCCAAAGAAGGTTTCCAATTCTAGGTCAATGGGTAAGATGGGGGGCTGTCCAAGAACTAGTTCATAAGGTGAGTATCCAGTTGATCTTTTGGTGGAAATTCTGTCTGCAAATAAAACCAAAGGTAAATAATTCCTCCATTTCTTGCCTTCCTTTCCACAGAGCTTGACCAAGGTATCCTTAATTGCCTGATGTCCTCTTTCTACCATACCATTTGCTTCAGGATAATAAGGGGTGGTGACTTTGATTTTGATTCCAGATTCCAGAAGGGATTTTTGAAATTGTTGTCCAACTTCAGAGCCTCCATCCACTGTGACTGACCAAGGGGCTCCATATCTGTAGATCCAGTTGTCCAAGAACCACTGGGAGATTTTCTTTGCTTGAATCTTTTCTAGTCCAACTGCTTCTACCCATCCAGAAAGGTCATCTCTTGCAATTACCAGGTATTTCCATTTGCCAGCTTTGATGTGAACTGTATCCAAACTGACTCTTCCAAAGATGGTTGCTGCTCCTGTAGGTTTCTTGGGTTCCATTGGCAATTTTGAACTCCTCTTCTGGCAAGCTTCACAAGACTGGACCCACTTGGTAACACCTCTCTTGAGACCTGGCCACCAAAATCTGAGTTTAATTCTTCTGTAGGTTTCAGCAATACCTCTGTGGCCTAAGGATTCATGAAGGGAATTGAGGATGGAATTCTGAGCTGAAGAGGAGGTGACTACTATCTGGGAGAATGGTTTGTTGATCCTGTGCAAGACTCCATTGGAAAGGAAGAAGTTGGCTGATTTGTGCAAAATTTTCTTGAATTCCAGGCTGCTGCATCCTGGAGGTTTGTTCATGGTTGAAAGGTATTCCTGGAGGTGCTTCCAAATTCCTTGCTGCAAGTTACTTACCCCCTCCCCCAACTTAGCTGATGTCCCCAGAAGCAGGCCAAAAGTAGAATGTTTAGTTCCAAATCCAGGGTGAGGTTTGATCCAGGTTTCATCTTCATCAAAGCTAGGACAGTCATCTTCATCAGAATCAGGGGGTCTTCTTGAAAGTCCATCAGGTAAGGTGAAAGTTTTTCCAGGAGTGTGAACAAGGTCATAGGAGAATAACTGAATAAATCCAATCCATCTGTTCATAGGGGCATTGGGAAGTGAAGGGTTGTTGATCATTCCAATAAGGCACTGGGCATCCACTCTGAGTTGAAAATGTTGGCCCCACAGTTTGGTTTGAAGTTTCTTGAGGATCTTGGCAACACCACAGAGTTCTAATTTGGATTGTGAGTATTTTGATCCCCTGGGTGAAAAGACTACTGACTCATATATAACACAGGCCTATCCAATCCATCAGAATCCTGTTGAGTAAGAACAGCACCTGCAGCAATAACACTGGAGTCCACTGAGAGTTTGATTAAGCCAGCATTAGGTCCATAGTCCAATTTCTTCAGGGTGATATCAGTTCCAACAATCCTTTTAAGGTCCTCAAAGGCATCCTGGCAATCTTCAGTCCAATCCCAAGAGGAGTCCTTCCTGGTGAGTCTTCTGAGTGGAGCAGTAATGGTTGAGTAATTTTTAATGAACATTCTAACATATACACAGATACCTAGGAATCCTCTGACATCTGAAGGAGTGGTGGGAGTTGGCCAGGTTTCAATTTTGTTGAGCTTCTTGATGGATATCCTTCTGCCTTCCTTACAAAACACATGGCCTACCAGATCCAGAGCAGGTACACAGCAAGCAAATTTCTTCCCAGAGATGGTGAGTCCAGCTTCTTCAATCCTGAAAAGAATCCTTTCCAGAGTAATGGCATATTCATAGATAAATCTTCTGATCTGGGGGTTGTCCTTTAGAGTTTCTTCATTGTAGTCAGAGGTTGGTCCTTTTATACCTCCATCATCCACAAAGATTCCCATATGTTGAGGTAATTCATCCTGGAGTATCCACATCATTTGGGCCTGGTAAACTGCAACTGAATTGGTGGCTCCTTGGGGTAATCTGGTAAGTTGAAATCTTCCAAGGGGTGTTTCAAAGGTGGTCAAAGGTCTGGATTCTGGAGCTAATTCTCTTTCATCATATCCTCCCATAATATCACCTAGTCCATAGCAAGCCCTTCCAGTGAATGATTCAATGAGTTCCTCTGTCTTTGGTGGTAGTCCAGCGTCCTTAATGGTGACTCTGTTGAGTTTCTGAAGGTCATGTACAATTCTGAGCTTACCATCCTGCTTCTTTACACAAAATATAGGGCTGGAATAACTGGAAAAGGATTGTTCATAGAGGCCAGTGCTGAGTCTTTCCCTTACCAATTCTATAACCTGGTCTTTGATGGGTGCAGGGATTGGAATTGGTTTCTGTTGCCAAGGTTCATGGGGAATGACTGGAATAATATAAGGCTGTCCATAGGTGTGTTTAAGAAGGCCTCTTTCTGTTTCTACAAAAGCCAAAGCACCTTGTCTAATCACAATTACCCATACCAGCAGGAGATATTCTTGAGGAGAAAGCCATCCAGGAGGTCCAAAATTGATGAGGTCCAGCCTTTCTTGAGTAATCTTGGAGGTAGGAGTGAATGGTGGAGGAAAAGGGCTTAAAGGAGTGAGGTAAGGATCTCTTGAGAGTGGTGGCCTTGACAATGGGGGATTGAGAGATAATGGCATTGGTTGGTTTACTGGTTTTATTTTTTTTAGAGTTGATTTATATTTTGCTGAATGAGTGACTACAGTTTGTTGCTTTTGGTTGTTTTCCAGGGTTGCAGTTGTAAGAGAGGGGAACTGAAAACCTGGTCTCAATCTAAAAAATTTAACAGTCCAGAATTGGAAGGTATGCTGGTTTCCCACTTCTGATTACTGGGGAGTATGATTGGAACCAAAAAAGTCTGACCAGCTGAATCCATGATTGAAAGTGCTTCTCCTCTGGCTCCATTGTAGTTGATGTTAGCTGAGACATCCATCAAGAAAGGCTTTCCAATAATCATCTGAACTGGTCCTTTGGCTACCCAGAAATGAACTATCCTAACTACTTTCCCAATGGTTACCTCCACATCTTCAGCAATTCCAGGTATATCAGTAAGGTGGCCTCCAATTCCTTTGAGCTTCATAGATTTAGCAGTGAGTACCAATCCAAGTTTATGTGCAAGAGTTTCAGGAATAATGTTGACCATAGAACCAGTATCCAAGAGTGCTTGATGTTTCTCTCCTCCAATAGTGATGGTGATGTATCCAAGGGGGCAGGAGTAGTGAGTAGTGGGTTGCTCCTGTGCTGGTTCTTCTCCATCCTCCATGTCTGTGAAGTTTGCTGATTTGACACCATCCAATGGGACCCTTCTGTTGGTTATCTTCTTCCTAATACAGTCAGTAACTCCTGGTGATATAGCAAAGATTTCTCCAAAAGCCAACTCCATCTTTCCTGCAGTCAACATCCTACTAGCCACTTTGTCTTCAATTCCTGGGTACTCCTTGGCCAAAGTCTTTTCCAAATAGGTTTTCTTAGCTGGTTTGTCCTTAGGTGCAGTGGTTGAATCCTTGTCCTTATCCTGGAATCTGACCTGAGGGGAGCCTTTTGAAGTAGGGGATTTGGAAGCACTAGGAGTAGGGGGCTGTGTCATGTGAAGTAAGTCCTCTGTATCCATGTCCATTAGGTCCTGTTTCTCCTTCCTGATCCTTTTGTCTGCCTTGGATGATTCCTCTTCATCCTGATCCTTAGAGTTGTTTCTAGTCCTCTTCCCAAGGTCTGCTTCATAACTATGGGCTTGATAATAGACTGGGTCCTCCTCTAGTTGGCCAAAAGAAGATGTGAGCTTAGTTTTAGAGTACTCTTCCACTGGGGTTCTGATTGGTCTGCTTGGAATCCAGGGAATAACTGATTTTTCTGGAAGTCTGTAATCTCTTCCATCCTTGATAACAGCACCACTAGACATGTCCTGGGCAAGTTGAGAGCAGCTGTTGGTTCCATGGGTTTCCTGATGACAATAATAGCATTTGAATGGCCAGGTCCTAGCAGGTTTGTCCATGTGGGGAGGTAGTCCTTTGCCAGCAGTGAGAGATGCAAGTTGTTTGGTAAGGAGTTCCACTTGTTTGTCCAGAGAAATAGAAGCAGTAGGAGCAGTTCCCTGAGTAGCAGGTGTAGGTTTGGAGGCCCTAGGTGAGTTGTCCAAAGTGAATTTCTCTTCTGCCCTCCATTCAGTCCTTCTGTTGACCACTGATCTTGAGTAAACTTCCTGGTGAATGTAGGTAAGAAGAGTTTCAGTGTCTGGCAAGATATCACCTCCATCCTTTGAGGCTAGCATTTGATTGTCCCTCATCAAGCTCCTAGTAACTCTTTGATCCAGATCCTTGTGAAGAGTTTCCAAAAGTAGGTGTCTGAATTCCTCCAGGCTAGTACTGTACCCCATCCTTACCAAGTAGTGAGTGATGGTTTCAAACTTGTTTCTGAATGTGTTGAAGGTTTCCAAGGTGCTGATTCCTCCATCCTGGGCAGATTTGTAGACTAGTTTCCTGAGATCCTCCCTGGTATATCTGACCAATGGCTGAGAAGTTCCAAACCTGGTGAGTAGCTGTTTCTTCAGGGTTTCCCAATCCAAGTTTTCATGGCCTGACATGTCTTCCACTTCATCCTTAAGGTCCAACCCTTTGATAAAAGCAATGATTTGTCCAGCCAGTTCTTTAGAGTTAGCACCATCATCTCTTCCAGCACTTTCATATCTTCTAATAAACTTCTCCACAGGCATGTTGGTTCCATCAAAGAAGAGCTCTTTGTCCATGGGTTTGATCTTAACTCCTCTGCTGACTGGATCCTGGTACCTTGGCATGGCTGGTTCTCTGTTCAAGAAGTGGGTGTTGGACCTGGTAGAGTGAGTTGAGTGATCCCTTTGGCACTGGAATCTGGAAAAGCGGGGTGGTGGAGCATTTAAATCCTCTGAATCATCTGATGGCTGATTGGTATCCCTGTATCCTGTGAATCTAGGAGCACTGGAAGTCTGAGGTCTAGGAGGAGGTCTGCAAGAACTGGAGTTGGCCTGTGGAATAGAAGAACCCTGTGGATCTGGAGCATTGGAAGGAGCCTGAGGACCTGGACCAGTAGAAGAAGTGGTGGAGTCCTGAACTGCAGCAGTACTGGAAGGATCCACTGGAGGGTAAAGACTGGGGGCAACATTGGTGTTGGGGGATCCTTGGGCAGACATGATTGAAGCAGGTAAGTTGAATCTTAATCTGAAGGTTGTTGAAGGTTGATAGTGGAGATGCTGATAGTGTTACTGTTGGCTGAAGTTGATTCTAAAAGCAGGGAGTTGATTTGTAAAGAAAGGAGTGTGAGGAGTGTAGGTGAAGTAGTATGTAGCTGATGGTAAAAGTGTTACTAAGGCTGAAGATATCTGAAGTATAGAAAGGCCACTGTTGGGACACCACTTGTGGAACTACTCAAAGGGGAGAATAGAGCTTGGAAGGTAAATGGATAGCAACACTAGTACTAATGTAAGCTATGCAAGGGTGCTGATGAGGCTGCCTTCCTGACTAATGCTGAGGGGATGAGAGTAACACTAAGAAAAAAGAAGAAAAGGTGTGGCTGATTTCTGCTTGATCTTAGGAGCTAGTACTATGAGCTTTAACTACTGACTACTGAGGGTAAGAGAGATGGAGGATTGATGAGAGTGGGGAACTTATAATTTCTGTATCCAAAATTATCTATAAATTCTGTATATATTTCTCTGCATGAGGTACAAGTGAGGGGGGGGAAGACAATTCTTATAGTAAGGAGGGATGAGCACAGACAATGAAGAGTTCTGGCTATGAGAATGAAGGTTGTACAAATGAGGAAGAGTGATGTGAACATAGTAACAGTATGTAATGATGAGCAATGCTGAAAAGGGAATGCTGGTTATGGGAATAAAAGAATGTACTAATGGGGAAAAGTGATGAGAACATAGTAACAACTTGTAATGATGAGCACTACTGAAAGAGGTAAGCACAGATCTAATGATGTAATGTGTACAATAGCCATAGTACATAATGAGGAATGTATGTAAAGGGTTTAGTATGTGAAAGTAATTATGTAAAAGGGATGTACTGTAATGATTCCAGTAAGTTACTAATGAATTGAGTATTGTAACTAATGAAGACTGTAGATTATCTGTAAGTCTTATATCCTCTATAACTATTGAACCATTGAAGATAAGAGTATACTATGTATGAGTGACTATATGTGAAATTTGATGTAGAATCTGAATATGCAATAATAATGAGGTATTTGTGAAGGGTTATGGAGAAATGGGCAATGTAATGATGAATATATTGTAAAAGAAAGCAATAAAATACTACTTATGGTTTGGAATGGAGCACCACAACGCTCAGCTATCTTGCTATTGGGACGAGACCAGACATTTGTTTTGCTGTCAACTACCTGGCACATTTTGCGGCCAAACCTGGCAGGGCTCACTGGAAAGGTTTGAAACATCTTATAGGGTACGTCGCCGGAACAGCGGACAAGGAGCTGTGTCTATTCCCAAAGACTGACAACCGACCCCTCAAGACTTTTTGTGATGCATCCTGGGGAGGTGAATTTGGACAATTGGCTTATGGTGCGTATATCTCTTTTTTGAACTGTCCGGTTCTGTGGGTTGCCCAAAGACAAGCAACGGTTGCCTTGTCAACCTGCCATGCGGAATACATGGCTCTTGGTGTTGCTACGCGGCAGACACTTTGGGTAAGACATTTATCACGCGATGTCCTTTGCGTAGATTTTCTTGGACATCTACATTGTGACAATCAGTCTGCAATCAAGGTGTCTACTGATGATGCTTCTAACAAAAGGACAAGACATTCTGAAAGGGATTTTTACATCACTAATGAAGCTCTATTTCAAAAGAAAACGGAGTTGCACTGGGTAAGTACGAAAGATCAAATCACTGATATCTTCACAAAAAGCTTAGGTCCAGAACTTTTTGCAAAATTGTGTGGCCTAGTTCTATGTGATGAATGATGTTTTCATATTGAGCTCTTCTTATTTTTCTTGTCTCCATTCTTTCTCTCTTTTGCCTTCTTTTATCATCTTCATATTTTTCTTTCTCCTCTGCTTGGCGAACCTGAATGTAGCCTAAACAATCATAAATGAATATGGTTGTTGATTTGCACAAAGGGCTAAAAAAATTATGTACAACTAAAAAACCCAGGTAGGTAATTGGATGAGCGCATGCTGCCGTTGGCAAGGCATCATCACCGGCTGCCCATTGGCAGTAGCCTCCCCGGCAAGCGGGAACACAGTTTAACTGCTGGAACGGACCGGTTATTGAGGGGAAGAAGTACTCCTCACATATTGCTTGATGGCCGGGTAGCTGGTCCGTACCGGTCATCAAGGCTGACCTCTCAATGTTGGATGTGTACCGTCTAATTTCTTGTACATCTGGCCATTGAGAGGAGTGCAAAATGCCCTCTCCATGGCCGGCATTTGTACAGGTCATTGAGAGCAACGCACTCTACTCAATAGCCAGCCATCAAGAGGAGGTACACACTCCCCTCGATGGCCCGTCTGTTCCGGTCATCAAAGGGAGCTCGATGGCCCGTCTGTTCCGGTCATCGAAGGGAGTGTGTACCTGCTCTTAGAGACCGGATCAAAGGTACTGGCCGGTCATTGACACGGGTGCACACTGCCTTCAACGACCTGGCAGCTGGCCTTTGAGAACAACTCACTATGTCTTCGATGGCTGGCCCCAACCGGTCATCAAGAGGAGAAAAAACAAATCCCCTTGATGTAATTTTTGTTCCAGTCATTGAGCAGGGGGGCATAAGGGGTACTTCCCCCATGACCAATACAAGCGCCGGCGATTTGCATCGGTCATACTGGATGAGGTCCGCCCACAGCTGGGTGGGAGCTCGGGCACCTGGGATAGTCAGCAGACGTACTTAATCAGTATGTAAATACATTTTTTTTCAGTCCGATAACCATGGGGATTTCTCCAAAAGGAGAATTGTTTAGGTTGGATTCATCCTCCCCTCTGCTTGTACGTATGTTGGCGTCTGCGGCGAGAGGGGGGTGTTGTGACATAGATGTCACAGGCATCTCCGTGACTCGCCGCAGCACGAACCATACTCCTCTTCCCGGGACAATCCCGGGCGGAGGAGAGTTCTACACGGAATCTACAGAGTTTGTGTCCCCATAGTCTCAATAGGTACCACCCAACTACACGATTGTAGCGGGCATCAACTCTCCCCCGGAGAGGTATAACACCAGGCCATAACACTGGTTTCAAACATATATGGCCAGCACCTCCTCGACGTCATTCACATGCCCACATTGCATATGCCAGCGGCGTGGGCATGGGAGTTGGCCGATTCCATGCCAACAATGTTTCATATCCCGCTTTTAAAGCTGTGTTTCGACCGGTCACCTCCGCAGGGAAAATTTGCATTTAACCCGGCACGTTTTTTCGTGATGACTATGTTCATCAATGGGCTTCTGTCCGTGGAAGGCACAAAGAGAGTATGTAAATTTTCACTTGTCATGGGATCTTCCATCTAATAGTGGGCTGCCGTTTTTCACACCCAGCTTGAAAAATGCCCCCGATATCCAAGTAACACCGGGTGCCAGCGGTGTGCCTATCTACTAGGTGCAAAGACCGGAATTTTCAGCAAGCAAGCGGACTTGCTTCCATGGCGTGGATCACAGCCTCGTCAAAAAAGCAGCACCAATTGAAGGTATAAAACGGGCTCGTTTTTGGCCTCAGTGTCTCTCCCATCATCATCCAATCCACCGCACCGACATTCCAGCCTCACTACAAATCAACTCCAGTCTTACCCACTCCAATCCAAAATCATCCCCTCCGTCCCAATTTAAGATGGTCTCCTTAGCCCACCTCATCACCCTTCTCTCTGTACTCGTCGCCGCGTCGCGTGCGGAAGAAGTAAGCGGGGCGAAGAACGAAGACGTGGATGCGAAATGGCTTGGAGGATTCGGAGGGATGTACAATAGCTTTTACTCGTTGGGCGGGATGGGACTGGGCATGTTTGGATCCCCATGGATCAACAGTTTGGCCTGGTCGATGGGCGGCGCCTGCTTCGGGGGTGCGTTCTTCCCGATGAACATGGCCCTCGGCATGGGCGGCTTCTTCGCAAAGGCCTCCGAGCAGGAAGCCACCCATTCCGTCAGTCGTCGGGCGATCCACCTCGATGCCGACCACCTCTTGCGTCGAACCTCCGCCGACAGTGTCACCTGCACCAGCAGCAAAGGCGTCTCTGAAGTGTTCTCCAAATCGCAATGTCTGAAGTACGCCGATCGCCGTCCTTTATCTCACTGTATCATTGTCAACTGACCTTGTTCTCTTGCATCCTTCTTTCAACAGGGCCGCTCAAACTTTGCGCGAGAAGAGCCTACACTCTGCTTCCAATGGAAGCTGCCAAGTATGTCCCACCGTGACACTGTCGTGCGCGCTCTAGAGACCGTCCACTGACGACTTTCATTTTCTGGTTCCAGCTGTCTCTCCACAATTCCAAGGACAAAGTAGTCGCAAAAGCCATGTAAGCATCCGCAACCTCCATCTGCCCGAAAGCCTGCAAGAATGCTGACCGTGTTTATTTTGCTGGACATAGCCCGGACCACATCCTCCAGAAGGCTGTCAACAGCATCTTGAGCACTTGCAACGAAAAGAGCACCCCCAAGGACACCAAGACACACCACATCGACGACAAACAGGTCCTCATGATTCTCTCAAGACATTGATTCTCTGCCACCAACTGTACTGAAGCTCTCAGCAGTCTTGTATCTCTTGTTTAAAAATAGTGTCTCAATAGTGTTCATTTCTTCTGTATCCAACTAATCCTGTAGTGCTTATATGTAAATTAGTGTAGGCCTGAACTGATTGCAACTTCTGCCTTCCACTTGCTCATCAAGAGGCTCAGAGTCAGATCCCACTGCTTGTCCTGCTCTCTCCGACTCCTGAATCTGTCAGAGCTTCCTTTGTCCGAAGACCATATATTATAAGGTCTGATTGAGTCCAACTTTTGCTGAATCTGCGGGTTCCGAATTGGAATCCTGCCAGACAATCGGGCGACTTCCCTTCGAATCCGTAGGGGCTACGGAGTCGATTCTGCAGCCTCTGGGACTAGCTGATTTCTCCGCAAAAATTAGGAAGGCTTCCATTTGCACCAGCACTTCCCTCTGTTGGTTAGTAGGGCGTTTCCGGAATATGGATGTGACAGAATAAAAAATTGACTTGCCAAAAACCTCAGCCGCGTCAGCCCGTCAATTCTGCCAAGCTCAAAAATGTGTTTCGCTTTTGGTATGGACCCTGTTGGCAAGTGCTGGTTTGGCCCGCGTCCTCCATCCAAGTTTTGGGGGCGATTCGGTACAGGTGTGGTAACTATATTTTTGTAGCTCTGGTCAATCCAGTCCACTGCTGGGCCCCGGTCGCCGTAACGGTAGAGTCAATCCTCACCGGCCATCCAGTACAAACCGGACTTAAATACATAAATATGTAAATTCATGGATCGTCGGGGAGGGCTCCCTCTGACAAGCTCGACCGACACGGACAACAGAAACCCCTTCTCGCCCAGCCGATCTTGCTATTCCCAAGGCTATTTGCATTAGTTGTGTTTGCAAAAGACCACTGTTTCGGGGAACAAGCATCAAGAATAAGAGCAATGGGTATGCCAACTTTCGGGCCGCTGTGACAACATGGGTCAGATCGTTGAGACCTGAATCAGCTAAGCTGTACGATTCCTTGGTTTTTTTAGTTGGCGAGCTTCATAGAGGTGGTTCCCAGTGTCTCACGTGGCACAACGAAAAAATAAAACTTGGCAAGATGGAAAGCCAAGCCATACATGAATCCCTCCATCATCGAAGGAGGGTGTACGAGTACTGCGAATGAAGTAATTTTACTTCGCTGGAGCCTCCAGCTACCTCCTCAACACTCGTTACGAAAATAGTCCGGGAGGCAAGCGCTTTGCGCAGGCCGTCATACATCTTATGGCGAGGTGGAATGTGGTTTGTGCTGAAGGTCTCGAGTGTCCTGCGCCAGTGAGATGCGAATATAAAAGGTCTGCGTTTGATAGCCTTTCAACTTTTCCTCCTCCTCATCACCACACATACAGTTCATCTTCCTTCAATCACAATCGGCTTGAACAGCGAAAATATAAATATCCACTATTGCACTTACCAGTACTACTATTACCTACTATCTTTTATAGCTTTTCTTGATCACTCAAATATTAAAAATGCAGGTTACTTACTTAGCCGCCGTTATCTTCATGGCCTACGGTATCAACGCCGATGCACCTGCTAGTTCTACTGCCGCTACTAATGCCAAAACTGCCTCAGCTGCTCGAGCTGCTGCTCCTGGTGGCAAACAACCCAACTTGAAGCCTATGAATTGCACTCAGGCCTTCTTACCCTTCTCGGAGGCCGATGTTGCAGCCTTGTCGTCGAACGACACCAAGGCTGCCGCTAGCGGGAACTGTATGTCTTTATTTCACTCAAAGTTTCACTAAACTCCCATCAATTCATCAACTGAGCTGGATTCAACTTCTCTGCCTAGATTCCACTATCCCCACCGAGGCTGCTTGCAAAGGACCCGCTGGAAGTGTTGATGGTTTATGTGACATCGGCTCATGTGGAAACCATCCGGGTAAGTTATTCTACCGCGTCTTTCATACTTCTTTCTCTTCCAAAAGCTGGTTTTAAACCTGACGCAAATTCAAATCTACTAGTCTGCAACACATGTGTCGAGTTGATTATCACTGGGCCCAATACCACAAAAACTGGGACAACCACCACCCCTCAAGTTACCTGCACCAACAATTACTTTTTTGGTAATAGCACTGACCCTATCAAGAATGGTGTGTTTCAATCCCTAAAACTTAGTGACCCCTTCAAGAGCAACAAAAAACTAAAACGTGTTTCTTTTCTTTTCTAATTTGATTTAGTTTGCACCGACGGCAATGACAAAACTTACACCTGCACCGGTGGTTGTGTCAGTTACACCTGTAAGCAACAATCATAACCTGGCTTATATTTGGTGATGATCAGAAGCTGACGCTGGGTATTTTATTCAGCGTGCCAAATGTGTGTCAGTGTCGATGACCCCGCACTCCAAGGCCCCTAAAGTCTTTTTGTAGTTTCCCCCACATAGGGGTGTCATGCTTTCCTTGTGTTCAAAAATGTCATGACACCTCAAGATATTATGAAGCTTCCGATGTAGGGCTCTCATGTTTGCATTATTCTCTCTTTGATTCAGAACCAATTCAATTCTATTGCTTCAGGATATGCCAATTCTTTTTCATTTTTCAATTGAGATTCAAGTGAAGAAATTTGACATGTTTAAAACATCCCAATAGATCCCACTATGTGATAATTCATCTCTCTTAAAGTCAGCTGGGTTACCAGAGTTCAACACACTGTTGATCTAGGAGGCTTGATGCACTATGTGGATGAATATGTTTGAAAATGAAACCTGTCACACTGTGCGCGGCCAGCCTTCCGCCTATCAAGAAGGTCGAGGATAGGGCGGCTAACCGTCATTTGTACTTTTCGCGGGCAGCCTGCCAGCTACAAAGAGGTCGGAGATCTAGTGGCGGCTGACCATCATACAGCATCATACTCCTCGTGATCAGCCTGCCGGCTGTCAAAGAGGTCGGGGATCGGGAGGCTGACCGGCCTTCGTGGTCAGCCTGCCGCCGCCGGGTGGCCACCCGGCAACAGACCGGCAGACAGATGACCATGGTCATGCCGCCGTGCCTCTTGACCTCAAGAGGTACGGCGGACTGACCATCGTGCCTCCCCGGCGAAATGCTGACCCCCATTCGCACGGCAGCCCGACCTGTGGAGCGTTCTCGTCGGGCTGTCAGCCCGAAGGAGCCCAAATCTTTCCGTAGTATAGTGATTCTTGTTCATTATTTCGAGCGCTCCGATCTTGTATGCTGTACATGAAAACTGTATCATTCTAGGGAGGTTTATTAAATCATTTCCCCCATCGAATACAATACATAACAAAACATTTTCATCACCATCTTCTCGCATCCTCGTGCCCTGTCCACATACTCTGTGAGGGCCCCGTTACACACGCGAACCTGTGGAGCTGGGCCAGACGGGGGGGTCAGAGGAAGTCCTTATTGAGTTTGAGACTAGGCTCATGCACGGCGCCTCCACGCTTGCAGAGAACTCAGATTTCTACAATATCCTGACGCCCCTTGAGTCCCGTCAAATCGTCAAAACCTGCCAGCACTCGCGTCCCCCAGCTGCTTCCACATCACGTTCTACACCTTTCTCCACCTCTCACAAGGCTTCTGGTCCTCCCACAAAAATTTCGCAACGCGTTGACTTTTCTCGTCAACGAGATCGTTAATTCAGTCACCGCGCCCCATGGCTCGAACCAGCGATTATATGGATATCGACTCTCCCAGCTATCACCAACCGCATCATTGCGATAGCCTTGGCACTAAAATGGATTTCGATGACCAGCCAACGGGTCTATGCGTTTGCCGGCGGAAATCGCGCTCTACTAGTCAAAGTAGTACCGGCAAACGAAGCCGCTCAGACGAGGACGAAGAGAGTGCCCATTCCTCTTCGTGTCCCAGCAGCTGCCGCCGCAATGATCGCAAATTAGGTTCTCAATCGCACGTCTCAAGTCCTATGGAATTGTCGCGGATTGGGTCGTCTCACGCTAATCGATCATTTGGTGCTACCACACGTCTATATGGCGAACCGTCCCGCTCCTTTTCACCATTCGAGCCGCCTTCTTCCCCGAGTGAAATCATCAGTCCTAGTGTGAAAGCGGCTGCCAAGATAATTGGTCGCAAGGTTTCTGAACGCTCTTTATCCGGCTTCCGTTTCCCTGCTTCCAAGTCTCACATCCCCTCCGTAAACTTGCCTCCATCCACTCGTCTTCAGCCTTACGGCCCCAGTAACATGGGAGCAGCAAATAGACATGGAACTGCCCTTCGGCGCCCTATACTGGGTGTCGTGCAGAGCAGCGCGACGCTCTTCAGCCGCCACCAATCGACCTCGACTGCCAACACGGGTTCGAACCGTCCGCGAGATGTGTTTGGAAGACCGGCTTCCAAGAGCCGCCGTGCCATCAGTTTTGCAGCGACCGAGGGAGACCTCAATTTCATGCTACAGGGTGATAGCATGGTGACCGACCCAGATGAAGATGACGAAGAATCGGAGCTCGACATCAGTTTAGGTTTCGACTGCTCTCCCGCTGCCCGCATCTCTCATAAGGCGTCTCGCCCACCTCTCGTCAGTAGCACTTGGCCCAAGTACACCGAAAGCCCAATCCGTCCAAACAGGAGCACCAGCCACAATGATTACAGACTTAACCCCGCTCGTAAAACATCTGGAGCTGGTACCTTGACCTCCCTGGCTCCTCCAACCTTTGATATCACCATGGCTTCCCAAAGTCCTAAAAGACCTCTCGTTGCCACTTTGGGCTCGAACGTTGAGAGCCCAGTGGGTATGGCGTTTAGTGAGAAAGAACGTGCTGGAAAGATCCTGCCCTGTCACAAGGTATCCAACGACGGTTTAATGCGTATCTCCCCCGACACCATGGACCGACTTTTAGAAGGGCTCTATGATCAAAGCATATCTCAAAAGATCGTCATCGACTGTCGGTTTGGATACGAATACGAAGGTGGGCACATTCGAACAGCCATCAATATTCAAGACAAGAAACTCGCAGACAACATGCTCTTGCAAGGAGAAATTTTCAGAGGCGGAAAAAATGATGTTCCTCCGCCGAGCGAATCCGGAAAAACAGATTCGACTGGGCAAAATAAGAAAGTGGTGCTTGTGTTCCATTGCGAATACTCCGCCAAGAGGGCGCCGACTGTGTAAGGTGTATCCCTATCTCTTTTTCGGCGGTCCCATAGGCTGACTATTTTCTGTTATGTGAACGCCCAGTGCTAAATACCTTCGTGAACAAGATCGACACATCAACATGTCTCACTACCCTGCTCTACACTATCCTGAGGTATACATCTTAGAAGGCGGATTTGCGAGATACTTTGCCCATTCTCCTCAGCATTGTGAAGGAACCTATGTTGGTATGGACGATCCCAGCCATCGGAGTGATCGACACACGGATCTAAACCAGTTCCGCACACGCGAAAACGCGTTTTCTGCGAGGGCCAAAAGCTTCACATATGGCGAGAACCAAAAGTTAATGAAAAACGGTGGCCGTCAGAAAAAGCCCGTCTTTCTCTTCGATCAAACCCGCTGCGATTCTCGCAAGTCGCCGATCATATATGAATGAAAGAAGTCGAAAAAGGGGACTACCACTCGGCCTAGCAAGATTATTAGGGAAGACGAAGAGAATCGGGGAAATCTTTACCTAGCGGGCGGGCGCCCAAACATGTCGCCAATTGAGAACAGGCCTCAAGAATCAAAAACTCTGCCAACCCCCCCCCCCCCCCTCCCCCCAAAAAAAAGAAAAAGAGAAAAAGAAAAACAGCTTCTTGAGAAATATACCTTAATCCACTGATAAACAAAGCCGATTAGCTACGCATATATCATTACATTCCCTACCTGCCTTAAAACTCAATGTAAATATCCGTCCTACACAGCCTCAAGGCCATTGACCTCTGATTGTATCATCTATAAGGACAACTTGACCACGATGAAAGATCCTCTTTTCCAACATAGGGACAATGTGCATCAAGTGTAAAACTCTCTTTTAACCCTTGTTACAACACAGATATGTAACGGTATAATTTCCTTTCACTTAATATATTTGCGCTTTCTTGTGTTTGTCTGAATAATCTCGCTTAATTTATACATCTGTTGTTTCTTGCCCTCTCTAGGCTTGGAATTGCTTGGTTTTCTCTCTGGTTTTCAATTGCTTTTTGGTAAATTTTTGGTTGGTCTGGACGGACTTGTACTTTCTATGTTGATTCAAGACTTGAAAACATTCAATTCAGGTGTTTCTATGGTTTTCTTCGGGCCCTTCTGCCATTTCTTCCTGGTTAATCAAAACACTTGATCCTACTTTTGGTCCAACAATCTCATTCATCTGCGTTGTCAACTAGGTCATAGTGATGCCTGCAGTACTCCAGTCGTCGCAATGCGACAAGCACTCGTGCGGAAAGGGAGCTAAAGGTCTTTGTTCAATGTTGTCGAGAAATTGTAAAACACAACTTGTGGTTGGACACGTGTAGAAAAACTTCTGGTTCACGGCTATCGGAGGGCCGTCGGAAAAGGTGGCCCGCCGACACCAAAAAGACCGACCGCCCCAGGGCTCGAACCTGGAATCTCCTGCTGACGCACTCGCAGATTGTGGATCGTAGGCAGGCGCCTTGACCATTGGGCCAGGCAGCCGAAGTTGTTCCAAAAGAACGCTATAAATAGTTGTATATCTATAAAACAAGTATGGGTATTCCAGGCATGATTTCATAAGGTAGAAAGACAGTTTCGGCAGAGCATTTGTTTTGAGAAACATGAGGCTGCAGGGTCTCCTTCAGATTTCACAGCACTCAAACCAGCGGGATGAACAGTCTGCTCAACAGACGGATATTCCAAGCCAGCGTCTGTGCCTTCAGACCCCAGCCTTCTGTCTTCAAGCCCGCCTCACAAGTCGTCGTATCCAGTCTATTTCGATCACTAGCCCCATTCAGGCCATCACCCAGCCAGGCGAAGGGATGGGTTCTCCGATACCAATCGAACACCACTCGTGATCATCAGGAACCTAGTATACCCTCGATCGGATTCAGAGGACCTCACAAGGAACCCAAGTTGAAGAGCCTCGTCGCACGAATTGAACCATACCTTGCCCTGTCTAGAGTACGAGCTCCTATAGGCGCCGTGTTACTCTTCCTCCCATGCGGCTCGTCGCTCGCCTTGGCAGCCTCGAGCGCGGCAGTCAGTCCGCAATTCTTGATCGCCCAAAGCTGTATTTTCGGCCTGGGTGCGTTCGTGATGCGGGGTGCCGGATGTACGATCAACGATCTCTGGGACCGCTCGATCGATAAAAAAGTTTCCCGGACTCAACTCAGGCCGCTAGCCTCCGGCGCACTCTCTCCAATCAATGCGGTCGGCTGGCTTGGCATTCAGCTTTCGATCGGCTTGGCTATTCTACTCCAATTGAATATGTATAGCATCCTACTCGGTGCTTCTTCGCTCTCTCTAGTCATAATTTATCCTCTAATGAAACGAATTACCTATTGGCCACAACTCGTACTAGGTATTTCAACTTGTATCTGTTGTCTCACAACCCCCCGCGGTTGTACAAGAGAGATTATTAATTGAATCCACTCTGCTTTAGGATTGGCGTTTAACTGGGGGGCACTGCTTGGATCATCAGCCATACTGGGACAAACGGACTGGAAAGTGTCGGTACCGTTGTACGTGGGGAACATATGCTGGACGATAGTGTATGATACGATCTACGCCCAGCAGGATAAGAAATTCGATGTACTTGCTGGAGTCAAATCCACCGCCCTTCTTTTTGGCTCTCGACCAGTACCCATCTTGGCCGGATTTTCCACTGCCTTCGTGGGCTTTACAGCTCTCAGTGGCTTCATGAATGGCTGTGGAATCGCATTTTATACTGTAGCTGTCGTCGCACCGGCAATTCATCTGGCACATCTCCTCAGAAAACTCGATCCGGACTCCCCTGCTGCCTGTCACAACAGCTTCATCGCTAGCGCTATTACTGGTTCATTGGTCTGGCTAGGCTGTCTTCTTGATTATTGCGTTCGGTCCTTTCTCATTTGACAACCTAGCTTATTGCCATGTTGCGAGATATGCTTACATGTAGATGAAATGTTGTGATTTCTGTTGAAAAAGAAAATGTTACAGCACTCTTGTATAGTACATAGCTAAACTTATGGACCATTGGGATCAAAACCAAAAGTATTGAACCACAAGCAGAGAACGTATAATCCCGGACACCCTGTAATTGGTGGCGGCTTTTCAGCAAGATCTGACTCATGTAAAGCTAACCCTACAGCTAGTAACTGGACGACTGTGATATATTTCTAGCGGGACAGGATGAGGCGGAGCAAAGTGAAACGACTCAGAGGGCTTCTTAAAGGGGAGGCCAAGAGGTCACAACTGAGGCTGAGGAAGAACAATGAGGAGTTGCTTGTTTCTGAGCAGCTTACAAGCAGGATCAAGATGTGGTCAAGTAGCAAAGTGAATGATGGATAATGAATAGGAGATGGAAGACTTGGTGTTCAAGCATAATCCCCAAGGAGACAGAAATCAAGAATATAAGATGCCATATTGTCAGAGAGGAGCTTCTATGCGCCAGGGTTCTTTTTTGAATTTTTAAAGTGGAATTTTATTTGACACAGCGCACTACCGGGGGCAAGGGTTCTAGGACTGCAAGGACGTATGCGGGTGAGCTCCATATCAACAAAGCAGACAGACTATAGCATAAGCTGATTCAGGTTGATGAGATGTCTGATGAGGAAGTTCGTGGTATGTAAGAAAGGAAATAGGGAAAAGTGGCAGAAGTTAGGATCCCAGAATTACAACGAAGTCGATTGACCTTATCAGTTATGAAAGTTCAAAACATTGTTGATTTGTAATATTCAAAGAGAGGAAAAATTTGGCCTGTTGCGCAGGATAAAGAATGGGTTCAATAAACAGTAATGGATCAAAAGCAGTGGATATTTCTGCAACTGAAACGAGAAACGCTCTTAGTTTGTAAATAAATTAGATATCACAACTCGATGGTCAATCTTCCACTGGAAGGTCTGGGGTTTTCATCAAAGATTTTCTGGCAGTCAATGTCAACAGATTTCCAAAAGGCTTTACCTTCCCAGTGTTCTCTAACACGAATATCCTGCAAGATAGCATCCGGAATGGGGATTGAATTCGTTTTGCTGTCCCCGTAGCAACACCAGAACTTTTGGACGTGGTTAAAGGCCTCTAATTGTTCTTCACGAGTCAGTTCGTGTGAAGGCTTTGGTGTGCCAAAGATGATTTCTCTAACTTTATTAGAGTTTGGGCTGAGACATAGATTGCCGTAAGTCAAGGGCGGCGCGCCTAGATCCGGCGGCAAAAGTGGACATTGCTTTGAGGCTGGTAATACCGTTGCGGCGGGTAAGGTGACGGATTTACTTCCATCGTCAGACGTAAATCCACCATTCTCTTTACTTGCTACATCGAGTAATATACCGGCTTTTCCTGCCTGGAGCGCTTGAGCCGTGTTTGTGAAAATTGGTGTCAGGATCAAAAGTGGGTCGTCCAATGAATGAAGGAACCATAGAGCACTCATTGATCCTTTCCCTACGTTTGGTGGTAAACTCCCAGCTAGATTAGGGACGTCATTCAAGAGATTTGTTTCCTTTTAGCCGCGAGCATTATATTCATCGGGTGTGGAATGGCGTCATAGAACATATCTGCTTACCTAGGGCCTCGATTCCAATCATCAGCCAATAAATCACTTGAAGTCCAGCACCAACCAGCAGGATTGACACTGCTGTAAATTCCTCTGGATGTAATAACAGATGCAAAAATAATCCACCAGTGACCGTTTTGAGTCCGTTTATTGGGCTTTGGGCAAACAGATGTGCTGCTGTCTTGGTCCCTTTTTTATTTTTCAAAAAAATGGGTTTTGGAAAAATTCAACAACAATTAATTGGTCAACTGGATCCTCGAATAGGTAGGAGATGACTGAGCTTACCATCCCACAATTTGGCACCCAGGCTTTTGACCTATGAGTTTTACGGATGAAAATCATAAAGATCGGTGATAGTTTAGGGGCTTTGTCCTTGAAAACTTTGGAGCAACTGAAAGTATTTATTACAATCAGAAACTAGTACAAGTTATAATGCAAGACTGCTTGAATTAAGAGACAAAAGAGTTTGCGCTTATTGTACCTGAAAGCAACTCGAGGCAGACTCGAGTTGTGGTTGAGGTTGTCTGGGATAACAAGAGTGAGAGGGCTTGGCGTGTACCGTGCAGGTTCGCTGGGAGATCTATTGTAAAAGCTGGCTATCGACCATGCAGCCATAATGGTCAGCGATGAGTCGAGCTATCTTCTTTTTCTCTTGTCTGTGCTTAAACTCACGAGTGCAGGTCGAAGTCAATTGATGAGCTTCGTTTTATCCCTGCGGCAGAGCTCTGTCGTGCTGTTTTGGTCTGTTTGACAAACAACGTTTGTTCAAATCAGCTATTGTTCTTTCTACATTTTTCTTTTCTGGTCTGCGGACATTGGATCACTTACCAGTCGTTAGACCGTTCGTGATCCTGTCTAGGAGGGCGTCTTTCGGTTTATTGCCGAGTCGTTCCGCGAGCGTTCTGTTTAAAGAACGAGATTGAGTCAGCCTTGCGGGAAGTCTGGTTCAATCTTATCTTGGGAACATACAAGGTTCTGAACTCTAGAGCTGGCTTTGTTCTGTCTTTGGCCGGGTCGGCTACCGATGAAGGTTTAGGTTCTGTGGTCAGCGAAGCGATACACTTTAGCTGCCGGTCTGGTCTGGGTTAGGTTTGGGACTGCGAAAGGAGGCTTGACGCTCACCTTTCTTAGCAGCTGGGGTCTGGGGTTTGCTTTGCCGCGCGAGCTTCCTTTGCGGTTGCTGCGGGTCAGGGTCTGATCCGGTATTCTCACAGTCCTCAAATATGGGAATCCAGGTAAGATTTTGAGAAAGAACTCAGAAGGAACTGCGAGACGCACCTGATGCCATTCCTTCTTGAATTCAAAGGGAAACTTGACGACCCACTTGAAGGCGGCCCAAATCATGGTTATAAATTGCTCGATCACACCGGCCGTAAAGTGAACAACGCCGTCTGCCGCTTTCTCGACAGGGTTAGGGCCATTGACCCATTTCTGCAGGTCTTCACCCAGTGTTTTCGTAAATAATTCCCATAGTGTTTGGTCGGGATGTTGGGCCATGTAAGAGACAATCCATTCTTGTTCTTTTTCATCATCTGTTGGTCCTTGAATTGTTAGATTCCTCGCGTATTCTTCATTCCATCGTACTGCTGCCGGACAATTTATTCCGATTTCCATCCCGGGCGTGCCGAGTGCTACGGTTGGGTCGTGTAAAGCTACGTTGAAGGTGTTAGCTACACCCGCATGGACATCTGAGCCTGCCTGATTTTTTGAATGACGGGCAGATTACCAGAGAGATTAGGTAAGGATATATCTCTTCATCTCCGCAAGTCAACTCACCAAACTCGTCTGGTTGGATGAACCTGCTGGCAGAGAGATTAAGGGATTTCTAGGTGATTGGCTGAATGTAACACCTGAGAGTGCAAGAAGGGCACAAGAGTGCCAAAGAAAGAGGTAGTGATTCATCTGAAAGTGTTGGTATTCTCTATGAAAAGTTGAATGAATGATGGGGGCGGCCGCTTTGATAACAAGAAAGTAGTTATTTAGCCAGAAAGTTGATTACTCGTGGATGACTTGCAAGGCTCTTGGGAAACCTGGTTAAGCGTGCTCGAGGGATTTCTACCCACATGTTCCGGATCCCGAGCTACGCAGTGTTTGAGTGACCAGAACATAAAAAGAGCATGACGAAAGTCTTGGTCAATGTCGCTGTCAGATTCTGTATCGGAGTGTAGACCAAGAAAAACACGGCCCGATGAGCCACCCGCGCCGGGACTCAGCGAGTCGCCCGGACTGTCTGCCAAGAAGGTCTGGAGTGTGTCACTGCAAAAAAAACTGCGACAACTGCTCGCAGTTGACATACGAGAACTTGAGGCATACACCCGGGGAGTCCATCCACGGGGAAATCACGCGGATTCCACGAGGACTCCACGTGGTGGCCGTGCGCGAGGTCGGACCAGCGGCTGTTGGTCCACACGTTCACGGGGTCTCCACCAACTGGGCACGGCGAGGAATCCACGTGGGCTTTTGGCTCTCCGTGGATTCCCCGTGGATTTCTCGTGGCACCGACGGGATGGTCGGGTCCACGCCGGCCCCACCACACCACCGACGGCGATTCCACCGAGGAAAACCCGTGATCACGACGGGTTGGTCGAGCCCACGAGGCAGCGACACCTCGAGCGGTGGTCTCCACGTGGCTCACCGGTCCGTCGCATTCACCTTTGGGGGGTGCGGTGGCTCGGTTAGCCTTGCGCGGACCGGATCAAATCCGCGGGTTATATCTGCAGCAGAATGTGGTACCGCCTGGGTACCACGCACTGCATTGCATGGGGGACATGGAGGAGAACTGGGACGAGGAATGATAAGAAAACAAACAACATAAAAAGGAAAAAAAGGAAAAAAAAGAAAACATGAAAACATGATAA
This sequence comes from Puccinia triticina, assembly GCF_026914185.1. Taxonomy (NCBI): domain Eukaryota; kingdom Fungi; phylum Basidiomycota; class Pucciniomycetes; order Pucciniales; family Pucciniaceae; genus Puccinia; species Puccinia triticina. Next base: position 6,119,796 of record NC_070564.1, on the reverse strand, counting down.
TTCCACCTCCACGCTCGTCACGAGTATGCATGAAAATGCCCAACGAATCAGTCTGTTCTCCTTATTTCTTTCCGCAATCGGATGACTGAGCCAGACTAGCCATTCGCTCATCAATTAAAGAGTATGCGTAGTCATCCAGAACACAACACAAGGCTTTCATGCGTTTTCCGATTGAACCAACGAGCTTCTTGATCAGCTGCCATCCTCTGACAGCCAAGAATCTGAAGTCAATCTGATCCTGTGCAAAGTCAAACGCATCCGCAAAAGGAATAGACACTGGGGAGAGTTTCGATGGCGATGATGCTTCTCCTTTGTCATAATAATCGGTACCGAGAAGGCCCAAATCTTTTCCAAAGCTTAGCAAAAGGAAATAGAAAAAACAAAAAAAAGTTGAGCCATGTGTTTCTGATGCCTACAAAACAATGGGATGTGAGCTCGACTGACGTCATCTGGACAAAGGAGTCCATCGTGAACCGGAAGAAGAGGTCACAAAAGTCGATGCTGTGATTTGCTTTTGCAGTCGACTTCAATATATCAAGCAGCCCATCCATGCTTTTATTGGCGGAAGGGGCGATAATGGTCTTTTGAATTCAATGGCAGCAAAAAAAACAAGCAATTCAGATCGAGATAAGCTTTATGCTGAAAGGTATCTGGATAGTGTTTGTTCATCTCACCTTGAATGTTTTGATACTAAAGATTGCCGAGGTGGCCTGTCGAGCTCTCTTCCACGCAATTGTGCACGTGTGCCAGATCCCAACCTACATGTCCGAGTCTTTGCGACCAAAGCAATCATTCAAGTATTAGCTGGGTGGACAAGAAACAGCACATGAAGTAGCTGAAGTAGCTGCAGGAAGTCAGACGCACAGCGGCCACCCGGGTGCCTTGTGAAATCTACTGTCTTTTCTCTTTGTGGTTCCAATTGCTAGGAAAAAGACGGCAAAGATGGGGGACATGCACAAATTTTGTCCGTCAGACGATGGTTGCATCCAGCTCAAATCACAATGGCTTGTTGAGCTACGTACCTCGATTGCGACTAGTTGTGAACCATTTGGATATGTGACGACTGGATTAGCTTATGGCACGGTCAGCAGGTCGAAGGAGTCAGAATTTTTGGCTCATAATTTGATGAGGAGATAGGAGGAGTCAGAATTTTTGGCTCACAATTTGATGAGGAGATATGATGTTTCCTAGGTGCTGGATTACCAGGGTTTTGAGCAGGGAAAAGTCCAGCTTGTCGAGGTTTAGCTCCATGGGGACGACCTGACCCTTTGACAACATCCGCATCATCTTCGAATCGGATTGGCCGTTTTTCTGGACCCTGACGAACAGTTCGTATTCGAATATCTTTCCATCGGTCGATCTGGTTGAAGCGGGGGTGGTGATGGTGGCTGGGTCTGCAGGATGACACATGATCGTTGAGTGGGAGGGCTGCTGGTTGTTGTGGGACTTAAGAGGGACTTAAGAACAAACACACAAGTCTCGCCTCTCACGGCTCAAAAGGTGTGACGTGGAACCCATGAACGCCATGGAATTGTTCCCATCGGCTCCACCGGGCATCCAAGCAACGGCCGTGGATTCCCCATCTGTGGGAACCACAAGGATGCGCTGTTTTACACAGTTGTCGGCTCCACCGTGATTCTATCACGAGGAGATCCCAGGAGGGTGGAGCCGACTGGATATCTCATTGTCACCACCCATTTTCGACGGGGTGGTGATGGCGACGTGGGGCGCAGTGAATTCCACGCGGTTTTCACGGAACCGGTGTCACGCGTCGTATCCACAATCTCGCTCGCCAGGAAGTACCCCCGGCGTGTACTCAAGCTTTAACTTCTGAACAAAATGACAGTAATGCTCTTGTCAGATGTGTATTTCTGTGTATTTACCGCCAATCCAAAAAAGCTTGGCTTCCTTGGTAGGAATTTCCACCCAAACTAAATATGTTGGATTTGCCAATAATCACTGTCTAGGTTGGAAATGTGTATATTCATGCCCACCTCATTCTTATTTGCAGGGTGCATATACAGCAGCCAAGTACATTGGATCAGCCAGGATCAGCTACTTCCTTTTATAATTTTTTTCCCCATTTTGATTTCAGAATTAAATGATTCAACTGATTTTAATCCAGATGCCACTCCCCCAGTTGCTAGGTTAGGCTGCGCCAGTCCCAGTGGCCGGTGTGTTTCTTTTTTTGCTACCAAACAGCTTGATTGGTGGCATCCTGTAAGCAACTGCGCTTGCAGGTCTGAATATCATGCAGTGTCCACCCTTGATGTTGGATGCACATAGGTTGGCAAATCCAAAAAGCCTTCTAAAAAACCCAAGCTTTCTTAGTATGGCTGTATGTAAACCCAAACTTATCAATGTCCTTGTCCTAATGATGGCACTTGGGTACTTGTTGGCAGGTACCCGCTACTTGTTGGCAAGTACTTGCTTGGGGTCACAAGTACCCGGCGGCGGGTGCTGGGTGCGGGTGCGGGTATTGGTTTTTTCACCAAGAAATCTGGCAAGTACTTGCCTATACCTGCCAAGCTTGGTGGACTTGCACGCGGGCCAAGCACGCCTCAGCGCTCGTACTGTTTGATTACGTAATCCAACAGTACGAGCGCTGAGGCGTGCTCGGCCCGCGTGCGGGTACACGTGGGGGCAAAGGGCAGCGGGTACCCAGGTCCAATCGGTAACCTGATCTCTGACTCCTCAGTACCCTTGTCAACACCCCAACTCATACTCAGCATAAGACATGGGACGCCGCAAGCGACTTACATCCACTCAGTCATCAGCCTCTAGCATTCCTGAACCACTCCAAGGACGACCTCGCCAGAAAATCCGAACGGGAAAATCAGCCAATAGTAACATGGTTGCCGACTCTAATGATGAAGACAACCTTCCAGCTACTGAGGGTACTGATCGTGACAACACCCAAAGTTCAAAGGCTCAATACCTTACTGATGAACAAGAGCTTGGTGAGTTGTTCTGAAATCAACTTCTGGAGAATCAAGCCGATGAAATAAACAGTGCACTGACTCAAACTCACCTCTTACAATATCTAGAAAAGGCACTGCGAGTGCACAAAAATGCTCTCAGCGCAAAATATGGATACTTCAAGCCTCCCCAACTCTCTGATCAACTCGACAAACACCAACGTCGAATGCTTGCTTACCCGTGTATCAAGTGAGTGACTCTTGGTATCCCAATACCCCTTAGCTAAAAAAATACTGACTATCCAGTGATTATCAGGTGTGGAAGTCTCATTAGCCGCCCAATGTATGATTCCTCTCCCTCAAATCTCTCCAAGCATGTGGCAGGCTGCCTGAAAAAGCAAGCCACCGAGCAAAATCACAAACTAGGCTCAATGGGAGTATCTGGCACTGGCGATGTCGATCCACGAGAGGTAATACTGATCTTTTCCTATCCCTTTTAGTAATCCATAGACAAGACTGACCTGGACCATTCAATAGGTTCCCCAGCTTTGTGCTATTTGGTGTGCCGAAGCCGCCCGACCATTTTACGCTCTTGGCAAAGCTGCACACCTTGCGATCATGCACCCAACGGTTGTCAACAACCTACCCACTCGAAAGACGGTATCAAGCGACATAGGAAGGTTGTATAATGCAGTGCAGGAGACCCTTAAGCAATCACTCCAAGTGAGTTTTGTTTTTGAACTGTTTTTTGGGGACCGTTTTCTTAATCGCCTGAAATCGCTTCAACTTTAGGAACACAAGGGTGCTCTATATCTAGGTCTTGATGCTTGGCAGTCGCCAAATGGGATCGATGTGTTAGGAATAGTTGTCTATCGCTTGGTTGAAGAAAATGGTAGCAGATTTGAATTAGAGGCAATGCCTCTCAATTTCATTATGTTAAAAGAACGTCACACCGGGGTTTATTTAGCTGAAACAGTCCGGCGTGTGGTGGAAAAGTTTGGTGTTCAGGACAAGGTAAATTTCCCATTTTTTCTCCTGTGATTGCTATTGTTTGCCTGCAACTCGGACCGTTTGTTTTTCTTACAGATCTTTGGCATTGTAACCGACAATGCTTCAAACAACAATACAATGATCGAGGAGATTCAGAAATTCAAATGGCCTCGATTCAAAGGCGCGGCGCATTGGATTCGTTGTTTTGCCCATATCCTGAACCTCATCGCTCAGGTTATCTTACGGCCGTTTGGGAGCCACAAACAAAATAAAACTAACAAGTTATCTAACATAGAAGAATCTGAATCCGATGGTGACGGATTGGTATCTGATCAGGAGATTGGAAGGTAGGTCTTTCGGTCTACTCCCTTGATAGGAGTAAAATGCCTCAATGACTGATATCCTGCCATAGTTTACTTCAAGAATCTGGGGAGTCCGATTCTGAAGACGAAGAGGGAATGCTTGCCGAAGACCTTATTGATAGCAATGAGATTGAATTGGAGACCGAGGATGTTAATGAGTTGAGCGATGAAGACGAATCGGACCAATACACTTCTGATTCATGCAAACAGGCGCTGGCCAAGGTGAGCAACTGATCCTCGCTTGTTGTTACTAACCTACAGTACAACTGAAAACTAACTGTTCCTTACTGAAAAACCACAGTTCCGAGCCATTGCTCAAAAGTTGAACAAATCATCAAACTCGAAGGCCCTTTTCAGGGAATACTGTCAGGAGCACAATTGTGCAAAGCCGCATAACATCGAGCGAGATGTGAGGACTCGGTGGAACTCCACCTTAGGGCAATTGAAAAGTATCATCCGATGTTCGGCAGCCATGTGAGTTTTTTCCATCTCACTCAACATGGAAAATTCTATTCCTAACATCATGTATGCTCAAGTCTGGATTGGCAGAAAGACAAGCGACACGGAACGGCACGTAAATTCCATATTCACAAGCACGATCTGGACTTAGCAGGCGACCTCGCGGATATCCTTCAGCCTTTCTATGAAATCACACTCCAAGTCTCAACTCGGGGAGCTGCTCGGATCTCCCATGTTGTTGTGTTTATTGACCAAATAACCAGTCATCTGTCAACAGCCATTTCCGAAAAGCAGCAAGACTACCCACCTGCTTTGAGAAATGCATGTCGAGCCGGCCTTCAGTTAACTAATAAGTACTACACTCTCACTGACTGCTCCCCATTGTACCAAGTGGCTATGGGTACGTCTTTTTCTCTACAACTCCAAGAAATGAAACGAAGCTGAATTTCTCAATTTACTAGTTCTACACCCTTCGTTTAAAGACAAATACTTTAAACTCGCAAAATGGCAACCTGAATGGATTGTTGAATCCATCCGGCTCACTTGCCAAATGTGGGAAACACATTACAAACTATTACCACAGCCGACTTCCACCAGCGAACCGCCACCTATCCCCCAAAAGGTGAGTATCCCAGTGTTTTCACTTTTTAAACTTTGACTGATGAATTTATTTCTTTGATTAAGGCACCAATGGGTGTGCTTGCAGGTCTGGGAAGCGCTTCTGAGGCTCGTTTAGGAAACACTACATCCGATCCCCTGAACATTTGGCTTACGGGTAGGTTGCATCTTGACGATCAAGGAATGCCGGTCAACGCCCTCAAATGGTGGATTCAGCAACGTTGCAAGGGTAATACTCATGGAGGTCTTCTCCAGATGGCACTCGATGTGCTCAGTTGTCCTGGTGAGTTTTTCTATCCTTTTTATCATGTCATAACTAAGTTGCTAACATCATTTGTTTCTCCCACAGCAACAACTGTGGATGTTGAGCGCGCTTTCAGTTTTGGACGTGACTATGTGACCTTCAAAAGGCACCGTCTCAACTCGGCATCAGTTACCAGAGGAATGACGGTTGCCTTTTATTCTAAGAATGGTAAGATAAAGAGAGGTGTATTACGGGAATGGAAGCAAAAACAAAATAATGAGCTAAAGAGGAAGAACAAGCAGAAGGCACAGATGACACGGATTGAGATAGACTAGTTTATACTTAGGCCCTTACAATGAAATACATGTTTTTTTTGAGAGAAAAAAGTGCAAGTACTTGCGAGTACTTGCCTCTTTTACGCGGGTACTTGCCCCTGCGGGTGCGGGTGCAAGTACGGGTGTTTGAAATCCGCAATTTTCAGCCCAAGTACTTGTACTCGTGGCAAGTACGCGCGTATGAAGTGCCATCTTTACCTTGTCCCCGCTGCGGCCAGGGGGGCATCCATTTGGCCTGGTCAAGATGCATATGCAGCATATAACACAGAAAGCTTAACTAAGCCTCTCCAATGAGGCACAAAACGTCTTGGAAGGAGAGGCTTATGTCTAATGTCCCAGACTTGGCCTGAGGCTGACAGTGATTTTCAATGAAAATGTGTGATTTTGCGTTTACAACTCTCCTACAACTTTGTTGGAATTCTGGTTTTCTCTAGTCTCTGCACATCTAGTCAACACACTATTTAACAACACACTATGGAATTCCTACGGTGCCAGGCTGTAGGCAGTGCGTTGAAGGGATAGTGGTGATGAGCCTGCCTTCCTGTGAGGTCCTAGAATGAATAAGATCTGAGAAAAACCAGAGAAAGGGGGTTGAACAACAATGTCAGTGAGACTTGGTGGTTTTGGGGGTTGAGGATCTGGAAAGCAATGCTGATGAGGATCTTGAGGGTTGATAAGTAACTGAAGAGGTGATGAGGATAAGGATCTGAGAATCTTGATGGTGTATTTTGTGGATCAGAAGACTGCCATGCCTCCCCATCATCTGAGTTCAAAGTTTGAACTCAGACACCAGGAAGTGAACATGTCACAGACATGTTCATCACATCCCTAACTACAAACACGCTCTGCACAACAAAAACAAAACAAAACACACAAAAAGAAAGATGCACCACAAACGCAGAAAAATGAGGAGAGTAACATAACAGCTCCTGCCACCATAATTGGCTGGGCTGAGTTTATCCCAGTTAAACTAGGATGTACCCAACCAATCTAAGGCCCTGTTTGGCACCGATATAATTATAGGTGATATAATCGCTGATTAATTCAATAAAAAATAGAAAATTCAACACAAAGCCTCCAAATTTTTTTTGTAGGCAACCTACAGTGCTGGTCTCTTCAACTTTGAAATCAGATTCAACTGATTCAGCCATCTTCAGCACCATAATACCATTATATCACTTTTGACCAATATGAAGTGATATAATGGTATTATGGTGCTGAAGATGGCTGGATAAGTTGGTTCTGGGTTCACAGTTGAAGAGACCAGCACTGTAGGTTGCCTACAAAAAAAATTTGGAGGCTTATGTTGAATTTTGTATTTTTTATTGAATTAATCAGTGATTATATCACCTATAATTATATTGGTGCCAAACAGGGCCTAAACTTGGGTGATTTCAAGTGATGAAATATAAATCCAAGTCAACCCTCTTGGGTTTATATTTCTTTGGTTGAGATGAACATAGCGGAGAAAAAATTGATTCTTGCGCAAGCTTCATTTTTTTTTGTGAGAATTGATTCTGAATAAGAATCACGTACCATGGCACCCAATTTCTGGTCAAAATATAGAATAGATTCCAGTCAAAAAAAAAGCTTTTTCAGAAACAGGGGTACCCCTGTTTCTTGCAACTCTGGGAAACTGTTTCTCACTCCGTCTGTCATCTCCAATCAACATCTCATTGGTCACTGATCAACATCTCCTGGTCATTGATCCACATCTCTTGTCTCTCATCTCAATGGACATTCCATTGGACCCAGCAATCTTCTCCAGTGATCTGTCAGTCAACAACTCAGACAACAGCAGCACAACAAAAATGACAAACCCTCCAGCAAAGAAAGCAACTCAGAGGAAATCCACTGCAAAAAAAAGAAGATAAGACACCTCCTCACTTGTGGACCTACCATCAAAAACAACATCTCCTTGAGTTAGTTGCACATTACACCGGCAAAGGATTTGGTGTTGATAATGGTGGCCTCAACAAACACGGTTGGTCGCACCTGAGGAATAATCTCATTCAACACTTCAAAATCAAACTCTCTCACAAACAGACCAAAAATCAGAAGAACAAGTTGTGTGATTTTTACGTTGACTACAAGTTCTTGCGCAATCAGAGCGGGTTTGGATGGGATCCAGAAAAAAACACAGTCACGGCAGACACAAAAACATGGGATGAGCTAATCAAATCTCACCCACGCCGTGTGTTTGGGAAAATCAATGAAAAACCCTTTTGCTTCTACAATCTTGCGCAGCAGGTCTTCAGCGGTACATTTGCAACTGGCAAGATAGCCAACTCTGAAGATGTACTAGATTTGAATGATACACCAATCACCAAAATTGTCCCAGTCAACTAAGCAGAAGAGGCCGCAGCAGACAAACAAACACCAATTGCAGCTTCCAAAATACCAGCCAAGAGACCAGAAATGATCATGGATCCTGAAGATAGCAACATTGAAGTTGACCCAGATACCGCAACACCCTCCATGAAGCGTACTTGTGAAGGCAAAAAAAAATGTTATCAAGAGTGGCCTGGGGGGATTGACTAGCGCAATCAAAAAGCTAGACAAGTCAAATACCAAGAAGATTGAGGGAGCCCAGTCCAGTCCAACCTTGACTTGCTCCAAGAAAGCCATTGAACTCTGTGCAAAGTCATTCTCAGGGACAATTGCTGACCTTGAGTTCCTTGTATTTGTTCCTGTCTTAGAGAACAAAAAGAAAGCACAAACATACTTGAATTTTGCTCATACATCAACTGAATCCATCTGTGAGACGTGGCTACAAACATGATAAGTTGATTCTATTCTCTTCTCCTGATGGTTGAAAAACTCTGACATTTTTTAATCTCACACTCATTTTAGTAAACAATCAGGGAACATTGACAGTGCCTCTGACAACAGGCACCCCTTATCTTTTTCTTCACAAGGAAACTCTCTATGACTGCAGTTTTTTTTTTCTATCCTCTTTGCACCACTGAAATGCCCACATAATTTCTAAGTTAGAAAAAAACTTTCAGTGAGACAAGAAATATAAAAAATTTCAAGTGAGAAAACATGTTTGAAGTGAAGGAAGGAGCATGATCTAAGCACAGGACCAAAGGTAAGTGATGTATTGGTTCCAAAGTTTTTCTTCCAATCAATTGCACCAGAATTTCATATATGTGTCTTCTTGAGGTGGGGAGGGCAGAGGTTCATCGGGATCAGCTATAGATGCTGCATGGGCGGCTGCGTTGGCCTTGGTGTATCCTTTGAACATTGTCTTGACTGACTTGTGTTTCCGCATGAAGTTCTAAAGCATGACAAGGGCATAGATGAGACGGACCTGCTTTTTCAGCTCAATTTTTGGAGGCACTTTTAGAATAGGGAACTTCTTCTTTAGCACCCAAGGATTCTCTCAACATAGTTGCGAAGTGTTGAATGTTGTAAGTTGTACATTTCTTTCTTTGTTTCTTGTCGGAGGCCCACAATAGCTTGCTCTTTGATCATTTTGCTTGGTAGGGTGTCATCAAGCCCTTTCAGATGCATTGGTGAATACATAAGTATTGTGAGCACTACCCTCCCAACCGGCCAGAACATACACAAATTCAAAGTTGAATTTGACTGCGGCGAGAAAATTCTGAGCAATGATGTGTTTTTGTGTTTGATAATTGGCTTGTTTGTCTAAAGGTACGTGTGCCGGGACAAAAAATCTGTCAAAGGCACCTGAAGCATTCTTGAATGGCTTGTAATTGGGATTTTTGCAGATTGTTATTGGTTGGGCGCACAATTCAAGGTTGAACCAAAAATAAATGGGGTACAGAGCAACCAGAGCCTCCAATACCAAGCCAAAGTACCTGATAGAAGAGATAACAATCAGGATAATCTCATGAATATAACCAAAAAAAACAAACTATATACCTGTTGAAAGTGTAAAGACCACAACAAAACTTGAGAACCATTTGTTGCATTGCATTGTTGTGGCAGAAAATGTCAAGAAAGATTAGAACATGCTTTTCAACCAATACAAATTGACCATCCTCAAGGAGTCCATACACCAGGGGGGAAAGTGTGGCACTCCCTGGAGATTGCCAGACCATATGTTCCTTTAGGAAGACTGTCTGATGTCAAATTTGTGAGCATGTGGTATTCAGGCTTCAAATGTGTTGATATCATGTTCAACTCAGGCTGATCTTTGATCCACTCCATGGCGAACATGTTGGCGATTGAGTTGAGGGTACCCCCACTTGATTCCTGGTACACCCTGGTATTCTACACTTAGTTGTGTGTTTCAGGAATCCTCCACTCAATGAATGGGGTGTAAAGTCATTGAGTGAAGGTTCCCTCCACTTGATAACTGTTGGACAACCATTGATTGGAGGTTATGTCCACTAAATGACCATATCTAAATTACCAGCCACCAAGTGGAGAAATCCTCCGCTTGATGACTGGTTTTTAATGTCATTGAGTGGAGGGATTCTCCACTAAATGACTGGTGTGTGTACTGGATGTTGAGTGGAGGGGTTCCTTACTCGGTGACTGGTTCTACCAACCATTGAGTGGAGAAACCCTCCACTTGATCAAAGGTCACTAGGCTGGGAAAATCCCAGATCAGTGACCAGTACTGTGCGGCCCCGTTTGGCGCCGATATAATTGGTGAAATAATCTGTGAAATTTTGATTATTTCACCCAAAATAAAATGTAATTCAACATATTGCTGGTGTTTTTCAGTACATTGAAATAAACCCAGCCTGAGCCAGCCAACCACCCACCTCTTGATCAACCAAGAAAGCGAATGGACGAACTCGCCCTCCACTCAATGACCACCCACCGGGTCATTGAGTGGCTATAGTGTGAGCCTGAGCCTCTATAGTGGCTACAGGACACAAGAAAAATGGGGGACACTGGTTGTATTTCTTGGGATAAAGAAATACAAACAGAGAGAAAGAGAGAATGAGAAGGAAAGAGAAAGAGGCAGAGAAATATAATGATCTGGAGGGGGTCTATCTACTCCTTGTAGGAGGATCCTCAAAAGTCAACTTGAATCACCTAGAAAAGTGATAAGGACAGCTGTGCCAGACCAACAAGGGCTACAGCCTCCGCGCGCACCAAGGAGACGGTGGGGGGACACAGAATAGTAATACTAATCTGCTCTGATTTTTAGACTGGGTCTAGGATTAACAGAGTAACCTTTGATCTTGAGAAGGGTTGAGGTGAAAGCAATCAAGAGACACAGAGAATCACTCTGGATAATCAAGGTTCAAATGAAGAGTATACTTACTGTCAATATCCTAGGCGCCTGTGACGGTAGGTGTACTGGGAGCGTGGTATCCTCTTGTAGGGTGATCCTGGGTTATCTACGGCGTGGTTCTGGGTGGTCTGAAGTCTGTAGATCCTCCTCAGGCAAGGGGGATCCTGACTTCGAAAATTTTCACAGTTTGCTTATGTAATTACATATGTACATGTGGTTTGGCGCGCCTGGTAGCGCAGACACGTCACAACTGTGCATGCGCGCCACAACTCAAGAACTCAGGGAAGGAGTATAGTTACAAAGACTTGGTAAGTTGTAACTAGGGTTAAAATTGTATGAGGAAACAGAATATGAAGTCAAAATAATGATATCTCTTAAGATGAAAAAGATATGATGTAGTTTCATATGTAATAAGTAGAAAAGAGGCAGACATTAGGTCAGCTGTGTTGACTCTAAGGCTGACATATAGCCTATGACCCACCTCAACCACTAAATGAACCAGTCGGCCATTGAGTGGACGTATTTTAGTCCACCCGATGAACAGGTCGGTCATTGAGTGGACTTATATCCACTCAATGGCCCTGTTGGTCATTGAGTGGAGTATGTTCCACTCAACAACCAACCAGCTCACTGAGTGGATGCCTACTCCACTTGATGACCAACAGGGCCATCAAGTGGAGTATTTATCCACTCAATGACCAACCGGGCTATTGAGTGGATAAGTCCATTTGATGACCCGGTTGGTCATTGAGAAAGTGAAGTGTTGTATCCACTCAATGACCAACCGGGCCATTGAGTGGATATATAAGTCCACTCAATGACCAACTGTTGGTCATCAAGTGGATACATGGTGCTAGTGGAGTGTTGTATCCACTCGATGAGGTTGGGAGTTGCGAGGGGTGGGTCTGATTTAGCTGCTGATATATCGGCATGTAGCAACTGTAATTTGTAATTATTTCATATTTTGGATATATCTGTTTGCCAAACGCCATCAGCATTTTACCAATATAATCATGAAATATTTGTGAAATATGTCACTGATTATATTGGTCCCAAACGGGGCCTGCATGTTGGTCATTGAGCTGGGCCTCTCCCAGCTTTAAGGACCATATGTACTGTACATAGCGCGGGGAAAGTCCCGGCCTGATGGGCAGTATGTACTGTCCATCCTGCTGTACTTTTCCAAGCTGATTGGCCAGTGTAGACTGCCTACTGCCCTCGGAAAGGCTGACTAGATGATTGCATCTTGAATAGCTAGCTGATCAAACACTTCCTTATACGGCAGGGCCGATTTAAGCATGAGAAAAGTTGAGTTCCAGTGAGTGGGAACATCCACTAGAGAATGTCAAACAGTACCCGGAACCCGCGGGTGGGTACCTCCCGCACCCACCGCGCACCTGCCAGGCGGTGCCAGGTGCCTGTTTTTTTGGAAAAAGTGGTGCGGTACCCGGGTACCGCCCCCAAGTACCGCTTTCCCCCGCCGGGTTAATCAGGTAACCCTTGGACCCCCGGTCCTTGGCCCGCTTTGAGTTGCCCTCAATGACTGACAATAGACCGGTCATCGGCCAGGACCGGCCATCAAGGACGGTCCCTGGTGCAATCATCGAGGGGAGTTGTTACTCCCCTCGATGACAAGTGCGTGCTGGTTGTTGGGAGAGCACCCTCAATGAGCATGACCGACCTGTTTGATTACCGGAACAGGTCGGTCATCACTGTTCTGGTCATTGGGAGGCCCTCCCCTCAATGATTGACCTGTTCCGTCATCAAGGGGAGGACCTCTTGATGACGTGTCCATTCCGGCCATCAAGGACACCTCTTGGTGACCTTTTTGATGAAAAAAAGCTGGCGGTTACCGCTGGTACCCGCCTAAAAGACCCGTGGTACCCGCCAGGCGGTGCCGGGTGCCCGTTTTTGGCAAAAACTGTGCGGGTACCGGCGGTGTAAATGGTACCCGGGTACGGTTTGAAATTCTCTAAAATCCACCAATGGGAGTGCTTGTGGATCCATTCCAATGAGATCAATGGCCTCCTTGAAGGACTGTTTACGTGAAGGGGTGCTCTTGGTATAATGGACACTTTCCCAAATCTTGTGGATGGCTTCAGAGAATATCTTGAGGCCGTCCTTCACAACAAGGTTGATGACATGTGCAAGGAATTGGAAATGGAAATAATTCCCTTTCAATTCAAGAGGAACATTGCTCTGAGCTGAAATAACTGATATTAATAGACTGATTGCAGAGCCTTTAGATGTGGCATTATCAACAGTGATAGACGCCACCTTTTCAAATATCTTCCACTGAACCATAGTAGTCACAAGTTGATTGGCAATTGCTACACTGGTGTGAGGAGGTGGAAGCTCTTTGAAAGAAATGATCCAAGTGTTCAGGGTCCAGTTAGAAGAAACAAAGTGCACTGAGACTACCATAAATGGTGTCTGGCTTGAAGAGGTCCAGAGATTGGTTGTTAAGCCATCCAATCAACTTGAGAAAGATTGACTGCTAGATTTTCCTTCATTGAATTTTACAGCACCATGATTTTGGTCTCAAGGGTTGTACAAGAAAAAAATTTGAACTATGGTTGCAACAAAGCGACAAATGCTTGGAAAAGGGTTGTTCAACAAAAACAAACGGCTGCTTGTGCGCTGTAAAGCTCAAAAGTGTTCCTGAGAACCTTTTTCTGAGTGCGGAAAGGGATGTATGAGGGAACCTCTGCCTTTCCTGGGTCACTAGACACTAAAACAAGCCCCCCAATACAATTGGAAGGTTTATGTAGTGATAGTGGGGGTGTATCAAAAGATAGCCTACTTTGAGCAGGTGGCTTAAAGGTTATGGTGATGTAGCTGATGTGTAAGTGTTGTAATGAGGTTGTAATTTGTATGTAAGGGTGTAAAACCACAATATAGAGTGGGGCTCATACTGTAGAGTGAGCAAGTATTGTACTGTTATGGGGTAAGCTGAGTGCAAGTAGTTTGCTGAGAGAAATTACAACTGGGGGGAGGAGAGCCTCCTTAAATAGAGAAGAGTGAGTCATTTTAGCTCCAGGGGAAAAAGAGAATGAGGGGTTTTAGCTGCCTTGAAAGCTACAATGAGGTATTTTGGCTGGTGGTTGACAGGTCACATGAGGTCATGCTGTCATATGAGGGAATTTAGCTAGTGATAAATAGGAGGTGAGATTTTTTAGCTGGCCTGGCCTGTCAAATGATGTCATCTGCAAGCTGCATGAGTGGTTTTTGTTATATTGACACCTGCACAATGTCATCTGTCAACTTTCAGACTGCAGCCCCTATTACACTAGTCTGCATGCACCTGCATAAGCCTGCATCAAGTGTGCATGACACTGCATGACATGTGCATAGCACAATGTAATGAGTGCAGCTGATGAGGTAAAGTATATGTAAAGGGTAGACAAGCTGTCAGGGTGGTCCATGTAACGGATTACATGTCCTGGGTAAGTGTGGTTCATGTAATGGATTACATAACCCAAGTATGGTGTTTTGTGTGTATGTAACTGATTGAAGGTGTTTTGAAGGGGTTGTAACAACAGTGGGTCAGCTACGCTAACATAGCTGTTAGCGTAGCGTAGCGCAGCGCAAATGCGCTATTTTTTAGCGTAGCGTTAGCGCAATTGCACCCATCTGCGCTAACGCTACGCGCAAGGGGTGCAAAGCTATTTTAGCTTTTAGCGTAGCGTTAGCGCAGATGCGCGCAATTGCGCTAACGCTAAGCACGCAGGGCGCAAAAGAGCGCGCGTTATGCTGCGCTAAAGCGTTTTTCGCGGCAAAAAAGTGCCTTTTTTCCGCTAAAAGCGCCTTAGCGCAACGTAGCGTAGCGTAGCGGCTGGAGCGGAGCGCTAACGCTAAACAGAAACTGGTATGCTGTTAGCGCCGCTGAAAATTAGCGAAGCGTAGCGGCGCTAACAGCGCGCTAATGCTATTCAAAAAAGGTTGGTGCTTTTTGCTGCTACGCTAAACTTTAGGGCTAAAATAGCGTAGTTTAGCGTAGCGGCCCACTGTTGGTTGTAATTTGTGATCCAGAGGGGTTTTAAGGTGTGTTGTCCATGGTTTCCTGTGTAGTTTTGGCCGTAGAATCCAGTGGTGTTTCCGTATTGGGTGATTTTTGAGTGTACATATGAGAAAAAAGGGAATTTTGAAATGGGCTAGATGGGTAACCATAAAGCATACCACAGCACAATGATGAGTTTTGCTAAGATTTTGCGAGAGATTGTCTGAGAAAATACCCAATTCATTGGTTATTTTGCTGTTGATGCTGAGAGCTTCAGTAAAGTCTGCTTGCTTGCACTGATGTAAGAGTTGCATTGCTCAAGGTGGCGCCATAAGTGCTTCTTCCTGTTGCTGCTCTTGCCATCCAGTTGTTGTTGGAAGTGTTGAAATTGAGCTTTGGTAGCCGCACCTTTAAAAAGAACAGAAAAAAACAGGTTGATTGTCAGTAAATGACAACATATTATCCAGATATTGCAAAGGAAATTGATACTTGCCACTTCCTTTCTTTGTGAATTGCTCCCAAATGTCGCTGGTGGTCTTTTGCTTCTTTGATACTTGCCTTCTGCTTGATTCTTGTGTGCTGGATGGTTGTTTTCCACTCTGCTTAGTGCTTGCTTGAGCTGTATCCTTGGCAGTACTAACAACACCGCAACTGCTGCGCTGCCACAGCGGCAAGCGTAGCAAAAGCGCAGCGATTTTGGACTCGCTTTGCTAAAGCTTTTGGCAGCGGGTGAACCGCTGCGCTTTTCCCTAATTGATATGGGAGGGAATAAAAAAACACATTTCAGCGCGCTTTTTCAGTGGTGCGCAACGGGTCTTCCGCTGCGCTAACTGCTGAAAAAGCTCAAAATCGCTGCGCTATGCGCTGAAAAGAGGCAAACTCGCTGAAAAGCGCGCTGAGCGCTGAAAAGAAGTGAATTTACCTGAAATTTTGACAATCCTGCCCACAAACCAGTTAAGGTTTGGTTTTGTGCATCTTTTTTCTCCGCTCTCACCGCTTTTTGCAGCAAAAAGCGGCTCAGCGGGCAAAAGCGCCGCAGGGCTCTCTGCTAGAACCGCTTTCTGCAGCAAAAAGCTGCTAAAAGCAAAACGTAAATCCGTGCAGCGGGATTTTTGTTTTGCTGATGCTGAAAACAGTGTCTAACTGCTGACGCTTTTGCTTTTTGGTGCCAGGAAAAGCGGATGGCCGCTGCGCTTCGCTATTTTGGCGCTTTTATCAGTGAAGCGCAGCGGTTGCAGTGTTGGTAATAATTACTTTGATGGGGAAATCTTCATTAGAAAAAGGGGAAATCACAGCAGTGGGTTGTTTGCTTTTGGAGTGTGGCATTGTTGGACCGCCAACCGTCTTGAATGTCAACGTTCGGGCAGATGGGATGATGGTTGATACCTCTGGGAATGGCCGTGGGTCTAGCCTTGCACGACATAAGAGACATGTCAAGAAATCAAGTCACAGCTCCTAATTGAGTCATAGCCAGGTCTTTGGGCCAACCCAAAATTGTTGGGATTTCACGTCTCCATCTCCTTTCTCTCCCCTGTCACCCATCTGTCACTCATTCCTTTTCCTCCAGATGAATATTCATCTCCACCTTCTGTCCCACATCTTGTCCTACATTTGTAATAGCTTAAATATCACAACGGACTAGGAATGAAACATCATCAGTTCCTGCGCCTGTTCCCTGAGACCTGAGAGTCTTGTGTAGTGAGGGGCCTTTTTCCCCTTCACAACTAAGCAGCTTAGCCCCTTTGTGGGCTTCCTTGTTTTGTTCCCGGCCTCAAGCTTTCCTCCTCAGGCCTGTTTTTCCCTTGTGTTTCCCCAGCCTCAGCTGAAAATTCATCAAAAATGATAAACACCTGCCCAAAACCAAACCTGATTGGACCTTGGGTTGGGGAGGGTTGGGTCAAAAACTCAAAAAGGCTGCCCAAACCCACCCCAAGACCCGTCAGGTCTTGTGTCTCTCCCTGGTTGACCCAACCCATTGCATCCTGAATAGTGCCTCCGTCACAGTTAATAGTGCCTCTGGTACAGTTTATGGTGCCTCCGGCACAGTTGATAGTGCCTCTGGTACAGTTAATAGTGACTCTGGCACAGTTAATATTGCCTATGGCACAGTTAATAGCACCTCTGGTATGGTTTAATAGTGATGGCACAGTTAATAGTGCCTATGGCACAGTTAATAGTACCTCCGGTACGCACCTGTGGCACTATAATTCTTTGGCTCTTAGCCAAAGAAAAAGTGCATTTTTATTTGGCTAAAAGCTGAAGGAGCGCTGGAGCTGGCCAGGCTGGCAGAGCTGGGTTCATAGGAAGCTAGCCACAAAACCTGGGTGGCGCACCCAATGGTTGTTAGCCTATTGCAAACTCCTTACAGCAAGGTTGCGGGTTCAATTCCCACTGCCCCCATGCCCCATTTGGGTGTTAGGGGTCGGGGTTTAGGGGTTAGGGGTTAGGGCAGTTTTTTTAAAAAAAACTTGGCAAGGTGTATAATACACATGTATTGGTATGTATTGGATACGTATTGGTATGTATTGGATATGTATTGGTATGTATTGGATACGTACCAAATTCAAATGTATTGGTATGTATTGGATACGTATTGGATACATATCAGTATGTATTGGATACGTATTGGCAAGTAGCGGATATGTATGGGTATGTACATTGTATTGGTACGTTCCAGCGCCAGCTCCAGTGGAGCTGGCCCAGCCAGCTCCGCTGTCCTTTGGCTTTTAGCCAAAGAAAAATGCATTATTTTCTTCAGCTAAAAAAGGGACAAAACTCCCGGTACAGTTTAATAGTGCCTATGGCACAGTCAATAGTACCTCCAGTACAGTTTAATAGTGCCTATGGCACAGTTAATAGTACCTCTGGTACAGCTTAATAGTGCCTATGGCACAGTTAATAGTACCTCTGGTACAGCTTAATAGTGCCTATGGCACAGTTAATAGTACCTCTGGTACGGTTTAATAGTGCCTCCAGAACAGTTGATAGTGCCAGAGGGTGGCAGATTTTGGTCATATCTACTACTAAAGCAAAATAGCAGATATACTCATGTTTTACTGCCTAGCAGCTAAGAATATGGGGTCAGAGTATATTACTTGACTTGGAAAATTGTGATGCACTTTGGAGCACCATGGGGCCAAGGCTTTGCTAGTTTCCCTTAGTAGGAAATATGCCAAATTAGATCCACAGGAACACACCCCATTCCTGGGATGAGCTAATGCTGTGAAGTTCTCAATCTGCCCCTGAGAGGGTCTTCTGCCTGCTGTAATATTTTGGTGAGGCTTGGGCGCCACAGTGAGGAGTTGTGATTTTTTTTACTTTTGGGGGTTAATAAACGTACCCCGGTATTTCCGCGTTTGTACCCGGTTTTTGCGTACCCCCTTTTCCGCGTGCGTACCCGGTTTTTTTCTACTCATTTCTACGCAACGCAAATAATTTAAAAATTCATCTAAAATGATGAAAATAATTATCATGCAATCAGAATTTCAAAAAACTCAATTTTCAAATGATTAATTAATTTGTACCGGGTTTTTTGCGTACCCGCTTTTCTGGAATAAATGCTAAGGGGATAACTTTTTTGTTACATGCCCCAGCCGCACCTGTGTCAATCCAATTCTTCCGCTTTAAACCAAAGATAAATTTGCCATTATCTTTGGTTTGGAACCAATGGGAGGGCGGAGCTGGATGGAGCTGATTGGAGCTGGCCTGGGTAATATAAATTCCCCCAAACAGCCCCTGGCAGAAAATGTTTCATAGCCTAGTGGTTTGCAGCTCTGCTGCAAACCAGGTAATAGGCAGGTTGCTGGTTCAACCCCCCCTGTCCCCATCCCCCATTTGGGGGATAGGGGGAAGGTTTTTGGGGGCAGGTGCAGGTTTTTGGGGTTAGGTTTAGGGGTTAGGGGTTAGGGGTTAGGGGTTAGGGATTAGGGATTAGGGGTTAGGGGGGATATGAAAAAAAACTTGGGCAGAAAGCTCCTTAAAAACCACAAGTGCACTCACTGCTGACTGGTTGGACCTGAAATATCCAACCAGTCAGACTAGTCAGACATACATGTCCGATGATTTTAACAAGTCAGACTTGTTGGACATGTAAGCGCCAAGTGATACACAAGTTATGCATTTAAGTGACTTTTATTGCCAGTAATGTTCAGTGATGAAAATGCTACATAGAAAGGAGATCGGAGGAGGAACAAGAGAAAAAGAACTAAAAGGGAAGAGAGACGTGTGGCTGGGTTTCTCTTTATTTTTGTTGTATTTTTTTGGAGGAGGAATATGTACTGGTCAAAACAACAACTTCAGGGCATCAGTGGAGAAAGCAAGGGTGAAAAGTAAGGAGATCCATGTTTCAAAACAAGTTGTCCTCTATCAACATGAGTGGCGGGTACGGAGATAAAAAGTTGAGGAGTTTCTTCCTTGATCAATCTTGGTGTGAAGAGGATCAGCAGGTCTTGAGTTGGCAGCCGGCGGGTTCTGAGGAGGTTGGTCAGGTGAACTGCTCCAGTCTACTTGCCCGGATTGGGATGTCCAGCCACCGGTGTGGTGTGCCAAATCTGTTTCAAGTATCAAATTACATAAAGTGATGGTTGAATACATGAGAAGGAGATATATTCCTAGATTTATTATTGCATAATTAGATTCTGTAAGTCATTTAACCCCTAGTCACTCACTTGAACCACTAGGATAGCTCCACTCAGTCAAAAGTTATTTTGGTTAAATGGTTTTCATCCAACATAAGTACATAGTATAGTAGTACATTGGTAGTACATAATATGGTATTAGAGCCAACCACAACTGAGTCATATTTTTTGTGCATATTCAATTAGATTTAGGGCTAGAACCACAAGTTGGCCATATTTGTATGCATATTCAATTAGACTTAGGGCTAGAACCACAAGTCGGCCGCCTTGTAGATAGACTATATAAGGAGCCCTTCCTCCCCCCTCATTTGAATTCAGCATGTGAATAGCAGCCACCAACCAACCAGTCACTCATTCATTTAACAGTGTGATCTCAAACATCCACTCACCCAACACCTGTGATCATAATCAGGTTCTTGAATAGCTTGTGTCATTGCACATCATCTTCATTGTTTGATCTAAGTCTGATAGAGACTACTACACATAGTGATCTCTATCGAGGTTTTTCCACAACAATAAATAAATTTTTGTTGTCAGAATCCTTGTGTAGTACAATAGAGGGGCAGGTCCTTCAAACCACCCGTAACATAAATATTGCTTAACTGCAAATATCATATTTGTTATCTCCCCCTCGCAGAACTGCCACCAGTCCCAAAGGAGTTCTCACACCGGCCACGGAGGAGGGATGGTGCTCAAGAACGGGCTGGGAAAGGGCAGTTGGAGTCAATGGATTAGTTCTTTTGGGGGCTAGGTTGCTTCCTTCAGGTTGGCCAGCATTGCTGAGGTCGGGAGGTCTGGCAAAATCCAAGCCAGGAGCTTTTGGAGGATGTCAACTTCTCTGGGGCACAGTGTGAAGTATTCCTCAGCAATAGGAATTGGGCCAGTTGAGAGAAACGGGCTCTTGGCTGTGGGCTTTGAAGTGTGTCCATATTCAAGCCATTTGTCCTTGATTTTGTTAAATGTTTTGAGTAGACACTCGCTGCTTTTGTCTTCAAGCTTCAGGGCAGCTTGAACAGTATTCCAGTCAGCTGCACTGGACCTGAGTGCTTGAGTGATGGTCATTGAGAAGTCTTGGTTGTTGACTTTGAGCTGACTGCAGAGGATGCACTCAACTGAATGAGCAGAGTCGTACACCACATTCATCTTCTTGGCCTTTGCTACCGTTTCCTCCACTTTGGCTGCTCTTTCCTCCACTTTCGCTGCTCTTCCATCTGCTTCTTTGACTTTTTCGACCAGGATGCTCAGCTGTTGCTTCACTGAGGTGATATTGTTTTCTAGCTTTGTAACCGTGGTAATCAATTCCATCTGGGTTTCATTTGCATACTTCAGGATGTCAAGTAGAAAGGATGGTATCTCCTTCAACAGCACAATGAGGTCTAACGGTTTGTAATTTGCATGCAAGAAAGCAGTTTCATCATTTTGTGCAGGACCAACAAAGAGCTGGCCACTCATGCCAAGGAATTTGTAATGCGTTCTCTCTGATTTTAGGCTGAGGAAACTTGTCAATTGACATTTGGAGCTCTTTGATTTCTGTGGTCAGCATTTTCAAGTCTTGAAGTGGTGCATTGTGAGTATTGGTAGTGTTGATGAGATGTTGAATCCATGCAAACAGCTGGCGCATTTGTGGTATCTTAGACAGCCATTGATCAGGAGGGACCACAACCAGCTTTGAAAGCTCATTGAGTTTTGTGGTGAGTTCTTTGGCTGTAAACACAGTTGGGTTGGAAGAAGAGATATGTTCACTTCAACCACTACCAGATATCCTGAGTGGGATATCTAGTAAGAAATCCAGGATACCCTGTATCCCAAAGCACACTCCGTAATAGATAGGAGTGTGCCAAAGCACACTCCGTAATAGATAGGAGTGTGCCAAAGCACACTCCGTAATAGATAGGAGTGTGCCAAAGCACACTCTGTAATAGATAGGAGTGTGCCAAAGCACACTCCGTAATAGATAGGAGTGTGCCAAAGCACACTCCGTAATAGATAGGAGTGTGCCAAAGCACACTCTGTAATAGTAGTGTGCTTTGGGATACAAGGTATCCTGTATTAGGCTGTTTGCAGAGGGCTGTTTATACGCACTTATCAATCTGATCACTATTGCCGTCTTCCTGTTTTGTCCGTTCAAATCACGTTAGAGATGGCCCCGCCACACCCGGGTACCCGTTTTGGTGCGGGTACCTGCAGCTGTTTTTAGCCCAAGTAGGACACCCGCACCCGCGGAGTGGAACAGAGCGGGTATTGGTGGTACCCGCGCGGGTACCTGCAGGTACCCGTTACGCAAAATGCTCTCAATACTCTCACAAAGACAGATATCGTTCTTATTTCTTCACATAGTCTTGTATACATAGTTATGGTGACAGTGGAGTGGCTAAAAGTCACTCCACAGTCACCACATTCACATTGCTGCCGCTACTTTTCTTACCCTTACTCTTAGACTTGTTCTTCTCCTTTGCCATGTAATCGTGGAGGGCCAGAGGCTTGATCTTGTCGTTCTTCAAATAGAACGACAGGGCCATCCCTCGACTTACTGATTTGGCATTGAGTTTGTGCCTCCTGACAGAGACATAGTCTCGGCCAAAGCTGAAAGTGCGCTCAACATCGACTGTTGTAGCTATGTATAAAAAAAAAATTAGAATGGATAATCAACTGAAGAGGATAAGAGGGTCTCATCTAATCTTACCTGGGCAACTAAGAACGTCGAGAGCCATCTGCAAGAGACCATCATGATTGTTTCCGCCCTGTTTCTGCCCGGCCCACCAATTGAGGGCATTGATCGGCTCGCCATCCTCCAAAAATAGGCCGCCCAAGAGCCAAATGTCCAATGGATCTGACACAGGTTCAGCTGATCTGGCTAAAGCAGCCGCACCTAGACCAGCAAGAACACCTGTTTGTACCTAAATAACAAATTTGATCAGCTCATGGTGAGATAGCGATATCGATTGCAGGAGGAAAT
The DNA here is from genome assembly GCF_026914185.1 of Puccinia triticina. NCBI lineage: Eukaryota > Fungi > Basidiomycota > Pucciniomycetes > Pucciniales > Pucciniaceae > Puccinia > Puccinia triticina. The sequence continues at coordinate 6,097,059 of NC_070564.1, read as the reverse complement.
TTACCTTTGGTGGTCCTTGTCTTGGTATTCTAGGGAGTGAAGTTGAATTTTTTGGCTTGTACCATTTGCTATACATATTGCGAGTGAGTCTGATGGCCTCGTCAATCCATTCCCTGGGCCACTTGGCAAGCTTAAATTATTCTTCTTTGAAAGACGGGTGGAGAACTGGGAGTTTGGAGGCAGTTTTGCTTAGTCAACCTCAGAAAGCATACGATATTAGAAGCGGGAATCCACTCACTCATTGCAATTCTGTATATTGGCGAACAGTCCGTAAGCGAATAGTATTTGTTTGTAATCGCAAGCCCAGCTCGGCAGGCTTTTCGTAAAGCTGCAGGATAATCACCATCCTTGTTTGCAATCACCGCCGAAAGATTTGCAGTGATTTGATCGATCAAGACGACAACCTCGGCAACCCGAGCCAAGGAGGATGTTGAGACTTGAAGGGTCATTTTGTAAAAAGGTTTGAGAACCTTCACCAGGTCCGCCGCCAAGTCAAAGTCCTCTTGATTCACATGAATGCCGCGAGGGGTGCCAAACGTTTTGTCTCGTTGCCACATGATACTACAGAAATGAGGGTCAGCCTTGTTCACAATCTGAATTAATATTAGCAAAGTGGTACTTACATAGCGTCCTCGCATCGAACGATGCTTGAAAGCTGCAAGTAAGTTGAGTTCCAACGTGTTGGGACGTCTCGCTCGACGTTATGAGGCCTCTTGCAATTCTTTTCTTGACAAAGCTCTATGAACTTTGCCTTGGAGTTCGGCGACTTGTTGAGTTTGGTTGCAATTCCACGAAACTGGATATGAGAAGATATATTGGGTCAATTCGAGTGTTTGTTTTACAGACCAGCCAATAAGTAAAAAACTCACCTTTGCAAGTGATCGGCGACAAGTTTCGGAGGTATAACTATCATCCACGCTCTCCTCTTCAATGTCTTCGAGGTCAGCCAGGGTCAGCTCATCGTCATCGCCAAGTTGTCCATGGGTAATATTGGGAAGATTGTTGCTGTCATCTTCTTCATCGGAGTCACCGAACTCATTGCTGGGGCTTTGGAAGCTAAAAAGGTAGATAGAGACAGAACGATTGTTCATGATCAGCGACAATTAATAAGCATAGTATGTGGTAAACAACGAACGTACCTTTCAATTAAATCATGGGCATCTTCTTCCTCATCGGATTTGTTGATCTCAGTAACTACGGGAGTGTTTGAAGGGGTTTTTTCTTTGCGTCCAAATCGTCGGAGTATCGCCTGGACTATGAGATTGAGGATGTGTGCGAAGCACCTGATCCAGTGCGGCTCACCTTGGAATTGCTTCCATTTGAGTTTTGCCAACTCTTCAATCATCACTCCGTTGTTTGCTGCATTATCGGAAACTATCCCACAGATCTAAGGGGAGTCAAAGAGGATCAGAAAGCTGAAAAGGGAATAAAACAAAATGAAAAAGAAAGAGTACGTACGCGATTCTCCAATTCAAACTTCTCAACTATGTATTGTACAACGCGAGCCAAGTAGCCACCAGTATGCCTTTCTTTGAGCTGGACAAAATCCAGAGGCATCACATTTAAAACAACCTTACCGCTTGGATCATCCAATAGTTGGTAGATAACTGCACCGATGATATCGTATCCGTTCGGTGTCTGCCAGGCGTCAACACCCAAGTACAGTGCCCCATTGTGGACCTGAGTGCAAGTCGAAGTTAGTTTCTAATCAATCTGGAGAAAAATAAAAACAAAAGTTTACCTTCAGCTCCTCAAGGAGCTTCTCCTGAACACTCAAATATAGCTTATGAATCGCGATTGATACCGCCTTGCGAGTCGGAAGATTCTTTAAGATCGTTGGGTGGAGAACCCTCTTGAAGCTGATTTCCTCCAAGGCTGAAAAGGGTTTTGCGCCCTCAGCGCACCATATAGCACATCGTTGCAAAACCTAGAGCCCAAGAAAGAAGGTATTCAGATGAGATGACCAAATAGAAAGACCTGGAAATAAGTCTCACCTCCCGCGGGTCTATGTCACCCGTGCCGGTTACTCCACACGATGCAAGCGACTTGTTACTTGAAGGATTTTGTTGCTTCCTGAGGCATCGACCCGCATGTGTCAGAAGATTGCTGCAGGACGAGTCGTATGTCGGGCGATTAATTTTTTTAGAACACCTGGTGAGAATAATATATTCAGGTTAGGATAATATATTCTAGTTGTCTCGAATAAAATAAAATATACACACAATTTACATTGCCATGCAATCATGCGGCGATTGAACTTATCAAGCTGATCTGATAACTTGGGTGGGTCGTAAGAAGCGTATGCTGAGCTCACTTGATTCTGGGAAAGTTTGATTGCATGTTCTAAGGGATTCATGCTGGTGAGCTGGCATATCAAAGTATAGATGATAAAGAATAGGAAATGGAGGCTTACCTAGTCGCTGCTCATCAGTTGATTCAGGTCCGGAGGGAACGTTTGCGCCAGCCGAGTCAAGATCTTGATCGTGATCTTCTTTGCAATAATCTTCTTCGTTGTTTGATTGGCCGGTGGGTCTGTCTGTTTCGTCTTCTGACCTTTGTCGGGGTCGCTTGCGCGCTCGGGCCATTGTGTAGGTAGCAGGTTGAGGGCGCCGGGTATGGTTGAGGTTGCCGGGTATGGTTGAGGATGGGTGAGGTTGCCGGGTATGGTTGAGGATGGGTGAGGTTGCCGGGTATGGTTGAGGAGGGGGAGGGGAAGCCCGGTCGGAGATCCTGTGGTGCGCAGCTGCAGCGCACACAAGTACAGCTGTGCGCGGGTGTGGCAAAAAATACCCGGGTACCCTATGGGATATCCCCAGAATATCAGACATCCGCACCCAAACACGCACACGCTGGCGGGTACCCGCCGACCTTGGGCGGGTACCCGCCAGCGGATAGCAGGTACCCGCCCGCGGGTTTGTTTGGCCATCTCTAAATCACGTCAAGGTGAATGAGAAGGTACCTGGCAAAGGTTTATGTGGTAATTCTGTTTCTTATCTACATACATATATGCATCTCAAAAACCTGAACTGTGTACCTACCTGTCTTTCATATTTATGCACAAGTTATTAGGGGGGTTCACATTTGACTTTTTGGCTCCTGGTGACCCCATAAAATCTTTCTTGCTGGTGCACATTTGTGCCATAAAATTACGGTAAACCATTTCTGGTCATCCAACAAGGACCATAAAAATTTAGACTCATAAGTGTACACACCGGCACCCCTTTCAATGACCGGCCATCACCTGGAATACATACCTCCATCCAATGGCCAGTCAACACGGGTCATCAGGTTGAGTACACGCTCAACTCACAGTCCCCAACACCGGCAATGGGACACACTCATACACCCCACTCGGACATTGGGTGGATACACATGCCACTCAATGACTCGGTCGGGTCATCGATTGGATACCTGCTCCACTCAATGGCCGGACGCGGCACTCAATGGCCGGACCCGGTCATCAAGTGGATACACACTCCACTTGATGGCCGGACCGGGTCATTGAGTGGATACACACTCCACTCATGGACCAACCCGGTCATTGAGTGGAGCGGGTATCCACTTGATGACCCGGTCCAGCCATTGAGTGGAGTGTGTATCCACTCAATGACTGGGTCCGGCCATTGAGTGGATCTGGATGACCCAACCGGATCATCAAGTGGAGTTGTACCCACTCGATGACCGGGTATTGGTTACCCACTCACTTGATGACCTTTGGGTCATTGGTCATCAAGTGAGTATGTATCCACTCAATGACTGGGTTGGCCATTGAGTGGGGGAGTGCGTACCCACTTGATGAACAGTTAGTGGTGATCCACTCAATGACCGGGTAGTGGTGATCCACTTGATGACCCAAGTGGATTATGTATCCACCCAATGACCGGGTTGGTCATTGAGTGAGGTGCATGGGTGTGTCCTGCTTGACCTGATGATATTGATTGGTCATTGGTTGAGGTGTATGGTAAATACAGGCATATGAGATCAATGGCCAGTCTTGATGTCTCAACCCGCCCGGGTTCATGGTGTGATGGGCAAGGATGGGCGCCAGTACGTTTCCGTTGCTCTGCCAGCATAAAACCTTCCTGGGGTGAGGTTAAAATTTAATTGCGCAGCTTGCGCATCTCTCCTGGTGAGGTGATGAAATCTTTCTGGTGAAAGTCAATCATGAACCCCCCTATTATCAGTTGCTACTTGCATTCCCTCTTCCTAATAAATAGCTGCAACAACAAAGCAGACCAATCAAAGATTTACAGAAAGCTCTCAAGGAGCTCTCATATGCGGCCAACAGCCTTCAATAGTTCCTTATTATCACTCAATTTCTACCAAAAATATTCTCACAAGCATCATCCCTTCTTACAAGTTACAACAGAAATTTCCCCGGTTTATAATTCCAGGGGTTTTTTTTTTTCCTGTGCCCAAGGTTGAAAGGGCTAAAAACCATGAAAATGCAAACAAAAAGCCAACATAGACCAACTGGCAAAAAGAAAACAACATGAGAATATGGGTGGGACAAGTACACAAGAGAAGATGACACCATAAGTCATCGTGGCGGCCACTTCTGTTTGCTCATAACAGAAAGTGAAAAAAGAGAGGCCAGGGCTAGTGAGATGAATTGAATCTGATTGCTTTTGACAACACAACATGTAGAAGTAATGATAATCATCTGGAAGCCGTTGAAAGGGCGCCTGGTACACAGTCAAGGGTCGGGCAGATTTGCAAAGCATGGTGCATTTTGTAACCTCAGGAATGGCATGTCACTGCCTGCATATAAATCTTTACTCTCCAAAAAGATCCAAATACATCTTTTCATACCTTTTATTTTGAATCAGCTGGTGGTATTGCACAAAACTCCTATCATGCAATACATCTCGAGCCACGCAGCCATTAGAGTACACTAAGACAAGGTCGAAGAAATGCAGAGAGGGGAGAAATATTATACTATGAACATGTAGTTTCGAGTATGGCATCTCAATAGGAAAATCATCACTAACAGAATTTTGAATAGTGGTCTAAATAGATATGCATAAACCAATTTTTTTCCTGGCCAAAAAGGGAGACCCTACCGACGTGAATCAAGTTGACGGTTTAGAAGGTACCCACTCGATGTCTGTCGATTCGCCGAGCCAAAAATCTTTCAAGATCGCGGGTAGTTTGATGCCCGTGACCTTGTTATTCTGGTCCAGGATGACGCCGTTCTCGACCAGACTTACGATCAGCCGGGGCATTGCTGCAGCGGTGGCGTTGAGAGTGTGGACGTAAGCCGGCTTGTCGTTTCCTCTCCGGCTCGGAACCGGCTTGCTCTCCGGGTCGCCTTCTCCTGAGTCCTGATTTCCCGTACAGGGATCGGGACACGGTTGGCGCACTTTGGAGCGGATCCCGAGCCGCCGGGATTGGTAATCCGTACAGTTTGAGGCTGACGAGACCTAGGTATAGATGTGCGGTGGCTGAGTGTTGGGAATTCTGTCGGGAGGATTTCCCAGGCAAACACAAATTCATCACTTACCTCTCCCCATCTTCCCCGCCCTGGCATCCACGTCTCAATATCATATTTGTGGTAGGCCGATGCACCTAACTCCTGACTTGACATCTCCAAGACCCTTTTGTTTTTGGGAAAGACGTTAATCGATGGCTTCACCAAGTTTTAATGGATAAATCCATGTTTTTCAAGAACAAAACGAAATACCTGTATGGAAGATTAAGACTGGCAACGATCTGAATCTGAAGCTCGAGCATCTTTTGAAGCATCTTCTCACTCGTTGCGAGGTCAGAGTGGGTAATAGCTATGAGTTCAACTTTCTTAAACTGATGAATTCGATATAAGCCTCGACTTTCACTTCCTCTCGCGCCAGCTTCGGCCCTATAAGCTGTTCCTAGACTGACGAGCTGGATGGCCCTCAATGGGAATGAGGGGCAAATCTTGTTGGGGAGGGTGGATGAGTGAAAGGAGCCCACGAGGGGGATTTCGGCCGTTGCGGCGAGACAGAGATTGGGGGTCGAGAGATGCTCTAACGATCGATCTCCTTCCTCCGAGTTGGTGTCGTTGGTTTTGTGGGTCGAGACGAAGTACGTGTGATTGGATTCGCCCCCGTCCCGGGGAGAAAAGCCGCATCGCTCTGAGAGTTCGGTTCGGACGATGTCTGGCCCCAGGGTGAGATGCCAGCCGGACTGAACGGCAGTGGAGATCGCATACTGCGTTAGCGCGAGCTCGAGAAAGGCGCCGTTGCCGAGCAGAAAGGGGAACGACGGCCCGGTCGTCTTCTGTCCGTCTGTGAACGATAACCATCCTAGTTCGGTCATGATTTTGAGATGGTCCCGGTGAGGGTCTGGTGGGCGAGAAGGAACTTCGAAAGAGTTGAAGGGCAGTGGGTCGGCAGAAAGCGTTGAGCCGGAAGACAGAGAAACGATCTCGGATTGTTCGTACGCGCCGATCGGAACACTGGGGTGGATGTCGTTGGGAAGTTGTGTGGCCAAATCCAACAGGCGTTGTTCCAAGGTGACCCCATCCTTGGATAAGTTCGAGATCGCATCCTTGAGGGCGGCTGCCTCGGAGTGGTAATCCTTCACCTGGGCAGCAAGCTCTAGATTTCCACCGAGTGATTGATGAAGCGAATCGTTTGTCCTCTTGCTTAGCGGCGGTGACTGGTTCATCGAGAGCTCCTCGTCGTCCCGTCCCCGATCCTGCAAGCCGTCTTTCGTGCCAGGAGTCAGGCTACCGATGGCCTCCTTGATCTTGTTTCCAAGCGAGTTCTGGCGCTGCTTGGCTTCGACCAGTTTCTTGGACAGGTTCTTGAACTCGGCGTAGAGATAGGCCACGTCCTCGATCGCGTCGGGCGTCAGATGAGACTTCCGATCCACCAGATTCTTCGCACACGCATTCCTGTTCGCCGTGATCCTGTTGTAATCGATCACCGGCCTCGGTGGGTGGGCGGGGACGGCTGTTCCGGAGGAGCTGCTGGCCGATGCGGCGGATGCCGAGAATCGACGCCGGAGACAGAGGGAGAGCGAGCAGGGAAGTTGAGTCGAGCCAGTCATCATCGTCATGGTTGGCCGCAGGAGATGGCAACCCCCGAACTTAGCTAAGTCCCTCCTGGGCGCGAAGCGCCCGCCTCCGAGAGAGGGACTTATGGATTTTTTATGCAGAAGTACACCTTCTTTACTTGGCCATATCTTTCCCAAAACTCATCCAAACAACTTCATGGAACATGTAATGAGTAGTCAAGAAGCTCAGCTACATTCTAAAATTTTTCTTGCATTTTTTAAGTAACTTGTTGCCACCAAACAACCCAAGGAATTGGGGTCTCAGTTTTTTCGCACGCGGAGGCATGCATTTTGCGGCCCCGCGCGGTCAGACAAAACTACAGAATGATGGACTTGGGACACCCATTTTTGGGGTCCCCAAAATTGGTGAGGAGAAAGGCAAGATAAAGGCCTTTGCTCTCATCTTTTCCATGACACTCTACCTAGTGGGGTTGAAAAGTTATTCAAGTTTTCAATTTTTCCCTGCCAAATTCAAAAAACTTGTCAGGCCAAAAAACTTCACTCATTCCCTAGCTTAACTAAGCCTCTCAAACAGAGGGTCCGGGGGACCCCGCCCGGAGGGCTCTCCATAGGAGAGGCTTATGAATAATGTCTGCAGGCTGGCAGACAAAGGAAGGATTTTCAATCCTAAAAACACAAAAACGGAAGTTAAAAATCAGCAACATATGTACCAGAAAAACTGAATAGACAGTTTTTTTGGCAGTACTGATGAGCACCCTCACCCAAGTTTTTGAGGCATAAACTCTAAAACTGATTGAAGGAATCCATTTTGAAGGTCAAAGGAATCCTGAAGTATATTCAATTGCTCTGAAGATCCAATTTTGGATTTTCTAATAATATGCACAATTGAATATCCTATCTGCAACAATTGGGTGGCTACAGGTGTAGGATCTACAGATATCTGCAGGCTTGTGAATCCAATATCCACAAGGCATGATGGTTGTAATTCCTTGGTTTACATTTCTTTGTTTTTATTTATTTACTAGAGGCTACAGCGGCTGCGCCGCTGCAGGTTATAGCACAAGTCTCACCTCCAGGTATGATCCCACATCAGGTTCTAAAGTCCTGTGTTTAATCCCTCCATCTAGCCAGACTTCACAGCTCACATGGCCAATTCAACCCTCAAATCCCTCACAAAAACTTCCCATTCTTCTTTGAGACAGCTCCTTGGATTCCCTCTCTGTGCAAGATTACCCTCTCCACCTGACCCATCACCTGAATCAAACTCATCAAAAGTCAAAATTTCCTATCTTATCCTGTGTATGTATTTTATCTTTTCAAATTGGTCTCTGGAAACTTCCTCCTATCATCAAATATCTGATATAGGAATTCTTTTGGCCCAGCCATGCATGAAATGAGTCCTTAAAGTATGTATTAGCAGCTTATTTCTCATGAGGTGCTGAGATATGTCTATTTCAAATTCAAATAAATTTTGGCTGGTTTGCATAAAATTCCACTTGAGCCGGGCGCCAATCGGATCAGCGAATGCCTGTGGAGAGGGGTATTGTTCCTGGAGATGGTGGTGATGAGAGTGGGTGGGTTGGGTGGTACGTTTCTGGATGCTGAGGAAGATGAGATGCATCAGGCAACGGTCCCTGAACCGGCGAGGAATTCCATTGGCTTCCAGGAAACGGGTCATGGTCTGGACGCGATCGACGATGCGCTCGAAGGCCTCCTCTACCCGCCAGTCTTGTTTGATTGTCAGGTAAAACGGGGCGGGGAAATCCCTCTTCTTGTCGGCCCAATCCAGATCGTCCTTGAGGAACAGGACGCGCTCTATCATCTCCAGGATGATGTCACTGGGCATGATTTTCTTAAACATGATCGGCGGGTATTGTCGGAGATGATCAGTAGATTGGACCAGCGCGTGTCTAGGTGGAAGGGGCGCTCGATGTTGAGGTTCACAGGTTGTATGCTTTCACACATTCTCTTTCTTCTTTTTTCTGTGACATTCATGCTGTAGTGTAGTTCTGGAGCAGCGGGCGCGGAAGATCCTTTCCTCATCCTTCCTTGCCCATCATCATCTTGACACCTCTTCGTGTCTCGCTGCTCCAGGTTAGTTTCTTCTAGGGATGATAATCGGGCCGGCCGGCCAGCGGGCGGCCCGAACCCGCCCCGGGTTCGGGTCGGGTTCGGGCGACGCCTTGCGAGAAAAAATCAATGTCGGCCCGACCCGGCAGACCCGCCACTGTATCCGGGCCGGGGCGGGCGGCCCGTCGGGTCCCGCCGGGCCACCCCTGAATAGGCCGGGGGCGGGGACCCAAGCGGATATCGTGTGCACTGTGAGTCTCACATGATACAGCTAGCGCCACCGATCCCCTGCCACCCACCACCATCCAGCCACCACCGCCGTCGAATCCCCCACCATCCAGCCACCACCACCGCCATCCTCCTCAGCCCCACACCCCTCCCCACCGCCCCCCATAGCCAAAGAGCAGTGCACGACTGCAACAGTGCACGACTGAACCAAAAAAATACACACCCCACCACTCCCCCCACCGCCGTCGCATCCACCACCGCCGTCGCATCCACCACCGCTGTCGAATCCACCCGTTCAACCACCACCCCCAAATCTATCAGATATCCGCTTGCCAACTACGAACCAGAACACCTATTGACTCTCGGCTATCAACTTTTGGCGTCAACCCTTGACTACATGGCTGAATCGACTGGCGAGGAAAGCAACATTCCAGTCTCTTCCACTGGACCGAATATGCAACCAAATCGATCTGGTGATGACCCGCCTCCAACTCCACTGCCAGCAGATACCCAGAGCGAATCACAAGAAGAGATCAGCGGCAGCCAATCGAAGAGGCGAAAACTCACGAGTGGTGTGTGGGAGCACTTCTCCAAGTTCATAGGTGAGTTATTATCTTTCTGCTTTCCTGAATCTTCCCATATTTCCTGCTCTAGCCATTCCAATATTATACTAACATTCTTAATTTCTTTGGTATGGGCATCATTTTCTAGACACAGATGGCAAGGAGAAGGCCAAGTGCAATTACTGCGAAGTGAAGCTTGTAGGCGCCTCGTCCGCTGGAACCAACCATCTCCATCAACACTCGAAGAAATGTCTCGTTGAGAAAGGCGGTGTCATGGTGAAACAAGGTCTTTTGAACTTTAGCTCGTCGATCAAATCTGCCGGCCACACCGTCTGGATATACAATCAAGATCAATCTCGCAAACGAATGGCAGAAATGGTAATTCAACATGAATACCCCTTTGCAATGGCTGAGCACGAAGGCTTTGTCAATTTCATGAAAGAAACTCAGCCTCAATTCAAGATGCCCGGACGCCAGACTCTGCGAAACAATTGCATCAAATTGTTCAACAAACAAAAAGCGACCTTTATCGCTCTCATCGCCAAGGACGCCGACCATGTTGCACTCACAACCGATCTATGGACGGCCTCCGATCTCACTGGATATATGGTGATCACGGCCCACTATATCAGCGCACAATGGAGCCTTGAGAAGTTAATCATCAGTTTCCGACCACTTCCGCCTCCGCACTCCAGCCCTGCTATTTCCGACCGACTCAGTCAAGTACTACGTGATTGGAAGCTTATCAACAAGCTAGCTTTTGTCACAGTTGACAACGCAGCCTCAAACACAGCAGCCCTTGTTAGACTTCGACGATATGTGGATGATCGCTCTGCTACTCCGGGCGGTGCAACCTTGTGTTATTTCCATGTGCGCTGCTTAGCCCACATCATCAACCTCATCGTCAAGGATGGGCTCAAATTCTCCGGTTCAGCTGTTGATCAACTACGCAACAGTGTTCATTACATCCACGGATCACCAAGCCGCATGGATGCCTTTGAAAAGGCGCTCACTGCAGTTGACATTGAACTCGACAAGAAACAACCTTGTAAGGACGTTCCGACGCGGTGGAACTCCACTTACCTAATGATTGAGTCTTCCTTACCCTACAAGCTAGCCTTTGAGGAACTAGCGATCCAAGACGATAAGTATGACTACTGCCCGACCGAGGCTCAATGGGAGGAACTGGCTTCAATGGAAAACTTCCTTGAGCCATTTTATCAAGGTTGGTGTTTATTTTTCTTCTCAATTTTGTTTATTGGACCATTTTGGACCGAGTCACTTATATCGGTCTTGTTTTAGCAACGGTTTTGTTGAGTGGCACCCAATATCCAACCATCAATTATGGATATCGAGCGATGTCGGCCGTTGAACATCAACTAAACCATTATGCGGCCCATCCAAGCGATCTCGTGAACCTCAAAGACATGATCAAGCCGATGAAGGCCAAATTTGAAAAGTATTGGGAACCATCAAAGGAACTCCTGGCCGTTGGTCTTATTCTTGACCCCCGTTTTAAGATGCGATACCTCCGCTTTCATCTCAAGCAGCACACCGCGCCCGACCAGGACATCAATGAATTTGTCGGAAATGTGCGATCGACCGTCTTTCAACTATGGAACCTGTATGCTCCAGCTTCATCATCTGCCGCTGAGCCAACCGCCAATCAAAATCAAACAAGGCCAACGAAGGCAATCAACAAGGACTTGACTGCCTTCCATCAGTACATGGCTGGAACCGTTGAAGCTTCGCCGAATGCACCTGCGGCTGAGTTGGATCTTTACCTCGAAGAACGAAATGTGATCCTCTCCGACGATTCTGATTCCGAGTTTGACCTGCTTGGCTGGTGGAAAATGAATTCACCTCGATTCCCATCACTATCAAAGATTGCCAGGACAGTGCTCATGGTCCCAACAACATCAGTAGCCTCTGAGTCGGCTTTCTCTACAGGCGGGCGAGTTCTTGATGATGATTGAATGCACCTGAATGAAGATTCTGTCGAGGCATTGATCTGCTCTCAAGACTGGATCAAGGCTGCCAAGCGGGCAGCCTTGCAGTGATTTTTCATGTTATTTCCCTCGTCATTACTAAATTTATACACGCAAATTATTTTTTCACCAATGTTTTTTCACTGCTCCTCCCTGGGAATCAAGTAGAAACAATTTTGAAGGCTATTTATCCTAAATTCTTATTTTTATTTTTATTTTTCTGGCTCCTTATGGTTTTTGGGCGGGGCCCGCCGGCAGCCCGCGGGCTGTCCATGGGCAGCCCGAGTCATAAACGGGTTTGGGTTTGGACATCATTTGAATGAGGCTGGCCCGGCCCGGCCCGTCCATCAAGTTCCCGGGCTGCGTCGGGCCAGCCCGCGGGCGGCCCGAGCCCGCCCGATTACCATCCCTGGTTTCTTCTTCTTTTCTTTTCTTCCTTGTTGTTTATCTCTCTTTCTCATTTTTCTCTGAGTGTGCAATGAATGTCTTATCCTTCCTCGCCCATCATCATCTCGACACCGCTTCGTGTCTCGCTGCTCCAGTCATCCATTGCAACACTCGAGGCCGGCATGGCCAGTCCATAGGGTGGAGAGGAGGATCAGTCGCCAGGACCGGGATCGGAGGATGTCGGGGCCGAGCCGGGCCAGCGCGCCGTCGATGAGCTCGAGGACCAGGCCGAAGTCGACAGCCAGTGCAGGGGGAGAGAGCAGGAGAGGGTTCAGGATGGCCTGGAGGCCGACCGCCTGGCTCCACATGTGGCAATGAGCCTTGAGCCGGCCGCCGCACAAGGTGTTGTCGCGCTCAGTCAGGCTCAGGTTGAATTGAGCATCTACCCGACCACATATTTGGCCTAGAAGAGAATCAGTCCGGTCCTCCAAAGCAACGGCTTGCAGGCCTGGCTTGGGAGAAGCTCGTGGAACTCCGATGAGCTCATGGGCTGGTTGGGTCCGTCGGGCTGTGTGCGATGGATGAGCTGACCCTTGGACCAACAAGATAATTTGATTGAGCGGAGCAACTCGTGCTGTGAGACTTGAGGACGCTTGATGAGCTCCTTGGGGCGATTGGCGGAGCGCAGAAGAGTTGAGAGGATATAAGGATCCTTGAGCTCGTCCAAGCTGTCATGAACAGTCTGTCCCAGCAGCCGTTTGACCGGAATTGACGATGGGCGAGCTTGTTGGAGTGGCAGGCCAAATGCCTTCTCCCGTACCTGGATCCAAAGAAGTTATTGTGAGCTACACACTCCCCAAAACATGAAAGTACTCTTACTTCTGTTGCCCTTGGTTGTTGGGCAATGTCAGACTGGGTGGCGCGCTTGAGGTGGACAAACTGGGCCGAGAGCTCGCGGACGATCGAGCTGAGCCGGTGGCAGTTGAGCGAGCAGAACTTGAGAAGCCGGGTCTCTCAGCGGTCCGGGGACTCTTCGGAGCCGGACCAGTAGGCAATCCGGTTCTTGATCTTTTGCGGGACGATGGTCCAGTTGGAAGCGGAGACAAAGAAGCAGGTTTTGAAGGCCTGGTTGAACGATTGAGGGGGAAGCCTGATCCGAAAAAATGACCGGATATTCCATGAACCTGGAAAGGATATTCCGCAGGAACAAGGGTTGATGTTAGCACATGGAGTGGGAGACGGTCTGCCAGGCAACAGCGTTGCGGTGATGGCAAGTGCAAGATTGAAGTAATACATACCCAGGGCCGCACAAATTGTATCTGACTCCTGAGGCAGTGGCGTGGCAGTGGCATGTTGTTGTTGCCTAGCATGTGGACGAGCCAAGGAGTTGGCTAGTGATTTGGCATGCGTGGCTATATAAGGAGGTCATGTCCCCTCCCATTGATCCCCAGGGCGTCCTCTGCCGCTGTACTTCCAGCGTGCGGTTTGCCCTCAAGCCCCTCCGCTGTTGCACTTGCACAGTTTGAGGGGCTAAAGAGTGGGCCCCCCACTGGTCTGTAGCCTTAGCTGCGGGCTGGGGGCCTTCAAGTCCATCCCTTTTGACCCGGGCGCTTGACGCGGGCTGGGGGGTGAGCCTGTGGACACAGCATTTTGCTGGTGCTGGGGGGCTAGGTTGCATTTTTTTTTATCATTTTTTAGGGGAGATTTGTGTTGTTTGGCATGATTTTTTGTAAAAGGGGAAACCCTTGATTTTTTTTTCCTCTCATTTTATGTATTTCTAGGGGGAACCCATGAATTTTTTTTTTGTGAGTTGGAAAAAACTGTGTCTTTAATAAACTTGGATTTTGAAAACATTAGTACAGCAAAAATAATAAGGATTGGGGAGATGAGACCAGCGCCATTTGAAAGCTGAGATCAAGAAGTGTAATTTGGCTCTGGGGCAGGTCCACAGGAGCTGAGGGGGAGGCTGGGAGATGCTAAGTATTTTTCCTTCAGCCATTGGTGATTTCTTTCTCAGCCAAAATTTTGACTTTGTGCACAAGTCCCTCCCTGCGGGAGGGGCCGCTTTGTGGCCAGCCACAGCGAGCCTCCCACCAGGGGGGACTTGTGTCAAGTTAGACTCATTCCTAAGTCCCTCCTTCGGAGGTGGGCGCTTTGCGCCCAGGAGGCACCTAGCTAAGTTGGGGCAACCCCCCCAGCCCGGACTGGAAACCTATATTTATGCACAGATTATGCATTCCTCAACGCCCACAACAGCACACACTACAAACATTTATTATTTTGCCCAAAAAAAAAATCAACATGAAAAAAATACAGACTTACTTCGCGCACTGCGGAAAACTCTTTGCGCACTGTGGGGGTTGTCGTCTCGACGTCCAGCCCCCAGTGCGCGCTTCTGCCACGGCTCTTTGCGCACTGCATTTTCCGCCAAAAAAACGGCTTGCATTTCTTGAGATATTTTTTGATGAATCAATAGAATGACTTTTTATGATTCCCCTAAAAAATAATCAAGTCATTTAGGGGTCTCCTTGAGCCTAGAGAAAATTGACATGAAAAAATCATATTTTAACGCGGCAGGGACCTGTAATATCGCTTCCTGTGCCCCAGTAGCCCCAAAAATTTCACATTATCATGGAACATGTGAAAATTCATGACCTGATAATTTTCAGAATTTTTCCCAGAGATACAAGGGGTGCGCGGCAGGCTTAGTAGGAAAATTACTGCTAACTGTATAGCTTTTTTGTTACACACCCAAACATTCCCAAAATTTCAGAAATGTTTCCATTGTGGATATCCTCCGCGCCATAAATTTCTTGGCAACATTGTGTCATGATAACATGAGATGTAGTGCGGCGGGCTCAGTTGGAAAATGACTGCTAACTTATCTCATGTTTTAATGACACACTAGTGCTAAGAGCTTTATGGCGCAGAGAATATGCAAAATTGAAACATTCCTGAAAATTTCAGACTGTTTCAGCGTGTAACAAAAAATCTATACATGTAGCCGCCATTTTCCTACTAAGCCCGCCACGCACCCCTTATATCTCATGTTATCATGACACACTATTTCCAAGAAATTTATGGCGCGGAGAATATCCACAATGAAAACATTTCTGAAATTTTGGGACTGTTTGGGTGTGTAACAAAAAAGCTATACAGTTAGCAGTAATTTTCCTATTAAGCCTGCTGCGCACCCCTTATATCTCATTTTATAATGACACACTATTGCTAGGAATTTCAGGGAATTAATTTAAAGCATATTTCTCTGTGCTCTCAAAATTTTGTACCTTTGTTGTGTGTAACAAAAAAGTTATACATAAACGCAAAATAATAAACGCAATACCTATTTGGGCTAAAGGAAAGCTGGTGAAAATTCTGAAAATTATCAGGTCATGAATTTGCACATGTACCATGAGACTGAAATTTTTGGGGCTACTGGGGCACAGGAAGCGATATTACAGGTCCCTGCCGCCATAAAATATGATTTTTTCATGTCAATTTTCTCTAGGCTCAAGGAGACCCCTAAATGACTTGATTATTTTTTAGGGGAATCAGAAAAAGGCATTCTATTGATTCATCAAAAAATATCTCAAGAAATGCAAGCCGTTTTTTGGGGGAAATGCACAGTGCGCAAAGAGCCATGGCGAAAGCGCGCACTGGGGGCGGGATGTCAAGACGACGACCCCCACAGTGCGCAAAGAGTTTCTTGCAGTGCGTGAAGTAAGTCCAAAAAAATAAAACCAAAATTTCACTCAGGGGAACAAACTGAGCATGCTGAGCCAAAAAAATAAAATGTCCCAAACTGAGCAAGAATCATTGGACAATGTTTTGGGATGTTTTTTTTTCACGGGCCTGGCGGGCCTTGGGCGGGCCTGAGACGGGCCTGCCCCAAAAGCACATTGGGTCAGTATTAAAGGAGTTTTACCTTGCCCTGGGAGCTTCTTGGGCTTTTGATAGGCTCAAAATCTCAACAAGGGCTTTTGGTGGTCTAGAAGTATCAACCTGGGCCACTGAATAGCCCATGGGCCTTTGAATTCCCAAAAAGCCCACCATGAGCCCCCACATAGCTAATGGGCTCTTGGTGGCCCATGAAGATCCCTATGGGCCAACAGATACTTCCATCATGGGATCCCATGGGCTTTTTGCCTCCTTTCTGGGCCACAAAAAGCCCATGGGGAGATTTTTGTACCACCAAAAGCCCATGAGGATATCTGTTGGCCCATGGAGATCTTCATGGGCCACCAAAAGCCCATGAGGGTATCTGTTGGCCCATGGGGAACTTCATGGGCTACCAAGAGCCCATTAGCTATGTGGGGGCTCTTGGTGGGCTTTCTGGGAATTCAAAGGCCCATGGGCTATTCAGTGGCCCGGGTTGATACTTCTAGACCACCAAAAGCCCATGTTGAGATTTTGGGCCCATCAAAAGCCCAAGAAGCTCCCAGGGCAATGCAAAACTCCTTTAATACTGACCCAATGTGCTTTTGGGGCAGGCCCGTCTCAGGCCCGCTCAAGGCTTGCTCAAGCCCGCTCCAGGCCCGCCAGGCCCGTGAGAAAAAACCATCCCAAAACATTGTCCAATGGTTTTTGCTCAGTTTGGGACATTTTATTTTTTTGGCTCAGCATGCTCAGTTTGTTCCCCTGAGTGAAATTTTGGTTTTATTTTTTCATGTTGACTTTTTTTTTTTTTTGGGCAAAATAATAAATGTTTGTAGTGACATCATCTGATCACCATCCCAGCTACCTCCAAGGGTGCTGCTTCCAGAAAATATGTAAACACACTCAACACTGCAGGTTGCTGTCATCCACAAGCCTGCTACATATTATTGCTAACCTGGCGCGCATCTCTTGCAAGCTACATGCTTGCCATGACATCCAGCTCAATCCTCAACCAAGTTTAGTCAATGACCAGACTTTTGGTCACTTTTCTGTAACAGTGACAACTATAAAGTTTTTTAGGGGGCCAGGCAGCACCGTTTGGCCAGGAGCCTTTTCACCTTTTTACATGGTACATAGCTCTGCAACCAAGATGTGAAACACAGCTTTCTGTAACTGGATCATCTTTTCTATGTTTATCATCAGAATTGTTCTATTACTATATATGTCGTAATAGGAGTGTGCCAAAGCACACGCCGTCATAGGAGTGTGCCAAAGCACACTCTGTTATAGGAGTGTGCCAAAGCACACTCTGTTATAGGAGTGTGCCAAAGCACACTCTGTTATAGGAGTGTGCCAAAGCACACTCTGTTATAGGAGTGTGCCAAAGCACACTCTGTTATAGGAGTGTGCCAAAGCACACTCTGTTATAGGAGTGTGCCAAAGCACACTCTGTTATAGGA
Source organism: Puccinia triticina (assembly GCF_026914185.1). Lineage (NCBI taxonomy): Eukaryota > Fungi > Basidiomycota > Pucciniomycetes > Pucciniales > Pucciniaceae > Puccinia > Puccinia triticina. The sequence continues at coordinate 6,079,488 of NC_070564.1, read as the reverse complement.
GTGTGCCAAAGCACACTCTGTTATAGGAGTGTGCCAAAGCACACTCTGTTATAGGAGTGTGCCAAAGCACACTCTGTTATAGGAGTGTGCCAAAGCACACTCTGTTATAGGAGTGTGCCAAAGCACACTCTGTTATAGGAGTGTGCCAAAGCACACTCTGTTATAGGAGTGTGCCAAAGCACACTCTGTTATAGGAGTGTGCCAAAGCACACTCTGTTATAGGAGTGTGCCAAAGCACACTCTGTTATAGGAGTGTGTCTGTTATAGGAGTGTGCCAAAGCACACTCTGTTATAGGAGTGTGCCAAAGCACACTCTGTTATAGGAGTGTGCCAAAGCACACTCTGTTATAGGAGTGTGCCAAAGCACACTCTGTTATAGGAGTGTGCCAAAGCACACTCTGTTATAGGAGTGTGCCAAAGCACACTCTGTTATAGGAGTGTGCCAAAGCACACTCTGTTATAGGAGTGTGCCAAAGCACACTCTGTTATAGGAGTGTGCCAAAGCACACTCCGTTATAGGAGTGTGCTTTGGGATACAAGGTATCCTGTATTTCTTACTGGATATCCCACTCAGGATATCTGGTGGTGGTTGAAGTGGTTGCATGGTGAGTGTTGTGATCAAAAAACCCTTGAAGATGCATTGCTCCACCTAGACCTCCTCTTGACTCCCACATGCTCCAAATATGGAGTTTGCACACCCCATACTACAACAGTGAGATCAATTGTTGAAACCGCTGGCAGTGACTGGGTGGAGTTGGTTTGAGTTGAGTTTGTGGTGCATTAACTTCTGAGTTGGAGTGTGAAGATCCATCTGCAGCCGGTTGACCAGGGTCCCGGTGTTTGACCGGGTCCAGCCAAGACCCCTCAACCAGGCGGCCTGGTCTGTTGCTGTATGTCGTTGTGACTACATATTTATCCTTCTGGGTGTGCTGGCTGCCTGAAACGTTCACAAGGTTCAATCCATCCTACACGTGCCACGATTTGGTACAAATTACAATCTGCAAAACTGGCACTATTGTCACATTCCCGTTTGGACTGGATTATGCAATTGTACAGGAAATGTAAATCCCAAAATAGAGGACTTTCTTGAAAAACTCATGAGCCTCTGATCACCAGGTTCATTTTTCTCCTGAGCCTCTTCTCAAGGGAAACTGCTTGGAAGGGCTGTTGAGATCAACGTGAATATTTACATGTTTGTGTGGCTGACGGGGGATGTCCTGACCAGAGTGAGACTAAAGGCTGGTATTTTGGTAGAAATGTCCGCTAATTGCCCTCTTCAAGAATATATGTGTCCGGGCTTTGTGATTATCCGTGACTCGGCTCCGCACTGCTACTTTCCGCTAGCCTTCAGCGCTCCTCTCTGAGCCTGATCTATAGCGTAATAATCCGCAAGTGAATAAAGCTCCGCATTCCGCAAGTAACTCCGTAAGTAAAGGTAAGGTCACGTAAAACTCTCCTAATACTCTAGTACGTCCGTAAGTGTAAGTACAATACGTAAGGTGATAGGATAGTAGGAAAAGAAAAGAGAAAAGAAACCGTGAGCCTCCACGCGCATCGCTGTTCCCACCCAATTCCGCAGATCCAAAAATTTCCCGCACTAGTCCTTCAGCAACAAAGGGTAGTTACGCTACGCGTAAAGCATAGATAAAGGTAACGTAACAGAATTTCTGCCGTTATCTATGCGTTACGCGTTACGCGTACCGTTGGTGCAATTACGTTATCGCACCACAGGAAGGCCCTTATTTTTATGTTATTTACGTTATTGGGGCACGCATGGCCCCTGATAACAAGCAAATATCAAGGCAAAAACAGCCTCCAATGGTCTGTTTTTGCGTTGGCCGCTGAAATCAAGCAAATATTGAGGCAAAAAAAGCCTCAATTGGTCTGTTTTTGCGTTATCCAGCGGATAACGCAATAACAGGCCGCTTTTTTGAGGCCCATTACGTTACACGCGGGGCTTAAAATGCCCCTGTTACTAGTAAAGTAACGGGGTTCCCCGGGTAACGAGGATAGTTACCTTACCCAAAAACGTTGGATAACGTAGAGTAACGTAACTACCCTTTGTTGCCTTCAGCTCCGCCTGCTTTCTGCACGTCATTGTCCCAGACTCCGCTCCTCTCCAAAGCTTTACCTCTCACCGTCCTCTTTCTAGCCCCCGCCAGTCAGCTTCTCACCACCGCCTCCGCTTCAGCTGACGCGCCGCTGCTACCAGTCCACCGCAGTCCAGCCCTGTCTTTCTGCTCCGGTCCAAATACCCAATCTGCAATATGTGCATTCCATCTGCGCGCGACTTTCCATAAGCTTTCTTAGTGTGCTTTCTGAGTACATCATCCTCAGTGCTTATGTCACTGGAATGCACTCTTCCTGAGCCGCTTTGTGCATTCCTGCCCGCACTATCTCCGCGTGGACATTCTACCATGCATGCCCATATAAATCACCACAACGGCCAGATCTTTTATGTATGTATTACCTCAATGGCCAGTGCAGACTGGCAAGATCCTATATGTATTTAATCCCTCAATGGCCAACGCAGACCGGCCATTGATCAGGGGAGTAATTGGAGTGCCAGGCTGTTCACTCCAAATGAACCTGGAGTGCAGGGCTGTGCACTCCAAAAAAGACCAGTTTTTGGAGTGAATTAGTTTTCACTCCAATAAAATTTGAGTGTGCACTAATTCACTCCATTTTTGTTGTGCATCTGGCAATTTTTTGGCATGCCTAAAGCCTGACACTTTTGGATATTGTAACTTTTTTGAAACTCCAATTTGCTTGGTTTTGGATAACATAACACCATTATGCAAGTAATTAGGGTTCTCAAAGTTGCAACATAGCGGCATATTTCATGAAAACATACAAACTTATTTGCAGGGACTTTCAAATTCTTCCCTGCTGTGTATGGCAGTATGTCACATTTGTATGTTTTCAACTTTGAGAACGCCACAAAACCTATCAATTGAAAGCCCCGCCACCACTGATCCTTCAGAATCACTGCACACCACAACAATCAATACTTGCATTTGACCCTCCCATGCCGGTAACGGTCCAAGGCCTGCACAGACGACTAGATTGAAGCCAGATCAGTTCAAAGTCTCCTGTAAGGAAGTTTTATCAATTTGTGGCCTCAGAAAGAGCACTGCCAGCATATTTGGCTGGGATGAAGTCATCCCGGCTTAACTGGGATTCACTCAACCAATTTAAAATGGTTGATCTCATCCAATGAAATATGAAAACAAGGGGGGTACCTTGTATTTATATTTCATCATTTGAGATCAACCAATTTTAAATTACTTGAGTTCATCCCAGTTTAACTGGGATAACCTTGACCCAGCCAATTATGCTGGCAGTGGAGTCGGTGGTGCAGAACAAACAGCTCCAAGCCCTGTTGCTCTCCAATTTGATTTGCAAGGGTGAGTTTCTTTCCATCTCTCTCCACACTCTTTTGGACCACATCCAATCCGCGCGCACATTTTGCCTAGCATAGCCCTGGTTGTCAATTGCCCTGACCCAGCGCCACCATGGTAACCTTGACAGAAGCAAGCCTTGCTAGATCAATTCCTGTGTTAAATGGTTGCTAAGAAACTGTCGGAACTTGCCGTCACCACCTTTGGGTGTTACATTGATGCATGTGGCAAACCCTCCCCGCTGCTTGGCTTACTTGGCGGCAGAATTGAACTGATTGCCATAGCATGTAGTAAATATTTGGAGTGTATAAAGTCAGCCCCTTTTTTTACAGTTGTGTGTACAAGTACAAAGAAAAAGCTGCACTCTAAGCCAGCTAAAAATACATTCATGTAGGAAAAGTAGCCATGTAAAAATAAAGGGGCAGGCTAAATCCACACCAAAAAATCACTTCATCCACTCCAAAAATGGAGTGAACAGTAGTCCACTCCAACTTTCATTGGAGTGAACCATAGTCTACTCCAAATTTTGTTGGAGTGAACAAAATTACACTCCAAAAAAGCCTGTTTTTTGGAGTGTACCCATGATGCACTCCAAAAATTTTGGAGTGAACCCAATTCCACTCCAAAAATATTTTTTCAAGGGAGATTTTTTTTTTTTTTTTTTTTTTGGAGTGCACAGATGTTTACTCCAAATTTATTGGAGTGGATTAAGGCTTCTCAAATTTAAAAAAAATGCAATTTTGAATCTGTATAATCAAAACTTGTAACTTAGAAAAATGTATATTCCAAGCTCTTGGGATGGAGTACCAGGAAAAATTTATAGCAGTAGTATGCAGGTTACATGAATCAACCTAATTGAATCCCCCCAAATTTATTTCTGGTGAAGTTTTAGTCATTGTAGAAACTGAAAGCATTGTACATACATCATTTTTGATGTATTTTAAATACACATATGATGCTGACATAAGGTTTTGTTCCTCTTTGAGAACCCTGAATTCTTTCACTAGAATATTGTGTAAAACCACTCCAATAAATTTGGAGTGAACGTCTGTGCACTCCAAAAAAATGAATCATCTTACTTTGGAAAAAATATTTTTGGAGTGGAATTGGGTTCACTCCAAAATTTTTGGAGTGCATCATGGGTACACTCCAAAAAACAGGCTTTTTTGGAGTGTAATTTTGTTCACTCCAACAAAATTTGGAGTAGACTATGGTTCACTCCAATGAAAGTTGGAGTGGACTACTGTTCACTCCATTTTTGGAGTGGATGAAGTAAATTTTTGGTGTGGATTTAGCCTGCCCCAAAATAAAACATGAAACATGAGTTGCAGAAATTTTGAATGTATTTGATCTTTGCCAAATACAGATACAGGGATGCTTGGAATTGGAACAATGTGCCAGATTTGTGAGATCAACTTGCTTCACCAAGCCTATAAATTCTCTTGAGGGACATTCATTCATTCACCCTGCCTTGAAGTTGTTTAAAAGGGGCAACACAAATCTGAGGACAAGAAATTTTGGTAGTTTGTTTAAGCTCACCACTTGACTTTTTTTCAATTCACTCATATTCAACAACTGAAAGGTATGAACTGACCATTGTGGTTTTGTACATTGATTAAAGAAAGCAATAAGTTCAACCAGGATAGCACCACCATTGCTGTTATCCTGAACAAGTAATCAAATTTTCAACACATCAGCTCCTAAAATTGGACAAAAATGCTCTGAAATTGAATGTATTGGCAAGGTACTTTATACGTACTGGGTTACGCTCTGGATCACGCCCTGGATCAAGTCCTGGATTAAGTGTTGGATCATTCCCTAATACAACTTTGAGGTTATTAGGGTCACAGCAACGAGAAACCAACTGACGGGGGCAGAAAGGCTTCTTTGTTTGAGGATCTGTCTGAGAGGATGCTGTAATTAAAACTTTAAGCAAGCAATACAAGTAAAATGTGAGAAAAACTGGCTGATCAATCACATTTATATTTAGCAATCATATGGTTTTACTTACTTGTGTTAGGAATTTTTGATTCTGCATTTGGATTATAGCAGAAAGCTTGGCCTTTTAGTGGTACACCTCCGGGAGAGAGAGTAGCTAAAGTACATGGACTGCCGGTTGGTAGCTTTGTGGAGCTCTGGGGTTTCTTTTTGGCATCTCCTGAAGTGGCAGCAAGCAAAAATATGACTGTGTAGTAGAAGAGCATTATGATTTTGACAGCTTGTTTCTGAATACTCAAGAAAATAAGGACAAAGTAGTCTTGGGAAAAGCTGGGGTTGGTATTTCTTTTTGAGCAAGTGGCCAAAAATTTGCTGCTGATGACAGAATGATGAAGATGTGGTAAATTTGAGATCATGCTTTCAAGTAAAGCATTTATAACATGCATAGGTCTGGGTAGGTCCCGGTTGGGTGCTAGGGTGATCAAGGGGTAACTAGCAGTCAAAAAAACGTGAATAGGAGACACTGCCAAGGAGCACAGTGTCAGAAGCAGTGTATGCACCCAGAAACCGGTATCGGTGGGTTCTTCAGAGGCCAATTTGTTATGATCTTTTTTGTGTGGTGCCATGCCACCAGTTGCCAAGCAGAAAAACGCCTGCTGTCCAACCGACGACTGACGATTGGTCACCAAAGGTTGAAATGCAAACATGATATGCAAGTCCCATTTTCGACGGCGCGGATTTTTTTTTTTTTGGAAAAACCGCCCAAAAGCACAGCAGCAATCTATCACCTAGAGACCAGCGCAGGTTGGCTTGCAAGATGGCCAATTAATTGTACTGGTTTTTGATGTCCGGAGCGATGGGAACAACTGTATTATAAGACACCCGCACGGGTGAATGCAAATCTGACGATAAGAAATGTGTCGCTGATCAGCTCAGGCACGCTCGGTATCGGGTCCACTCTTGGTAATTGATTACACACCTGACAATAAGAAATGCGTCGCTGATCAGCTCAGGCACGCTCGGTATTGGGTCCACTCTCGGTGAGGAAAGAGAGTGGCCGGTACCGGGCGCGCTGAGTTAGACTAGGTACAAGTGGCGTATGCATGTATCTACAGGATTGTCTACATGCATACACATGACTAAACTATGATTAGTTAAGTTTGTCATCTTGGCACCCCCGGTCTCCAACATCCCCCCCCAAGATGGCAAACTTCACGCCTTCAGCCCTATCAGTGATCTTGCTGTCGCCATTTTGTTTGGTCCTAATTTCTTGGTGAATATGTCCGCTTGTTGGAGAAGGGTACTTGTCCACTTGATTTTGATTTTATTTTCCCGTATGAAGTCGTTGATGAAATAAAATGCTCTGATTAAGTACTTAGTCTTCTTTTTTGACGCGTTATCGCCCGCAATGAGGATTGCGGCTTCATTATCGCAAAAGATGTTCATTTCGAGTTTATGATTGATGTCTTCAAGTAAAATCGAGATCCCCGCTAGATGTTGTGCTCCATCCAAAAGTGCCACGTATTCCGCCGCGCACGTCGAAAGTGCTACCACCGTTTGTCTCTTCGCCCCCCATGCAATTGAGTCTCCCAAATGCTTGATGACAAAACCCAAAGTCGACCGTTCGTGCTCGCCTCCCCAGTTCGCGTCCGACCATAAATCCAGAGAATCCCCGCCGCCTTTGATCATCAATTTCATCGAAGTCGATCCTTTCAAATATCCAATCAGAAAGTCCAATGCCTTCCAGTGTGCGTGTGACGGGTTTTGAGTGTATCTCGCCAAAAGATTCACACCGTAGGATAGGTCTGGTCGCGTCCCGGCGGCCAAGTACATCAAAGATCCGACGATGGATTGGTATTCGGTCTGGTCGACCGGTTCCCCAGCGTGAATTTCTAGCGAGTTGTCAGGCAGCGTGCTCCTTTGAGTAAACATTGGCCTTGCATAGTCCGTAACAATTTGATTTGCTAATTTCTCCTGATCGAGCTCATATGCGTCTGCCGTCATCTTGATGTTTATGCCTACAAGCTTTGCTACCTTGTCAGACCACTTAATTTTCATGTCTTTCTCCATTGCCTTCCTCAATTCCGTCATCATACCCGAGTCGGAAGCCACCGCAAAGCCGTCATCTACGTGTAACCATATTATGATGAAATCCGCACCGCGTCGGTAGATGTACAATGATTGCTCTAGTTCTGAAGCAATGAAACCAAGATTTTCCATTTTTGTCTTGAAGAATTTCCACCAACAGCGTGCCGCTTGCTTGGTGCCGTACATAGCCTTCTTGAGTTTCATTATCTTGCCTTTCAATTCGGGTCGGATTTCCACGGGCGGTTGAACGTATACTTCCTCCTCTATCGGACTATAGAGGTAAGCCGAGCTTACGTCAAAAGTAGCTATAGGGTAATGATATTTCATGGCCAACAAAATGAGGAGGCGCAACGTTACTAGAGAAGCAGTCGGGGCATAGGTCTCATTGCAGTCCCTTCCCATGACCTGATTGAATCCTTTTGCAACGTACCGTGCTCTGAATATTTCCGGATCTCCTTCGTTCACGCCGTCTTTAATCGCGAACACCCACCGGCATCCTAGCGCTTTCACTCCCGCGAACGGCTCCATAGCTTCCCAGACGTCGAGCTCGAAGAATTTGTCAATCTCATAATTTGCAGCATCGAACCATTCTTTTGAGTGTATAGTCTTCAATGCCGTTTTGATATTCAAGGGGATACGCCGGTCTTCTTGTACAGGTAGGTTCGCTACAGCCCTCTCCTCCTCTTTCGCGTTCTCCTCGGTAGCCTCTTCACCTAGCTTCAAGACGATTTGGTTGATTATGAAATCTAGGCTTCCTTTCTCCTTCTTCTTCTTCACTGGGAGTGATTGGAATTCAGGAAAAATGACGGAGGTGGAGTGTAGAATCCGGCCATCGTATGACGAGTGTACTAGCCAACCTCCGCCGGTCGCAGGATATCCTATCAGCTTGCCGACATGTGCCCGCTGCGATAGCTTGTCTCGCTTTTCTCTGGGGATGTGCACAATCGCCTCCGCGCCAAACGGGTATAGAGCATTAGGGTCTATTTCTACTCTATATAGCGCAGTGAGAGGGCATGAGTTGATTTTTTTGTTGGGTATGCGATTATGAATATGTGCGGCCATTCTATAAGCATAACTCCAGTAAGGCCGTGGCATTTTTGATTCATGGAGCATTGTTTGAGCCATGTCTCCAAGTGTTCGGTTTACGCGCTCAGCCTTGCCATTCTGTTCGGGGCTGTATGGGGGTACTGGGGCTAGTCTGACACCAATCGGAATAAGCAATTTCTTCAAAGAAGCGGTGTATTCCGGGGCGTTGTCACATCGGATTGCTTTGGGGAATTTTCCGAAGGTGTTTTTCAAGTGCTGGAGCCAAGCCATGATCTTACTTGGCACCTCACTTCTTTCAGTCATCGCATTGCACCAGATGTAAGTCGAGGCATGGTCTCTTAGTGTCAATATGTAACGTCTTCCGGACATGTCGTGGCTAAACGGTCTGGCCACGTCCAATACCAGCAAGTCCAGAGGTTCGTCTCGTGGAATTAGAGAGTTGCTTCCAGGAGATTTACGGTCAATGCTTTTTGACGTCGCGCATTGTTGACAAAAAAATGATGCCCACGACTTTCCTTCAATTTCCTCAGGATAGTGTTGCTTAAGGTAATTTCGGACTACTTCCTCAGACACGTGACCAAGTCTTCGGTGCCAGAGGAAGGGATCAAACGACGGGCGCTGGGAAACTTTATTCAGGTGTAAGGATTCATTTAGATTACTCAGGAACCAGCAGTAGTTTTTATACAATGTTCTGAAAACTATGTTATTCGGACTAGCAAGTGTCGCTTCTTGCCCATGAAAGTGTAGTTCCCACCCTGAGCTCGTCAGTCGACCGACCGATAGGATGATGCCATCGACACCCGGACAATAGTAGACGTCCTCAACTGTCACTGCGCCCTGTTTCGTTGGGATTGATATCGTCCCCTTGATGCTGACATCAACAGAGCAGTCAGCCACCGCCAGTAAAATCTTTCTAGGCTTGCTGAGTGTTTCTCTTGATGTGTAGAGATCTAGAGAACCACTCACGTGGGTTGAGGCTCCAGAGTCTAACAGTATTTTTCCGTCGCTTACTTCAGGCACGTCTAGTTGTCTGAGGCGGTTATTCTGACCGAACGGTCGATCGGGTGGCACGTAGTTTGATTGAGGCGTTCCGTGGTCTTCAGGCGGTTGTCCGATAATTCCTGCCTTAACGTCTTCCCAGAACATTCAGCAATTGTTATACCAATGGCCCGATTGTTTGCAGTAATGGCATCGAGGGCCATGGATTTGGACTAGATGATTGCTGAGTGGATAACCTCGGTATGCTGCTGCCTTCTCAATCGAAAGTTGCTGTTTCTGGGTAGGCGGGTTTTTTACGGCCTGTCCTGACTGCTGAGGGTTCCAGCGGTGGGGTGGGGCGTATCTGTTAGGGTTTGCCCGTATGGCGTTGACGGCGTCTAGATCCATCGGTGCGTAGGAATTGTCCACAACCGTGCTTGCTTTGTGTTGGGACTTCCCAGTTGCCGCTTGTATCACAGTCATCACGTCGTTCAATTCGACGGCGGCTGCGGACTCCAATTTTTTGGCTAACGACGAATTCGAAGGTTTTTGAGTCAATCCCAATTGGTGCCGCGAAACTGTTCTGAAGACACAATCCACCTAGCTCTTCAAACGTAATCTTCAGTTGCGACATCTCAGCCCATACCGTGCTCCATTTCGCTAGATCAGTGTCGGTACCAGGTTGGGATCGGTTCGCAATTAAATCAGCGAATTGGTTGACGAGGTCGAGTTTGTGTTGTCTGTCGGACCGATCGCATTGGCTCTTGAGGCTCTTGAAGATGACCCAAGGGTCGTCCAAGTTGTTTCCGTCGACTATGTCTAGGAGAGGGGTTTCAATCGTGGACCGGAGAAGGCAGGCAATAGCTGCTTGGTCCTTCGCCGAACGGGTCTTGAAATTCGTTTCTTGTGCCGTGAACACGTCGGCATTTTCGAAGACGTACTTAAGGGTACGGTTGATCTCTCGATCCCAGATCTTAAAATTCGCTTTCCCTTTTGCTAGTCGTGTCTTCTTGGGATTATGCATATAGTGGAGGTCTAGTGGCTTCTTGTGGAAGCTTTGGATCACGCTATTCGCTCCATCTATCGGGGCTTGTGGGTTTTGGCGGAGAATGTTGGTGTTGTTGAGTAGGCCTTCAAGTCGTTGTAGTTCTCCTTTGAGGTGGAAGTAGTCCTCAGCGGTTGGTGCCGCTGTCATTGTTGTTGAATTTGAAGTCGATGGAACTGGTTGTTCGTTTTCTTCGTAGTATCTTCTAGATTTTTCTTCGAATTCTCGGATCGTTTCAAGTCGCTCTTTTTCTTCGATTTCTCTTTCTTTTTTTTGTTTTTCTAGCGTTTCTTCGATTGCTTTCTTTTGGATTTCTTGTAGTTTCAATTTTCCTCCTCGACCGACCATCAATTTGACGATCTCCCGAAAAATGGATGCGATCCGGAGCGCTCTTCTGAGTCGGCTTTTAACCTATAAGACACCCGCACGGGTGAATGCAAATCTGACGATAAGAAATGCGTCGCTGATCAGCTCAGGCACGCTCGGTATCGGGTCCACTCTCGGTAATTGATTACACACCTGACAATAAGAAATGCGTCGCTGATCAGCTCAGGCACGCTCGGTATTGGGTCCACTCTCGGTGAGGAAAGAGAGTGGCCGGTACCGGGCGCGCTGAGTTAGACTAGGTACAAGTGGCGTATGCATGTATCTACAGGATTGTCTACATGCATACACATGACTAAACTATGATTAGTTAAGTTTGTCATCTTGGCACCCCCGGTCTCCAACATGTATTAACGCGGCGCAGCTGCAACTTGCAAGTCCCCCACTATTATGTACGTAATCAGGTGCACTTTCGAATAATAACCACTCGCCAGCTGTCACAACGAACTAACTTTTAGTCTACTGTGATGATGGGTCCCATCTAAACATTACATACATATTGGAGCACATCTGATGTCAACCCGCTTGGCGGGTACCGCCCGCACCCACCGCGCCCCCGTGGCACTGCGGCGGTGCCGGGTGTGGTGCTAGGTAGGACCGGTGCCCGGGCAACACCGCTTGGACTATTGCCCTGGCCATGGAGACTGCGCAGTATTTATGACTAGGCCCTCGACTACGAAGACTTCACGGCCTCGATGACCGAAGGGATTCCTTCCCGGCAGTCGAGACCGTGAAGTTTTGCTCGCCGGGACGGGTCGACCATCGAGGTGGCCGCAGGGCAATCGTCTCGGCCGTCATCCACTACCGCCTCCGTGGCGCTCTGTGAGTGGATGCCAAAAAAAGCGGCGGCTGCCTTTGCGCAGCCTACCTACTCAGCCGCTCTCTACACGGCGGAAGCGATTGAGGATGATCCAGCCCGTCCAGCCGACGGGCGGGCCGGATTGACGCCGAAATGTCCCCAGATGACGGCAAATTGCCTGATCAGGGCCCTGCAGACGACGCGCTGCCCCATCTCTGACGGCCAGGACGTGAGGTCGGACCCGACCCCGGCAAAACCACGTCCGCTTCGCTAGGGACCGGCATCATGACCAGATATTATCGGTCATGATTCCAGACCTGTTGGGAGCTGCTCAACTCGGTCAGTTTCCCGGGCAGATGGCGGTCGGTCCTGTGCACAAGTCCTTGGGGCAACTTTGAACAGCAGGGGTGACGTCACCTGCTTCAGAAATTCTTGACTTTGAGAGCCTCACTGCTCCTGTCTTCTCGAGTCTTAAGTCCCCCCTCATCATCTCCCCCATCCGCCTCCCTTCCTCGCTCCTCCATCCAGCTCCCTTCCTTGCTCCTCCTCCTTCCTTCACTCCTCCATCCTCCCTTCCTTACTCCTCCCCCCTCCCTCCCTTGCTCCTTCCCCCTCTCTCCCTCGCTCCTCTCTCCATTGCTCCTCTCTCCCTCGCTCCTCTCTCCATCGCTCCTCTCTCCATCGCTCCTCTCTCCATTGCTCCTCTCTCCCTCGCTCCTCTCTCCATCGCTCCTCCCTTGTCTCTTGATCCCCACTTTGTTCTCTTCTTGTTTGCCTTTTGGCCCGTTTATTGCGGATAATCAGCTCAAATCATTGTAATAGTAGTCTGTGTGACATGTTTGTAGTTGTATCAGCTCAGTGTACATATATCTTGTTCCTTGTTTAATTCTTGAAACAAAACCATTCTGCTAATGTAAATATTGTTGCTGTCTATCAATAATATTGCCAATCGGGCCGGCGGCCCACCCGGGTCTGAACGCCAGCATTCTGCCGCCTCAATGGCCGACCTGGTTGGTTCGGTGTACAAAGTTATGGCGTGGTGGGCTGGTCGCAATGCCACACATGTTGTTGTCTTCAACACGGCCCAGGTCAGATGGACAATCTGCTTGCTGGCATTGGCACTGCTATTACACCGGCCATCCGACCGGTGTGCCTGCCAGCTCTTTGGCAGACATCGTGCGCCCCGCCACGATGTCGTCAACCACTGGTGGGTCAAACAGAGTCCCGAGTACGGGAAATCTCTGTCCTCTTGACGGCAAAACGCGCCCGCCGTGTAGGTGCAGGTTTCTGCACCCTGCACCTGACACAGTCGGCAGGAGGCAAAAGGCGGGGCTCAACCCTCGCGGGAGCCCCTGTTTGTTGGCCTGCGAGCCGACTGTGTGTGAGACAGGAGGAGGAGGTTCCTTTGACGTGTCAGATGGCTAGGCCTCTCTGATGACTCAGGAATCTCCTCCGAGCAGGTCAGAAACCTAGACTGCTTGGGTGTGAGGGTCAGGCTACATACTACTCAGTTCGCGATATATAGGCTATGAAGTCTATCCAAGAGGAGGACTCGCCGGATGCTTAAATAGTAGCGTGATTCAAAGTTCTATGTGATGTACGATAGAAACTTCACAATAAGATAACCATTTTTTTTTGTATAGTTGATGATGTTATTCTTGTTATTGATAAGGATATAGATTAATGAGGAAATAATAACAAAGAATATCTTGATAAAGAAAAGAAGAAAGGGAGGGAGGAAAAAAGAGGAGAACAAAACCCAAGACAAGTAAACATAGTCAAAGAGAAGTATGAAAATCTCAAAGAAAGAATGAAATAAAAACTGCGTGATCACACGTCATAGTACATAGCATAAATCAGATCAAAACCTTCATTCAATCTACAAAGATCTTAATAATTGATTGGAGCTATAACATCAGACCAATGAATAAACCAAGTAATAACCACAGATCACAACAATTAGCATGAACTCATCACAATAATTGTTGCAAAATAAGCCCAGCCTAAATACTCTTAACCTTTGTCACTCACCTGTAATTTCTCTTTATTCTTCTAGCTGCTTTCAACAATCTTTGGAAGTTTTGTAAATAAGGATCAGCCACTACTGGAATATGATTCTGAGACACCCACGTGTCTTTGCCCAGATAAGATTTCCACCACAATAGCAAATGATCAAGTTTCCCCTTCTTTACCATCCTAACATCTAACACCACCTTTATATTTGACCAATCCACAATCTGATTCTCCAAATAATACTTGTTCTTGACGCCCAAATTAAGCAAGCAGCCTGCAATGATATTAGGATTCATGTATTGAGTCAGTAAAGAAACATTAAAGACCGGGTACAATTTAGGATAATCCTTAATTAAATCTAGCTCAACTGCATTAGGCCCAACCATCTTTATCACATTAAAAGGACCAATAGGGGGGTTCACAATAGGATAAAAATAAAATTTTAGAGTCAATTCTAAGGCCTTTATCAACAAATTTTTAAAAACCCGGCAAAATGTACAGAACTGGGTGTCCCCTGAGACTCAGAGCAACTTCTTCATTTTTTCAAAGATTGTTCATGAAGGCCTTAAAATTAGCTCTAAAGTTTTATTTTTATCCTATTGTGAACCCCCCTAATATATCTGTAATCAAGTTTAGCATTAATTCTCTGTGATTGTATGAATTTTCAAAGAAGTAGAACCTGATCCCCTTTCTCATAAACTGGCAAATCTCTTCTTCCTTTATCAATCTTTGGCTTTTTTAATACGGGCCTGATGTAAACATTCCATTGCCATCTGCTGTGTTACCTGCAAGTCAACCAGAAATTCATCTAACCCTTTACACCCCGTGTTCTCAGTCATAATATTGAACCTTGGATGAAATCCATAATTGAAATAAAGGAGAGATCCTAAGACTTGCCAAATCCATATTATTAATGGAAAACTCAGTCATTTTGAGACACTTGTCCCAATTGTCCTGGTAGTACAAGCAAAAATGCCGCAAGCAATCCTCAACAACTTGGTTCATGCGTTCCGTCTGTCCATCCGTCTGAGGATGATAAGCCGTTGGCAATGCAGAGCCTACATTGAGATATTTCATGAGGGCTTGCCAAAAATTGCTTACAACAGTGCTACCACTATCCAAATCAATCTTATCAGGCAAACCGTGTACATCCTGGTTGAGCTAGGGCTGTGTACACCGGAGTGTTGGCCTCAGGATCTTCTTTCAGCTCCGCTGGTGTGCCGGGCCGGCAATAGACTTCGCCACAGATAACCCAGTCGGAGTTCTGAAAACACCAAGAACATGAGCAACAATGGTCTCCCTGCAGCCCTCATCCAAGAGTAACTAACAGCTCAACCAAGTCCAAGCCAGCATTGCTCAAGGTCAGCAAACAAACAGAATGAAGAGAAAAAAATCATCCACTCCGCTAACAAAGGCCCCTTCTCTCTTCCAATCTGTCCATGCGATGCACAGTTCAGCGTCGGTATGATGATATTCTTGATTGTCTTGTCCTGGAAGATCGCACCACTAACTATCTAACAAAATTCTGTCTTTATTTTTACAAAATGGACCACCGCAACCACCAGCAGCAGCAGCCCGTGCCGAGCTCACCCACCAAAAAGATCAAACTCAGCCATCTACCTGACTTCTCAAACCAGTTCACCCAGATGCTGCTCAAGAATGGCAAGAACAATCTGCCCAACTCAATTGCCGTCACCAAAAAAGTGCATCTTGATGATTATTATCTTTATACCCTTTCAGACACTCAAGCTGACGCTTCTCCAATTGATCCACAGAGACTCAAGCCCACAAAACATTTCTTTCTTCTTTTTCAAACCGCTGCGCTACCGCAGAAGTGCAGCGGTTCAGCGGTTCAGCGCTACGTGACCTCTTTCTTTAGCGCGCTAAAATCATCTTTTTTTTTCCAGGAAAACAAAAAGCGGTTAGCGCAGCGGTATGGCCGCTGTGCGCAGAGTTTAGCGCAGCGGCACAAAAACCCGCTTTGCTGGGCTAAAAGCAGCGCAGCTGTTACAAATCTGCCGGAAACCCCTTGCGTGCCTACCCAAGAGCCATCACACACTTCAGTCTCAAGTGAGTACTCTTTCAGTGTTTTTGGGGATCTCCACTGGGTTCTAACAAAACCAAACCTGATATTCAGGCCACTGCTAATCAGGCAATCCACCACCCCTTGAGAGAAAACAGTTTTTATCATTGAAACTAGAACCAGAACTGGATGAGAAAACAAGTTTAGAATTGACAAAGACACCAGGGGGGAATGTGTGGCACTCTCTGGAGAGTGCCAGATTGTATGTTCCTCGGGGAACTGTGTCTGATGTCAGCTGTTCTGGTATGTGTGACTCAAGCTTGTGTTTATATTGAGTTGATTTTCAACTAAGGGTGATCTTTGATCCAATCTATTGCATACACACTTTTGATTGAGTGGAGGGTACCTCCACCTGATGCTTGGTACCACCAGGGGGGAAATGGCTGCGCTCTCCAGATAGTGCCAGATGGTAACTTCTTTCAGGAAGGCTTCCAGATGTGAGCTGTGCCTCAGTTTTAACTCATTCATGTGCTAGCTTGATGTATTTGATTACAGTGGTGGATGGTGGCCGCCTAAGATTTGCCTCACACCCAATGGATTCCCCTGAACCCCGGGAAAAATAGGGGGCTTGGGGTGGGTGCGGGCAGGCGGTACCCGGGTACCTGCTGCCCTTACCCCAAAAACCAGGGACCCGGTACCGCACCCGGCACCGCTTGGAAGGTACCCAAAAGGCACCCGCCACACCCGCCAGGCGGTGCCGGGTACCCAAACGCCATCCCTACAACAGGCAAGTATTTGGTACATGTAATCACCATACATCTGTGACCAGTAGGTTGTCTTGTTTGCACCACATCTTAACAGTTGGATTACACATAATACAACAGCAAAACTGCTGTGCTGCAAGTCAAATTGACCTCTGAGGCTCTGGCTGGAGAAATTCCAACAATTGCACATCTCTGACTGGGTAAATGCCTCCAATAACAGTCCTCAATTGTAGGGATTCCTCATGTCAAAGAGCTGCACTGCCTCTTTGAATGGAGGTATCCCCCTGGCTGAGGAGGCATACCCCCCTCTGCCGGAGGTATTCCTGTTGAAGAGCTGTGTGCATCTCTTTGACCAGAGGGATCCCTCACTGCCAGCAAAATTGGCTGGGCTGAGGTTATCCCAGTTAAACCGGGATGCACTCAACCAATTTAAACTTGGTTGATCTCAACTGATGAAATGTGAATCCAAGGTACCCCCCTTGGGTTTATATTTCATTGGTTGAGATCAACCAATTTTAAATTGGTTGAGTGCATCCCAGTTAAACTAGGATGAATTGAGCCCAGCAAAATATGCTGGTAGTGCCTCTGGTCAAGCAGACATACCTCTTTGGCCAGAGGAATACCTGCGGTCAAGGTCCTCTGACCACAGGAATCAATCCCCCCTGTTGAATTTATGTATAACTCTTCCACCAGAGGAATCACTGTGTTTGAGGAGTTTTACACACCTCTGACTGCAGGAATCAATCCCTCCTGTTGGCTTTGTTTACACCTTTTTGATCAGAGGAATGCCTTCCATCAAAGAGTTGAGTCCACTCAGGCAGCTGATATGTGACCAGCTTGCCAGGAGGACCTCCCTTGCCAAGCTGGATAAGCTTGCCAAGACAAGGGACTGCTCCTAACAGGCCCTCTCAGCCAAGCAGGCTGGAAGGATGCCTCTTGGCAAGCTGACATACCAGTCTACCACTGGGATGAATCCTCCCAGTGAACTGAATACATATGAATCCAGTTTTCCAAGATGAATCACCACAGTGAGCTGGATAAATATGTATTGATCTTGGTGAGTGAGGTCCTCCCGGAGAGCTGGAGACCTCCATTTCCGAGCTGGAGATATATATATATATACCCAGCTTGCCAAGAGGACTGCTCCCGGAGAGCTGGATACTTATGCATACAGCTCGCCAAGAGGGGTCCTCCCAGCAAGCTGGGTACTGTTGTATCCAGCTTGCTGGGAGGAGTCCTCTAGGTCAACTGGATATATTTGTATATATCCAGCTTGGCAAGGAATGTCGTTGCCCATGTCCACCCTCAGGTTTGGGCAAACCTGAGGGTGGACATGTCAAGCACGGACCCTTGTGACATTGCACACCTATGTCACAGGTGCAAATCGTTTATCTCAGGGAGACTCCCTTCAATGACCGGTACAGCCCGGCCGTTGAAGGGAGCCTGCCTCTGATGGCTGAGTTGTACCAGCCATTGCAAGGAATTCTGACTCCCTTCAATGGCCAGATTGTGGCTACCATTGAAGGGATTGTGTATTTTTATTGTTGGCCAGTACTACTCAGCCATTGAAGGGAGTACATACTCCCTTCAATGACCGGCACATCTTGGCCATTGAAGGGAGCCTCCCTCCAACGGCCGGATGGTACCGGCCATTGAGGAAAATGTGTACTTGCTTCAATGGCCGGTACGACTTGGCTATCAAAGGGAGTACACCCCCTTCAATGATTGGTCTAAGAGGCCATCAAAAGGAGTACAAATTCCCTCCAATGGCCAAGTTGTACCAACCATCAAAGGGGAAGTGTACTCCCTCTGATGGCGGGGTTAGACTGACCATCTAAGGGAGTACACACTTCCTTGGATGATTGGCACAACTCGGCCATTGAAGGGAGTCTCCCTTTGACGGCCAAGTTGTGCCAGCAATCAAGAGGAGTTCACACTCCCATTGATGGATTTCTTCTACCAGCCATTGAAGGGAGTACACACCCCCTTCAATGGCTGGTACGACTCAACTGTTGAAGGGAGTGTGTACTCCTTTCAATGGCAGGATTGCACCAGCAATTGAGGAGACACACTCCCTTCAATGGCCGGTGCAACCTGGCTGTTGAAGGAGTTTGATGGCAAGTTGGGTGATGAGGCTATACATCCTTGTTGCCCTACCACTTACTTCTAAGTTCTACCCTCTGAAGGTCGGGGAAGCTGTCATCTGGTCCACTGTGAGGTTTGGCCAAACATTGTGGTGGACAAGGGCGCAGGTTGGCCCTTATTTCTGAGCATTGATCAAGGCACACTCCTTTCTGGGGGCACACCCACACCCCCACCCTTCAAAAAAGGGCAACTGGCCTGCCTTAAAGGAATCCCTTCAAAGGGGCAATTCACAATTCAATCTCAAAACTTTTACGTCTGGTTTCCTGCCCACCTTTGCCTCCCTCATGACCTTGGAGTTTTAACAGGGAGCGCACCCGGCCAAAATTTCAACTTGCACAATATCAGGCTGTTTTTTGGTCAACAAAAAGTAAGATTTTTTTTACTTCACAATGATTGACAGAAGTTCTCTGTTGCAAGCATTAGCTTTCCCATAAACTCAAATCTGGCAGGTGCTTGCAACATCCACAATTGGCCTGAATGAGGAAAGCCCAATCAGTAATAACAACAACAGTACAAATTTGGTTGTGAGAAAATGTGAGTACAAGATAGCAAACTGAGTAGTGTTTCTTCCAGACCGTTTTCCATATGCCAATAATGGGACTTGGCTATTATTTTGGGTAAAAGATGAAGAGCACTTAGTTTGAGTTATTTCCAAAGAATTGCATGGCACACAATACAAAGTGAATAATCATATGATAAATATGATCATGTGGGTATCAGAGAGTGATTCAGTCTTGCTGCAGCTTGGCTTGGAATCACTTCAACACCACAATCCCTCAAAAACATCAGGAACTGAAGAAAAGTAGATTGGAGTTTGATTTAATTTGGGAAGAGGGATGACTTTGTAAAATGTTTATGGCTTACTTGGCCACAGGCTCATTTATGGTCCCATTGAAATTGATCAGACCTCCTGCAAATACAATTATGATGGACTGAGGGTAAAACTCACATCAGGAGGAGTCACTCATGAGTTCAGACTGGAATACAAATAAATTCAGCAAAAGTTTCCTGCAGACCTCAGGATGACTTGAGCATGAGATAAGCATTAGTTGGAGTTGAAATCAGGACTGGAATTGGACTGACATCAGACAACTCCAACAACCAAATTACAGTCTGGCACTCTCTGGAGTGTATGACCATTCCCCCCCTGGTGTACACTCTGGGATTCAACACTTACTGGTGTTTGTCATTCATCAAGCTCAGACACCCTCCACTGGATGAATGGGGTGTACAACCATTGAGTGGAAATACCCTCCAGTCAATGGCTGTTGGACAAGCAGCAAGGGGAGGGGTATCCACCAATGACCATATCTAAATTCCCAACCATTGAGTGGGGACAGCTTCCACTTGATGACCGGTTTTTAATGCCATGAGGTTGAGGGATTCTCCATCCCATGAATCCCAACCAGAGATTTCCCATTTTCTGGAAAAAAAAATGCAGCATTTCTCCGCCTGAAGGCCTCCATAATGAGCCTGAAACTCCGGAGCCTTGCCGTTCTTTCGCTCTCAAAGCCCGTCTATTTATATTCTTTTCCTCTTCCCTTGAGTGCACATTACATTACCTTTTTCTCCACTCAAATAATCATTTCCTCTTTGTTCATTGCAATCTATTGTTTCCTCACCTCCAACTCTTGACATTCCTTTTTGTTTTCCTTCTCACAAAAACACCTCCTCCTTTACGTTTTGTTTAGCCAATTCAAGCAATTTCCCTGCTCCATACTCCTACCATTTCAAGCATTTTCCCTGCCCTAATCTCCTACCCTTTCCTTTCCCGACCCGGAACCGCACACCAAATTGCTCTACTCACGACCTACATCAGGTCACATTACCTTATCCTCCCCAACCAGGATGACCTCTGCACGTTATCTCACCTTTGTTATCCAATTTCCTCAAAATTTGACCCCATATCCATGTTTGTTTTTTGGAACTGTCGCCAATTAAATTCTTTCACATTCCCATCCTCCACTCTCTCAAATTCACCCCGCCATCTGATTAAAACTTACGAATCTATTTCACAACCATTTCAGAAGGAGAACAATACTACACCACAAATGCAAAACTCCAAAGGTTGTTCAAAGGTGCTTTTAATGAACTTCAAAGGAAAATAAATTCAGTTGGGACGTCGCCAACTGGGTCAAAATCAAAAATCTCGCATATTGTCCAAACAATACTTGAGTTTTTTTCAAATGCTTGTTTAAAAAGATGGATTAATGCCCATTCAAAGTTTCTTCGAACTGAAATCTTAAAAGTGCGTCCGTGATGTATTTGAGACTCCTGCTCATACACGTCCAAGGTCCTTAGAGTTCTGAAAATCTCCGAACTGTTGCCGCAGTACAACATTCAACATTCCGCGCTGCTGCTGAACACCTAGGACTACTCACATCAGATGAGCACCATGCTACCTGTCTTCAGGAGGCTTCTCTGTGGATGTTAGGCGCTGGTTTAAGAGCTCTATTTTGCATCATGCTGGTCCACAGCCCCCAGCAAACCCTCAACGGCTCCTCAATCAGTTCATAGACATATTAGGCGACGATTCAAAGTACAGCCTCAGATATAGTCCTGGAGGCATCAAGCCCACTGCCGAGAACTGCATTTCTCTAACTAAATGCCAAATTGAGGCCCAGTTAAAAAAAATTGAAGTCGCTTGAAGAGGTTGGCTTTCTGGGCACTAACCATTCTTTATGGCCTCAACTTGAGCGCATTTTTTTGTCCAAGAAGCTGTCAAATTACAATCCAGCTGAGGGGTATGAGGAGAAATACTCAAAACTTACACCTGACCAACACGATCTGTAGACGACATCATCAAACAAACCAACAGGAAGGAACCCTGGACAATCTATATTGATGGCCCTGGAAGAACCGGCAAAACTTTTGTCCTCAACACTCTGATTGATAATTTCGAACTGTAGAGGTCTCAGGGTTGCCGCTGTTGCTTCTTCTGGAATTGCATTGTTGGTCCTGCACAATGCTACCACTGCCCATGCTTGATTCAAGATACCTCTCAAAATCAATTTGACCTCTATTTGTGTATGGGAGTCGCAATCGGCACTTTGCCAAGAATTATCTGAAGCTCAGATTATAGTATGGGACAAAATATCAATGCAGAACCAGCTTTCCGTCGAAGCTGTTGACAGATCTTTTTGAGACTTGAAGAAAATGGACATTCCTTTTGGCGGAATAAGGGTCATCTTCGGAGGTGATTTTTGTCAGACTCTGCATGTTGTGAAAATGGGTGATATGCTGTCACAAGGGAAACTATGCATGCTAAACTCTCCCCTATGGAAAAACATCAAAAAATTACATTTGAGGCGCAACATCCAATTGTTGGGCTCAGGTGACCAGCCCCTTGAACAAGGCGTTGTTCAGTTCAATAAATGGCAGCTGAACACAGGAGAAGGTACTACACAGAGGACTTGGTTGATTGAATTCCATTGCCCTTTGGCACTCTGTTCAGAAACCACTCAATCCCGGCTCTATCATCCCACATCATTAGATTCATTTACGGGGACTTGATGGTCCATCAAAACCCATTTTCAGAAGAATTCTTGACAGGATATTACAAAAGCAGTTCCATAATCACACCCCTCAATAAATATGTGAAAACAATCAACAAGCAGTGCCCAAAACTCCTTTCTACCAATCTTTTCATATTTGTTTCAATAGATCAAATGACCGATTCAACTGAGAAGGCTCTGCCAGAAGAATATTTGAACAAAATCAATGTACCAAAATTTCCTGAAAACAAACTAGAATTGAAAGTTGGACAGCCCATAGTACTACTCCGGAACTTGTGCTTAGATGATGGTTTGGCAAACGGAACTAAATTGTTGCTCCTCAATATTGAATGGACGGTGCTAAGAGTTAAGGTCCTTACAGGCACGGAAACTGGGAATATTACAGCTTTACCTCAAATTAAGCTCAAATACAAACCTGACATGGAATTTTCCTGTTCCTTCACACGATTTCAATTTCCTGTGGTCAGCGCATTTGCTATGACTATCAAAAAGTGCCAAGGACAGTCCTTGGACCATGTCAGGGTCTTTTTACCTAGCCCAGTCTTTGCACACGGTCAATTGTATGTGGAATTATCAAGAGCCACCTCCGTCAGTGGATTGGGTGTGGCTTATGTACCAGAGGAAGATAATGAGGTCATCACCAATGTTGTAAACATCAGCCTTCTTTCCTCCCACTTAAGTCCTTGAACCATAATAAATTCACATTTCTCTGTTGTAAACATCAGCCTTCTTTCCTCCCACTTAAGTCCTTGAACCATAATAAATTCACATTTCTCCTCTTACTATTCAATACATTCTGCCCACGTATCTTTAGCCTGTAGAATAAACATTGTTCAACTCTTTTCAACTTTAAGATGATTATTGGGTTTTTGCCAAGGTCTGTTATCATTGATGTTGCTGTGCTGAGATTCACATTTGTCTTAATTCAGTAGTAAATAACACTAAACCAGAAGCCATTCTGTCAACTTTTTGACACACATAGAGTAACCAGTGTTGATATGAATTTTTGGAAGAATGGCCGGTTCAGGGCAGAAATCCTATGCAAGTGCTTCAACATTGGTATATACAAGTGCTTCAACATTGGTATAAGTCTGTCATAGCTTGGCATGGTCTATACCAGCATTAATGGGCCTGACTTTTTCACAAGGAAAATTGTTCAGGACATAGAAATTCTACAACATGATTCCTGAGATAATATCATGCCTGTGCACTTAAGATGTGCACAATTTCCTTTTTTGATTGAGGCACTCAGGTTTTAAGCCTTTGTTTATTTATAAGTTTTCATTTAGAAGCTCAAACCATTTCCTGTTTCTTGGATCATCTTTGTGTTCTGCGGCGCAGCCGCGATTTCCCTAGTTTTTTTTACTTGCCATTGAGTGTAGAGGTTCTCCACCTGGTGACCGGTGTCTACCGGCCGTCAAGTGGAGAAACACTCCACTCAATTATAGGTCACTGGGCTGGGAAAAGCCCAGCTTAGCCTTGATGACCAGTGTATGTGTTATTTGTTGAGCTGGACTTTTCCCAGCTTGAAGGATTGGTATGAATTTTATGTAGCTTGGGCTGGCAAAGTCGCGGCTTGATGAACAGTACATGCTGTCCAGCTAGCTGGAGTTCGCCAAGCTGAGTGGACAGTATATAATGCCCACCGAGCTCGGAAAGGTCGGCGCGATGACCAGTATGTCCTGGTCATTGGTCTAGAGATTGCCTGGTCTGATGATCAGTAGGTACTGGTCATTGAATTTGACTTCGGACAGGCCGCGGGTTGATGAACAGGGCATCATATGGCTGCCAAGCACAGCCTCTCCCAGCTCGATGACCAGTTTTTTCTGGCAATCAAGTTGGAGAAGACCCATTCTGATGACCAGGAAATAGTGGTCATTAACATCGGCCTATCCAAGCTTGTTGCACAGTAAATAGTGGTCATTGGGCCTGGAAGATCCAAGACTGATGGCCAGTAAGTACTGTGATGTTAGAACTTAGTTGTGTAGGGGCTTTCCCAGCTTGATGACAGCACACGGCGTCCATCAAGTCCGTGTACATCAGTCACATGCAAATGTCCGCCGTCATGTTTGGCCAAACATGACGGTGGACATTGAAAAAAAAGAAACTGCGCAGGGACTCACGGGGATACAGAACTGGTCCCTGTTGGCCCCCTGCAGCCGTAGTTGAATTGGGCCCAGCTTGAAACTCCATGAACATATTTTTTTTGGTGCATTTCACCACATATGTGTGCCACTTGTGCTACTGCAATTCAAGTAGTTTTGATTGATCTGAATAAAGCAGGTCCAAAGGGCCTCTGTATTATCCAACACCCGGTGCTACTAATTAGTACCTTGTGATAAGAGCAATCAACACCACACTGTTGCACAATGTACATAGATATAAGGGTACCATTAATGAAGGCATGCTACCCACAGGAAATAATTGACGGAAAAAATGGAGAAAAGATCTGAAGATGATCAATCTACAAGACAAAACTGTGACCCATGCTGGGATGGGCATGGGAATTTCATATTTAACTGTTGATCACCATGGATTTATCAGACAAGCTTTTGAAATCTTTCTCTTACTGGTTCCAGGATCACTGAAATATTAATGCACCTGTAGATATCCATAAATCTACCCCCTTTCCCTTGAGAAGCTTAGTTCTTTTTGCCTCCAGCCTCTGAGTTCTTCAGTCAGGTGGAGGACAAGTTCTTAGAACTATGTAATGTGTATTTACATATGCAAGGTGCAGGGTACCAAACAAACAGCTGATGGCACTTCTAAATTTATGCTTCATAGGTGGAACATCTCTTGGTAAAAATGGCAGTGGAAAAATCCTCTAGGATTGTTCAAATTTCACCTTGCAAGGAGGGAAATCACAAGTTACCCAGGCTTTCCCAGCTTTGGCACTGTTTAATGCTTAAAGAATAGGAATTTTATTTCACACAACATCTTTCCTCCCAATTTATCATCAGAATAGGCATGGCAGAAATATACCACAAGGATTAATAATATATATCAGCTGGCTGAGATTTTGCAGTTGCTATATTTCACAAGCTTTTTTAATGATTTCATTTTACATGTGTTTTGAATCAAAAAAATCAGCTCTGAAAAATACTACTTCTCATTTTGTCAAGGATATTTTTGAGCATAAGGATATTCATGTTCATGGCAAAAAAAAGTTGTACATTGAAGTTCACGTTGAGAATTGGGATCAAGATGAATCAAACAAAACATTTTAACAGTGATAAGCTGAATGAAGCTGAGAACAGCAGGCACAATGCCGGGCAGTGTTTGAGGTTCATGGAAGGATGATGATTGCATGTCAGACTAGAACATCAAGAAAGAGGAGAGAAAATACAGAAAGAGGAAAGAAATGAGGAGAAAAGATGGAAGAGAAAGAAACCTACCTGAGAACAGCAGGCATGATGCCGGGCGGTGTTTGAGGTTTGTGGAAGGATGATGAAAGGAATCCTTCCACGCCTGCTGCCTCAGGTAGCCTACATACAACATGAAACAGACCATAGCACGGTGGTATTCGATGCTTTTTTTGGGCCTGTCAAATACTGATTCGTCGAATATTCAAGTATTCGGAGATATTCAACGGAAAAACCTCCAAAATACATTAAAAACACCAAAAAATTACATTTTTTGTGTTTTTGATTTCTGGCCCATTCATTTTTGAGGAGGTCATCCTTCAAAAATATCATGGTGCCAAAGACACTTACAATATTGCCAGAGGCATATCTCATAATGGCGGACGCACTATTCAGAGTGCCGGACACACTTTTGATAGTGGTGGACGCACTTTTGATAGTGGCGGGTGCATTTTCATAGTGGCAGACACACTTTTGATAGTGGCGGACACAGCTTAGCGCGTGCTCTTTTGCGCCCTGCGTGCTTAGCGTTAGCACAATTTCGCGTATCTGTGCTACTGCTATGCTGAAAGCTAAAATAGCTTTGCGCCCTGTGCGCGTAGCGTCAGCGCAGATGCGCGCAATTGCACTAACGCCACGCTAAAAAATAGCGCATTTGCACTGCGCTACGCTATGCTAACAGCTATGGATAGCGTAGCTGACCCACTTTTGGGCCATTTCAAACTCATCTGGGGCCTTTGGGCCCCAGGAAAGCTTGCATTGGCCCTCTACGCGCCCCTTTGAGCCATTATCTAAATTTATTCAAATATTTGAGCTTAAATTTGCCCAGGCATTATTTGACTTGAATCAAATTCAAATATAAATACTGGAATTGATTTGATTTGATGTGCTATGGTCTGACATGTAACATGAGTGTGAAATGTACAAGTATGAGTGAAATTTGGAAAAGCAGACATAAGAAACAAAACCTAAGTATAAACTCAACAAACAGAGAGATTTTTATCTGTTGACATTGAGTTCAAGATCATTTTGCAACAAATTCACCTACAGTTACCCTTGTATGGGGAAGAAACTTGAAGAAAGAGTTATAACTGACATTGAACTCACATCAGACCATTTGGCTGATAAAATTACGGTCTGGCAATCTCTAGAGAGTGCCACACATTCCCCCCTGGCAAGACTGGGTTGCTACGCTAACCATAGCGGTTAGCGTAGCGTAGCGCAGCGCAAATGCGCTATTTTTTAGCGTAGCGTTAGCGCAATTGCACGCATATGCGCTAACGCTACGCGCACGCGGTGCGCAGCTATTTTAGCTGATAGTGTAGCGTTAGCGCAGATGCGCGCAATTGCGCTAACGCTACACATGCAGGGCGCAAAAGAGCGCGCGCTACGCTGCGCTACAGCGCCTTTAGCAGGAAAAAAGGGTTTTTCCCGCTAAAAGCGCTGTAGCGCAGCGCAGCGTAGCGTAGCGACTGTAGCGGCGCGCTAACGCTAACAAAGAATTGGCGCGCTGTTAGCGCAGCGTAGCGGTGCTAACAGCGCCCTAACGCTATGCAAAATAGATGGGCGCTTTTTGCCTCTACGCTAACGTGTAGCGCTGAAATAGCGTAGCGTAGCGTAGCGTAGCGTAGCGTAGCCTAGCAACCCAGTGTTGCCCCTGGTGAGAAAACAACTGGATTTTTGGAGAGAGAGAGAGAGAGCATACCACAATAGGAGTGAGTTTTAGAAGGAATCAGAACAGACATACTGAGATAGACAATATCAAACAAGGAGAAATAGTAGACACTGTGAGCGGAAGGAAAAAGAATTTGGATAGAGGTTAATGGATTGAAGGCGGCAAGGAGATGATGATATCAAGGAGTCAGTGTGGTTAGTGTTTCTCACCAAATTGGAAGAAGCCAATTGATGAGTTCCAAAAAGAGAGTTGTCACAACTAGAATCAACTGTGGAGATGATGATGGAGAGTCAAGGTGATGACAAAGGTGGTTGGATTGGATGAGTAGTCAGAATAGGGATAGAGAGTAAAGAAAAAAGGAAGGGAATAGTTGGAGTCAAACTGAAAGGTTGAGGACGGGAATGTTGATGGTTTGTATGAGGTTGAGGAGCAGAGGCCAAGCAGTTGAGGCTGTATATTTAAGGTGAGTGCGACAGGAGAGAGATTGAGATCACTGAGACTGTTGAGGGAGAGAATCAGGTTGTGAAGAGATGGTCCTTTTATAGTCTTGATTGAGGGGCCAACTTGTGGTTGAAGATGTCGCAACCCATGGCTAGAATTAGAGATCGCCAAGTGGACCCGGGTACCCGCCGCGTGTCCGGGTACCCGCGGTGTTTTTTGTGA
This sequence comes from Puccinia triticina, assembly GCF_026914185.1. Classification (NCBI taxonomy): domain Eukaryota; kingdom Fungi; phylum Basidiomycota; class Pucciniomycetes; order Pucciniales; family Pucciniaceae; genus Puccinia; species Puccinia triticina. Next base: position 6,051,648 of record NC_070564.1, on the reverse strand, counting down.
TATTCAGACACCCATACCCGTACACGGCAGGTACCGGCGGTACTTTTTGCGGTACTTGTGCTCTTTTTCATCCAACACCCTCACTCGATGACAGCTACAGACTGTTCATCAGGAGTGATGGTTCCTCCCGATGACCGGGCTCTGTCCCAGTCATTGGGAGGGTTGTTTCCTCTCGATGACCGGGACAGATCCTGGTCATCAGGAGTGATGGTTCCTCTCGATGACCGGGATAGACCCCGCTCATTGAGAGGCTTGTTTCCTCTCGATGACCGGGATAGACCTCGCTCATCGAGAGGCTTGTTTCCTCTTGATGACCGGGGTCTGTCCCAGTCATTGAGAGGAAACAACCCTCTCGATGAGCGGGTTCTTTCCCGGTCATCGAGAGGGTTGTTTCCTCACGATGACCGGGTTCTGTCACGGTCATCGAGAGGGTTGTTTCCTCTCGATGACCGGGTCCTGTCCCGGTCATCGAGAGTGTTGTTTTCTCTTGATGACCGGGTTCTGTCCCCGTCATCGAGAGGGTTGGTTCCTCTCGATGACCGGGATCTGTCCCGGTCATCGAGAGGGCTGATTCCCCTTGATGACCGAGATCTGTCCGGGTCACCTAGAGGGTTCAATTCCTCTCAATGACCGGGGTCTGTCCCGGTCATCGAGAGGGTTGATTCCTCCCGATGACCAGGATCTGTCCCGGTCATCGAGAGAAAACAACCCTCCCGATGACCAGGACAGATCCCGGTCATCGGGAGGGCTGATTCTTCTTGATGCGGTCATCGAGAGGGCTGTACTATTCCTCTCGATGACCGAGGTCTGTCCCGGTCATCAAGAGGGCTGATTCCCCTTGATGACCAGGATCTGTCCCGGTCATCGAGAGGGCTGATTCCCCTTGATGACCAGGATCTGTCCCGGTCAAACCCCCTCGGTGACCGTAACAGCGGGTACCCGGGTGCCTGGAAGACCCGCCTGCCGCGGGTATTTTTGGCGGGTATCCGGGTACCTGGTGCTTTTTTGCCCGAAATCCCGCACCCAAACCGGTACACGGCACCCGCGCGCGGGTACCCGCCCACGGGTGCCGGGTACCCGCGCGCGGGTCCACTTGGCGATCTCTAGCTAGAATGTGGTTGAGGTGGAGAATGGTTCTTGAGGCTGTTGAGACATGTTTGAGGATTGAGAGAGTAGATGGATTGGGAGAGAAGTTTCAGGGAGAGCAATGTGGTGAGTCTGGCGAGGCAGAGACCGGAAGACAGGGAGCGGAAACGAGAGCGCGCACGCGCTATATTCCAACACCGCTGCGCTGCAGGCAGAGATGGCCTCTTGCACACGGGTACCGCGGGTGCGGGTACCACCCGCCTGAAAATCCACAAATTCTTGAAATGACCTGCACCCGCACCCACACCCGCAGTGACAAGTACCCGGGTGCCAGGTGGCAGGTACCCGGGTGCAGGGGCAGGTACCCGCTCTGATATATGCACTGCCCATGAGAAATCCCGCCCGTTCAGCAATACAGTGGGTCATCTAATGTTTTTGGCACCACATTTTTGAATGAAGAAGCTCAGGCCACAGCCGTTAAGTCATGAGATTGGCTACAGGGGTGGAAAATAAGTTCCTAAGAATGATTATGAAATAAAAAAAAGTAAAAATAAAAAAATGAAAAATGTGGAAATTTTTCAATTTCTTGCAAATTTCTCAGAATGTTCATTAATGTTCAGACCAAGGGGGGGAAATTAGAGAGCAAAGTATGGCATACAACAAGAATTATAAAAAATGAAAATTTTTGAAACCATTGCCAATGATTTTTATTGGATGAAATAAATTGAGTCAAATTAGTGTTGATTTGGGCTACAGTCCCTGAGTTCAAATGAAATTGGTTGATAACCCATCCACCCAAAAAATCATTGAAAATCATTTCAAAAATTTCATTTTTTATCATTCTTGTTGTATGCCATACTTTGCTCTCTAATTTCTCCCCCTTGGTTTGAACAGTAATGAACATTCTGAGAAATTTGCAAGAAATTGAAAAATTTCCACATTTTTCATTTTTTTATTTTTACTTTTTTTTATTTCATAATCATTCTTAGGAACTTATTTTCCACCCCTGTAGCCAATCTCATGACTTAACGGCTGTGGCCTGAGCTTCTTCATTCAAAAATGTGGTGCCAAAAACATTAGATGACCCACTGTACATACATACACAATGGACGCAAAACTCCAAAGTATCTCTGAAAATATGTTGGAGAGCCTCCAAAGTACCCAGCAGCAGCAGCGGACGGTTGGCACTTGGTCAAAATATCTGATGAAGTTCCTCCAAACTAAGATTTCAATGGAACTTTGAATGTTCGGAGAGCCTTTGGAGGAAAACCATCCTCCAAAGGCTCTGCAAAGGACATTCAAAGATCCTTTGGAAGGCCTTTGGAACAGCTTCAAATTATTGCTACTTCAAAGCCCCTTCAAATGGCGACTTCAAAGAGGCTTTGAGTGTATTTGAACTGGCCTTTGAAGGCACTTGGAAGATTCTTCAAAGGCCATTCAAAGTGTGTGTCCTGTTGGGCTCCCCAGATTGGCCCCCCGATTGGGCTCCTCCAATTGGGCTCCCCCAATTGGGCCCTCCAATTGGGCTCCCCCAATTGGGCTTGATTGGGCGGAATGCTCTGGAATTGGGTGGGCCCTTGGGCCTGCCCCTCACAATGGCTTGGGATCTGTTGCTGCGTGTATTTCTCATTTGGCTAATATTTGGTTGTACGTACAGAGGAGAGACAGAAGGGGGGGAGAGAGAAAGAAGGGGGAAATAATTTTAGTTGGAAGGTAATACAACTTCTGTTGGGGGTGGATTTTGAGCAATGGAGGCCACACGCTCCATGGCTTCTTCTTTGGAAGTAGGCTCTTGGTTCTTGGCCTGATTCCCGTCGACATCGCTGACGGTCTTTTTACTGTTCCAGAGTTGTTGGTCAAGCTTGAAGATGAGCTTAGAGTATGCAACACCGTATGTGGGCGACTTCTTCCTGATTCTGACTAGGTCCTTGTCGATATTGTCCCAGAAGGAGATTTGCTTCCAGGTCAATTGTTGATGTTGTGTGTTTTGGTTATGGTTGGCCATGAAGCGCAGGTAGCACAAGTGGATCTTAGCGCCGGGGGTAACCTTCCGGTGAATTAATTCCTCATGAAATCCGGGTGGAATGTTGAGTAATTGTGCGCAATGAGGGAATAGAGGTTGGGTACCTTGGAGGGTGCCGCCCCTTTGAGACCAACCTTGATGAGCAGAGCCAGGGCGTGAGCAAAATCGCAGGCCTGTAGCGCATCCTGAGGTCGCAGAGGGTCTTGAAGATAGACCAGTGGTAGAGCGAGTGATTCTCAATTGTGGCTCAAGTCACCTTTTCCCCGGCCTTGATGTGGCACATTTCAAGATACTGGTCCATTGAAAGGTCACGTGGTGAGGTTGGAGGCTGGGTTGGGGTCACAAGTTCAGGTTGACTGTTGGTCTTCACTCACTTCGGTGTTGGGGGAGATTGAATCAAATGAGCCGACAAACCAGACAAAGCTGGTTGATCAACCTTTGACAACCGCTCCTAAGTGGATGTTGTTGCCTCAATTGTTGTTGTCACCAAAGTTGCCGAAGAAGAACTGGTTTGTCTGTTCCACAAACGTCTCCAAGAACGACTTGCGTTTCACTTCTCGCCGGGGGGGGGGGGGGGGGGGGGGGGGGGGGGGGGGGGGTGAGGGGGCACCTCGTCTTTTTGCAACACAACATTGTCTTCTTGCAACACGGTGTCTTGTTGGGGGCCAATAGGCTGCAACCCGTCGCAGGACACCTCGCGAGCCTATTGGGTCAAATCGTGTTTGTGGGGTCAATTTGTGTTTGTGTCAGCAAGGAGGGAGGAAAAAACTACCCTCTTGACGTTGGTTGGGTGCCCTTCTGCTGAGACGGCATTGGAGGCTTCATTTGCGGAGGGGAGCTGGTGGGGGATGTCAAGGGGAGTGTCCAGGTGAGCAATGTCCTTTGCCATGCATGTCAGCACCACTCGCCTCCAAAGATCCATTGAAGGGGTTGACATTCAAAGGTCGTCCAAAGGCCCTCCAAAAAATAATTGGAGGGGAGGGCTACGCCTCCGAAGGCCCTCCAAAAAATAATTGAAGGGAAGGGCTCCGCTTCCAAATATCCATTGAAGTCAGGGGCATTCAAAAAGGTACTCCAAATATTGGGAGGGGAGGGTCCTTCCTCCCAATGGACTTCGGAGTAGAGTGAGATGTCAGAAAATAAGGTTTTATCCGGTCCAACCCGGTGGTTGGATGGATATTTCTTTCAACTGTGAATGTCATTCAAAGTTTTTGCCCCACCTTTGGAAATTTTTTGGATTTTCTTCAAAGATCATCCAAAGGACCGCAAATTCAGAGGTCCTCCAAATTAAAACCCTCACTTCAAAGGTTTTTTGGCAAAAAACCTCAAAAGTGCGTCCGCCATGTACACTTGCTGACCGGGAGGGATTCCCACAGTCAGCAAGCTCCTCGATGACCAGGAGGGGATCCCCCCAGCCGTTGAGCATATCCATGACCGGGAGGGAATCCTCCCAGCCATCAAGTATATCAATGACTGGGAGGGAATCCTCCCAGCCATCAAGTATATCAATGACTGGGAGGGAATCCCCCCAGCCATCGAGTATATCAATGACTGGGAGGGAATCCTCCCAGCCATTGAGTATATCAATGACTGGGAGGGAATCCTCCCAGCCATCGAGTATATTGATGACCTGGATGGAATCCTCCCAGCCACTGACCGGGAGGGATTCCCACAGTCAGCAAGCTCCTTGATGACCAGGAGGGGATCCTCCCAGCAGTCAAGCATATCCATGACCGGGAGGGAATCCTCCCAGCCATCAAGTATATTGATTACTGGGAGAGGATCCTCCCAGCCATCGAGTATATCAATGAAAGAAATGAAATAGGGAAAAGAAGCAGAAGTTAGGATCCCAGAATTCTAACAATGTCAATTGACCTTATCAGTTGTGAAAGTTCAAAGCATCATTGATTTATAATATTCAAAGACACAAAAAAATTGATCTGTTGTCAGGATAAAAAATGTGTTCAATAAACAGTGATGGAGAAAAATCAGAGGATATTTCTGCAACAGAAAATAGCAAAGTTGGCAAATAAATTAGATATTACAACTCAATTGTCAATCTTCCGCTGGAAGGTCTGGGGTTTTCATCAAAGATTTTCTGGCAGTCAATGTCAACAGATTTCCAAAATGATTTACCTTCCCAGTGTTCTCTACCAGGAATATCCTGCAAGATAGCATCCGGAATGGGGATTGAACTCGTTTTGCTGTCCCCGTAGCAACACCAGAACTTTTGGACGTGGTTAAAGGCCTCTAATCGTTCTTCACGAGTCATTTCGTTTGAAGGCTTTGGGGTGCCAAAGATTATTTTTCTAACTTTATTAGAGTCCGGGCTGAGGCATAGATTGCCGTAAGTCAAGGGTGGTGCGCCTAGATCCGGCGGCAAAAGTGGACATTGCTTTGAGGCTGGTAATACTGTTGCGGCGGGTAAAGTGACTGATTTACTTCCATCATCAGACGTAAATCCACCATTCTCTTCACTTGCTACATCGAGTAATACACTGGCTTTTCCTGCCTGGAGTGCTTGAGCCGTGTTTGTGAAAATCGGCGTCAGGATTAAAAGTGGGTCGTCCAATGAATGAAGGAACCATAAAGCACTCATTAATCCTTTCCCCACGATTGGTGGTAAGCTCCCAGCTAGATTAGGGACGTCATGCAAGAGATGTTTTTTCCTTTTAGCCACGAGCATTATATTCATCGGGTGTGGAATGGCGTCAGTACTAGAACATATCTGCTTACCAAGGGCCTCAATTCCAGCCATCAGCCAATAAATCACTTTGAATCCAGCACCAACCAGCAGGATAGACTCTGCTGTAAATTCCTCTGGATGTAATAACAGATGCAAAAATAATCCACCAGTGACCGTTTTGAGTCCGTTTATTGGGCTTTGGGCAAACAGATGTGCTGCTATCTTGGTCCCTTTTTATTTTTTCAAAAAAATTGGGTTTTGGAAACATTCAACAACAATTAATTGGTCAACTGAATCCTCGAATAGGTAAGAGATGACTGATCTTACCATCCCACAATTCGGCACCCAGGCTTTTGACCTATGAATTTTACAGAAGAAAATCATAAAAATCGGTGATAGTTTAGGGGCAGTATCCTCAAATATGGGAGTCCAGGTAAGATTTTGAGAAAGAACTCAGAAGGAACCGCGAGACGCACCTGATGCCATTCCTTCTTGAATTCAAAGGGAAACTTGACGACCCACTTGAAGGCGGCCCAAATCATGGTTATAAATTGCTCGATCACACCGGCCGTAAAGTGAACAACGCCGTCTGCCGCTTTCTCGACAGGGTTAGGGCCGTTGACCCATTTCTGCAGGTCTTCACCCAGTGTTTTCGTAAATAATTCCCATAGTGTTTGGTCGGGATGTTGGGCCATGTAAGAGACAATCCATTCTTGTTCTTTTTCATCATCTGTTGGTCCTTGAATTGTTAGATTCCTCGCGTATTCTTCATTCCATCGTACTGCTGCCGGACAATTTATTGCGATTTCCATCCCGGGCGTGCCGAGTGCTACGGTTGGGTCGTGTAAAGCTACGTTGAAGGTGTTAGCTACACCCGCATGGACATCTGAGCCTGTCTGATTTTTTGAATGACGGGCAGATTACCAGAGAGATTAGTCAAGTATATATCTCTTCATCTCCTCATGGGGAACCCCAGGAATCCGAAGAGGATCAAATGAGTTCAACTCACCAAGCTCGTCTGGTTAGATGAACCTCCTGGCTGAGTGCCCAAGGGATTTCTAGATGATTGGCTGGACGTAACGCCTGAGAGTGCAAGAAGGGCACAAGAGTGCCAAAGAAAGAGGCAGTGATTCATCTGAAAGTGTCGGTATTCTCTATGAAAAGTTGAATTAATGATGGAGGCGGCCGCTGTTATAACAAGAAAGCGATACCTGAGTTGAACTAGTTGTTTAGTATAAAGTGGATGGACTTGCAAGGCTCCTGGTAAACCTGGTTGAGCGAGCTCGAGGGATTTCTCCCTACATGTTCCGGATCCCGAAATCAATCCGAGAGAGCTACCCAGCGTTTGAGGGACCAGGAAATATGTAAAAAGAACATGACGAAAGTCGTGGTCAATGTCGGTGTCAGATTCTGTATCGGAGTGCAGACCAAGAAAATACACGGCCCGACGAGCCACCCGCGCCGGGACTCAGCGAGTCGCCCGGACTGTCTGCCAAGAACGTGTGGTGCAGACGGGTCTTGACGAGTCCCGGAGACACTTTTTCCACCTGAGCACGCTGGAGACGGCTCGGGTCCGACCGGTTGGGGAAGCGGCGCAAACTGGCCATTGCCCGGGCTCCAGGGGGGCTACGTCGGAGCCGATGTTGAGCTCCAGGGCTCCGGGTCGCCTGCCTCGGAACGGGCTCTTTCCACGACCTGCCCAGTAAAATGTGATTGTCCATCCTATACGCACCGACCGAACGAATTCTCCAATGGCTTTCCTTGGTCTCTCGCTCGTTACCTGGCAAACTCTGCTAGTCAGTACCACTAAATCCTCAATCCAGGACTCATTAAACTGAAACGGGGTTTTCTTGCTTGAACAGATCATCGGCTTCCCTTTCATCTGGGGCTCATTGTCTCGAATCCGTGCCATCCTCCGATTCATCCGCGATCCCTTTAAGAAGTCTCCAGCCTCTCATCCGAACCCAGTCAGCACATCCAAGAGGGCGCCTGAAGTTTCGCCGCCGCGTCGATATATGAGACCACAGACTTTCTTCCTCGGATTCGTTCTACTAGCTCACTGGGTGCGCTTCTTGAGCACGAACCCGAGACAGAGCAACCCATTCCGCCAGACGAACCTGCTGCTGAACGTGCCCTCGACGACGCTGGTGAGCTCTGTGGAGCGGTACTATCGCTCGAAGGGCATCAATGAGACTCCGTACGAACAGGCGCGACTGATCCAAAAATTAAACACGCTCGATGCCCGGCTAGTCTACTCGACCGTCGGCCCAGATCCGTTCCTTCACTGCGGCTGGTGTCGGCCTCCGTCGAGCAAGGTCAGCGGCTCCGACCATCTCTTCTTCACCCTCTCCCGCCTCGTTCTCCAATATGCCACCGTATTACTTGTCGTCGGGATCATGACCACTGGGGCCAGTCAGCGAGGGATGAAGCGTCGGGTCTGGCGGGCCCGACTGGCTCTCCTGAGCATCTTCTACTTCGCCGTTGAAGCTGCCATACTTTCCGTATTAATCTTTTTCCTCAGTCTTTCTGCTTCGGTAAACGACAGTCGGACGACCTGGGAGGCTCTCTTCTCTCTCCGAGCCGCCTTTTTTTCTCTCATCCTTATCGCCTCTTGGTGGGCCGTTATCTCCGAACCTCCTAGAGAACTCCTCTCTCCCATCAATAAAACTGGCGTCGGCCTTGCTACCGTCGCCGCTAACCTTGAAGGATTGGTCAATCGCCTTAGACTTACCACCCTTCAGCGCTCTGCACTCATGAAAGATGGAAGCTATCGAGCCCAGGTATAGTCACGCCCTCCTTATCCTTAACCACTTTTTAAAATCAATATACGCAACTCAGCAATGACTGGATACCTCCCCGCCTAAAATAATATTAGATTCATGAACATTGGGAAAATGTCGAGCGGCAAGCGTGTCGAGCATCATCAAATCCGACGATCCAAACTATGAAACACACCATGGGCTTGAGTTCTTCTGAAAATTTGAATCATCAGTCTCGAGACCAACTGCGGAGCTGGATCGATAACGTCTATCCTGAGCCCTCCTTCTCTTCTTATTGACCCTTACCCCTTCGGCCTTCGGGCCCCTTCACCTGATTTTGATCACTTCACGATCTTTGAATCATCTCCTTGTCTCACTATTGTAGATTTCATTTTGGCTCTTGAAATACCTCTCCCTTTCTTCTTTTCCTCAGCTTATCTTTTTCACGCGAATATCTCTGTCTTTTTATCTCGTTCTTCAAAAACAAGCAATCAGGACCGATAAATAAAAACACAATCTGACATGAGAGCGGAGGCTCTGCATTATATTTTTGTTTGTATTTTGTCTTGTCTAGTTACTTATTTCCATACAAATTCATACATATTTAGATCAAGTACATCAATACTTACATGGTTTGGTGGGTTCAAAAGCCCAGAGAAGCTGGATGGAGGCTGGAGGCCACCCATGGGTGGGTAAAACACCCGATGTCCGTGGTCCCCCGGGGGCTACACCACTGGAACACCAAACCGGAATGTGACCGGACATCCAGCACACACGGAGTTGGACATGCAGCTAGAAGGAACAACCAGTGAGTAAATATCCTACCTTTCATCTGAAATACTTCTAGGTACTGATTTACTGTGGTTGATGGTCAAGTCACTTTCCCCCAGGTATCACCTCAGACACCGTTTACCCATCTGATACCCAACCAGAATATTGCCCTCGTGTCACAGCTCAAGCTCACGTCTGGAGTACTCTTGACTGATGTCCCACTCGCTTACCGCACTTGGGGCAAATTGAATGCCGAAGGCACGAACTGCATGGTAATCTGCCATGCTTTGACAGGATCCGCTGATGTCGAGGATTGGTGGGGACCGCTCGTAGGCCCAGGCTTGGTATTCGACCCGACTCGCTACTTCATCTTCTGCGCCAACGCCCTCGGCTCACCTTATGGCAGCGCTTCACCGGTATCTATCAATCCTAAAACTGGTAAGAGATGGGGCCCAGAGTTCCCTTCCACAACCATGAGGGACGATGTCAACCTCCAGAAAATCCTGCTGGATCACTTCGGCGTCCGAACCGTATCAGTCGTGATCGGTGGGAGTATGGGAGGCATGACGTGCCTCGAATGGCCTCTCTGTACTCCACCTGGCTACGTCCTCAATATTGTACCAATAGCTACATGCCCTAGACACTCCGCCTGGGGTATCAGCTGGGGTGAAGCCCAACGACAATCGATATACTCAGATCCGAAGTATCTTGATGGCTACTATGATCAGGACGATCCGCCGGCCATCGGACTCGCTGCTGCACGCATGGCCGCGTTATTGACTTATCGTAGTCGCGATAGCTTCGAATCTCGCTTTGGTAGGAAGCAAGTACTACCCAAGCCCAACTCGTCTAGCTCTCCAACAACTGGGAATTCTAACGGCACAGCCGTCAAAACTTCTAGCCAGCAAGAGCAGCTCATCGAGAAAGCCACCTTGGAGGCACTTACAGCTCACAACGACGGCCATCGCCTCCAATCTCAAGCTGCACCCTCACAAGAACGACAGAAACCCAACGAGAATGCGCATTCGGAAATGTATGTAATTAAGTCACCATGTCAAATATTTTCCGCTCAATCTTATTTGAGATACCAAGGGGATAAGTTCGTTGGACGATTCGATGCGAATTGCTACATCCATCTCACGCGTAAACTGGACAGCCATGACGTCGATTATGGGCGTGAGGATGGGCCGGCATTGCTGAAAATTCCTCCCGGCGCTTTGGTCGTAGCAATCAATTCAGACGGTCTCTTCACACTGGTTGAGCAGCAGGAACTGGCTAATTCAATTCCCGCGGCCCGACTGGTTGTTGTTGAAAGTAAGGATGGACACGACGGGTTTCTGTTAGGTTAGTATTCCTTTAAAAAATAAAAAAATAAAAAACCTACATACGTTTCTGCGCCTTCGACGCTGAAGACTTTAAAATGAGTAAGCTGAACGTTCTGGCAATTGGTTCTCCCCTATTCCCTCTTCACTATCAACCAGAGTTCGAGCAAATCAATCGACACGTTCTTTTGCATCTTCGTCAAAGACTACCGCACCTGTACGACCTTCCGGGAAAACTCGGGGATGACGCAGTCCTCACGACTGAGCCAGTCATCAATGTTGAATCGAAACTTCTCAAGACCAGCGTCTGCAGTGAGGCTGACGGAAGTATCACCGATTGGTAACTTTTACTCTTCTCAGACGAGCCGTGTTCCCCGACTTCCATTCTGTTTCTTCATCGTTGTGAGATAATTTGTTAATGTGACATATTTCCAAAGGTGAACGACTTCAGTGGATGAATTAGGAGCTACAGCCATTGGCCTTGAGCCTAAATGAGCAACCGTTGTCATGTCTGTCTCCAGATAAGCCTTGACAAAGGCTCATCCGGACCTCTGCAAATGGAAAACGTTGTCTCATGGCCAAGCCGAGGAGAGTGAACCTTGGTTTGGCAGAGCCCTGCAGAATATAAATAGCCCCTGTGCATCAGGTTATTTGCACCTCATCAGCATCAACCCGGACATCTCCAGCCTCACCATCCCCAAAGCCAACCAACAAGAACTCACCGCCTCCAACAAACGAAAACCGCCTCAACCACCTAATCAAGCCCCCACCATGCGTTCCACCATTGCCGCCACCGCTGCCTTGTTTCTCGCTCTCCTGAACTCTGTTTCCGGCTGGTCCCTCAATGGTCTCGTACCATCGGTTCCATCTCCATCCATCTGGGGTCAACAAGGTTCTCAAGTCAGCTGCGGCAACCAGGGCTATGCGGCTATCAACGCGAACGTTCTGACCCAAGTCAATTGCGGCGGCTTTCCCGGCTCCGACTTGAGCTGTGCCAACCAAGGCGATGCCGCCGCCAATCTCAACGTCGGCACCTCTGTCAACTGCTACAGCTACTAGGGCACCTAGTTCGAAACCATTGCGCAGACCCAATTTGAGGGGGTATGTTCACTTCATCTTGTTTCGACGTTCCAAACCTTGCAAACAGCCACTGACATTCCTCAGTTCACATTGCTCTAGGACCAGTGGCTACCCATTGGCCATCGAATTCGCAGTGCAGCTGGTTCCCCCCTCAGCTTTTCCCGTCCGCGCCGATCCCTCCCGGAAAACCATGCTTCTCTCTTTATTTGTTTCACATTCACATTCATAATATCATTTCTTGCCCACTTGTTTCAACAACCCCATTCGTTACCCATAGTTGGCTCGAGTCCTTAAACCTTGAACCTATTTCTAATTCATTTGCCCCCTTGCCAAATGCACTTGAAGTATTGGCAACCGGGTCAATTATCCAGTGTTCCAGTTGTTCATATTTGAGAGAAAGGCAGTCCAACATCCAGATCCATTCTTGCATTGTGGTACTGTCTCCTAGTACTCTTGTCAACAGGGCAGTGAAACAGCAGTTTTAATAATGTTGCCTCGCTTCAGCGCATCCGCAGCATTCCCAGCTGTGGCAATGGGTTTTGTAGCGTGATCACACTACAGGCAGACAGCTGTCGCTCCTGCGCGCAGGGTCACCTAATTCTGGTGGCCGCAGTGACTGCGCAGGTCACGCGAACTGCTGCGAACTGACCTGTTGGGCTCGCTACTTACACTGCGGGCATCTCGATGTCGCTGCGGTCCGCAGCGACATCTGACGATTCAGTGGGGATTCGAACCCCGCGCGACAAGTATTGCAGCGACACTTGGCCGGCTGGGGGTATGTACACACATCGCACCTCTCGATGGCCGGCACAACGACCGGTCACCGAGAGGAGTACGCACTCCTCTCGATGGCTGGCCCAAGGCCCGGTCATCGGGAGGTTGTTATGTATTGGTGGCCGGCTGTCCAAAGGCAAATCGATCAGCCGGCCAGATGTCGCTGCAGCTGACGCTGCATTCTGATATGCAGCGTCATGATGTCGCTGCGGCCCGGACCGACAGCGAGATGCCCGCGGTGATAATCAGGGCGACATGGCCGAGTGGTCTAAGGCGCCGTCTTAAGGTTGGCGGCTTGTCACGAGCGGGTGCGAATCGGCGGTCTTCGGGCGTGGGTTCGAATCCCACTGTCGTCAGTACGTTTTTGCCCTAGGCATCTTATAGATGCATGTCGAACAGGGCCTCGCGATGAAATTGGAATTTTCTCTTCAACTCTCTCTCCCCAAAAACAAATTTGCTCGATCACCAGGCAAAACAGGCGACATGGTCAACGTGCATTGTGTGTCGTTCCTCGAGAGGCTCATAAATTTTATTCGTTTGTATGTAGTAGGCTACATCAAGCGGACAAACTGGCTAATTGAACAGAAACAATCAAATTCGTGACACATGTCACATCGTGTAATTGGTAAGCAATGCTTTCAGACTCCCAAAACAATTCCGTGGGCGCAAGACTTCTCGGCCTCAGTGTTGAAAACGTTGACGTTCCTGAACACGAGTGAAAAACAAGTTAGCATATTATCTGAGCAACTGCAAGATAAGAATTTGGAGGTAGCTTACCATTTCGGTTCGTATGTGACTGGAACATTGTAGCGAACGGTTTTGTTCTTGCCCAATTCAGTGATCTTGTTGAAATCTTCATCCGAAAGTTTGACTTGCTTGAAGTTGGAATCAATCCTCGTCGGAGTTACACTGATTTACATGGGTTCAGTTAAACAGGATCAACCCTGTATTCTGCCTCCGAGAGTTAGTATTCGAGAAGGGAAACCGTGGACTTACGATTTAGGGATGACTGAGATCCCACCAACAGCTCCCCATGCAATCAATACTTGAGCCGGGTCAACAGTCTCACCTGATAGTTTGGAGAGCTTCGCCGCGACTTCCTTGACTGATAGGTGAGGAAAGGGACAGAACCGGATGAATAATGCTGTATTTTGTATTCAAAATGTGAAGGATTGAAGCTACCTTCAGGATAATCAACAATCTTTGTTTCTCCGACCAGATTGTTACCCAGAGGCGAGTAAGCGGTCACATGAATGTTTTTAGAGTTGCAGTATTTGACCAAATCGGATTGAATGCACAGGGGATGCCTTTCGATCTGACGGATGGGGTTTTAGAAATGAAAACATATGGATGAACTGCTTCAACATAGTAGGGAAATGTGGCTTGGGAACTCACTTGGTTCACGGTTGGCGCGACACCAGTAGCTTTGTTCAGCGCTTCAAGATGTTCAATTTCAAAATTGCTCACACCGATCGCTAAAATCAAGTAGAAGGATCAGTCATCTCCAGATTTGATTAGACCTACAAAACGACATCTTCCTACCTTTGACCTTGCCAGTGTCTAGCAATTTGATCATCTCTTTCCAGGTGTCGACAATAGATGTCTGAAGATCCAGCTTGACATGCACACCGTCTTCTGCCAGAGGAAACAAAAGTTCTGAGTCGGCGGCTTTTGCAGATTCGGGCCAGGCAAACGATACGGGGAAACTATCGGGGGTGAGGTAACCACCAAATCAATCGAAATGTCCGGGGTGTGTATTTTGCAACTGGTGATGGAGTGAGGATACTTACTGGATAAGGTACTGTTGTTCGCGCACGGGATGAATATAATACCAAAGAATTTATAAATAAATAGAGTGAGAAACACTTGAGCTTGTATAATTTGATAAGGATATCGTCAACCAACCAAATCAAGGTAGTCTGTCTTCAACTCCTTGAGAGTATCCTCCAATCCTTCGGCCACCTTACTAGGATGGTGCCAAGTATTCCAAAGCTTTGATGTAATGAAGATCTCTTCTCTATTAACCCCGGAGGCTTCGATTCCGTCGGCGACCTCTCCCTCTGGAACGACAATCAATTGTCCCAAATCAACATCGGCAACTCTTTAACTTCAAATCAAGGATGCTCTGATAATGACGCCAAGGAAATTTGGTGTGAAGCTTACGATTTCCATAGACCTTGGCACAGTCAATGTGACGGTAGCCTGATTTCAAAGCGTGGGTGACAGCATTCTTGACTTCATTTGGCTTCGACAGCCAAGTACCAAGACCGATCTGAGGCATTTTGACCCCATTGCTGAGAGAAATCAGAGCTTTGTCAGACATGTTGGATTGAACACTAATCGAGTGCTTTGCGTTAGGAAGAGGAAGATGGTTGTTGTCGAGACAATGGAAACCCGACCGGACGAGTGGCTGGCAGAGGCTGGCAGTGAGGACCATGTGGGTGTTTTAAACCAGGATGATTACATAAGCAATCATTAGAGTTGAAAGTCTTCCCGACCTCATGACATCACTCCCAGGTTCCGAATCCGATCCATCCCATCAAGTTCCAGCCTCCAGGTGGGGACCGCGCCGACCCGAGCCGGGCACAACCGGAAGTACACATGATGCTCCGTGTAAATAATTGACGAGGGTCGTCACGGTTTTGGAATCATACCATACCAAGGATGTGGGGACCGCACCCGCCGCGCACGGCAGAACCTGCGTCATAATATCATTGAGAAACTGGGATTTACAATGGCCGTTTCTGCTTCGCATGGATATGTATGTAAGTAATTAAAAAAAAGTACTGTGCCAGGATTGGAAACCGGCTTGAATACTTTGGCAACATCTGAGAGTTTCAAGATTTTAAAATACATCGCGGAGCTCTCCGCATGAGACTCGGACCTTGAAGCTTTAGGCCAGCGTATCGGTCCCGCTTGAGCTCTCCTAAGCAAAAGGCAAGCCTCTAAGAGCAGAGCCACCGATGTGAACTTTTGGGCTGCCCGCCAACGGTAAATGTCTGAATTTTCCCCAAGATAGAATCAGGTGTCGGGGGCTTTAATCATGCTTAACAAAGCCCGCCGAACGAAGGGAGGGGCTGGGGCAGTTTTGCCACCAGCAGGCGGGACTTGGATAGCCTGCCTACAAAACACTCCTAGCTTAACTAAACCTCTCGAACGGAGGGTCTGTGGGACCCCGCCCGGAGGACTATCCGTAGGACTCCCAGGGTGGCTTATGAACGATGTCTGCAGGCTTGCAGACAAAGGAGGGATTTTCAATCCCAAGCATACAAAAACAACATTTAAAAATCAACAAAATCTTGTGTTTTGTAAAATGGTGGGTTGCTCCACTCCATTCCAACTGTTCCTTTCTTTGTATCTCTTGTTGGTAGTGTTTTGGTTTTTCCAGTTTTGTCTCCTGTCTTTGTAGGTTTCTTATCAACATGTTTACACCTCTTTACTTCAAAGAGCAATCCAATAAAAATATATTTTGCATGAAAAAACAATTACTCCTTTATTCTTGGCAAAGATTCAAGGACAAAGAAAATGTGGGGGTGGCTATAGTGCATATCCTATGAAAGTTGAATTTTATTTCCACCTTCTTCTGAAATAGAAGTAAGAGGCAAACAACCCCCCAAGGCCTCATCTGACTTGACGTCCGGGCGCGCCTTTGCGGCCTCCGTGGAAGGGTCCCAGGACGACCGAGGGCCGCCTTGGGGGTTGCTGCCGGAGGTTTGTGGGGGTCGCGCGGTTATTTCTTTTTTGAAAATAGGACTACATATTTACATGCCGATGAGGAAGTGTGAGCCGGTGTGCACACATTAGCTCGGTGCTGCTTGGCGGGAAGGGCTTGTCCTTGGCGATCCGCATGCACACAAACTCGCCAGCTAGACCTGAACTAAATTGTCCGCGAATAGGCCTACCCACGGGACATACATGCATCTAATCAAATGTCTGAGTTTTCAATAGTGAAATTGCTCAAGTTTTCTGATGGAAAGGAATGTTGAACCTCATGTGTACCTTGTGAAGCTGCCTGGCGGTTTAAAATTACACCTGTGTATGTTTGCTCAGAAAAATTGGTGTGACACGTGGAATCATGTCAAAATCAAGGGTGCATGCTTCGTAATGCCCTTGAGTCTCTGTTGGCAAGTAGTGCAGCATCCTGAGAGGAAAAGAACCCAATTTTGCGGGTTGTCGATGGAGCCTACTGCGCCTAGGGCTGGACCCCGGGTGATACCCAAGAGCCTGCAGCCCAGCCGTGGTAATACCCGAGCGGAATATCAGTACATAGGTGATGCTCCCGTGGAAATACCCGTGGCTACCGGGTCGGGTACATAGGTATGTGCGGGTATTTTAGCCGGAGGGTACCCGCGGATATTCCCGGCGGATACAGGGTATACCTGCGGGTACCCGGTCTCTCCAGCCCATTTCTGGGACGTGTACATATTGTGTTTACTAGAAAGCTTGGACCCGGTGATTTTTTGAAATTTTCGCATTCCAAAAATGTATGGGGTTCGGCCTCAGGAGATTTTGTTTCTGGCTTGTTTCTGCCTCTTGAAATTATCAAATTCTATTAGGCAATGCATGACACTCTCATGCAATCATTGACAGCATTTTCAAATCATGAACTTAAATATCTGACACCTGCCACTTCCTGGCAAGTTCGGCAGGGCTCCACTCACTGCAGCTGATTCAAGTATCCCATCCACTCTTTCCCCTCAAACCCGCAAAAAGAATCCCCTCATTGATCCAAATCAAAACATCTAAACGGACCGACCGACCAAGCTTCCTTCCCCCATTTCATCCAATCATCCACCAACCGGCAAGCATGTCAAATCCTCCGCCAGTGCACAGTCCTCCCCGCTCAGAACAACCTGAATCACCCCCAGAGAAAATAAAGTCCCTGGCTCCCGAAATGGTATGATTTTATTCATTCGGTTGGTTGGTATATTGTCTAAAATTGTATCTCTATGACTCAGGCCAATGTAATCAAACCGCGCGCACGAATAGCTGTACCATATGATGAGCCCGTTTCCAAACAGGTAAGAGTTGTTGGTTCCATTGGATCAGAGTGCTAGTGAGTGAATGAATAAACTGTGGAGTGATTTGACTTCTAGGCCAACAAAATAGAAATCTCGACCACATTCAAGCTCTATTTAACAACCAAAGGGAAGAAGAACAAAAATATTTTGGTTCTAGTTCCATCCCCAACTGCCTTCATTGTGACTATTGACTCAAACACAACCTACAACAACTTTCAAGACCTAGTGGCTACAGGATGTGATCAGTCTGTTGCAAACTCCGCGGATATCATATTGGAGGTGCTTGAGAAGAAAAAACTCAAACTCTTCTGGTATGCCAGCATAGTACATACCTTTGGTACCGGGCTGGTTGAAATTGGACTGGGTCAAGATTATCGACTCATCTTCCTACCAAAAATGGATTGATGCGATCCTGGCAAAGAAGAAGATTTACAAGGCTACCCTGGCTTTCCGTATGCCCAGCCCAGTCAAGGCCGTCAAACGTGGGAAACAGGCAGACCTTCTTGCAAAGCAAGTCAAATACAAGAAGTCCATCCAAGAACTGAAGGACCGCAAGCAAAAGACCAAGGATTCTGATGATAGCTCCAATGGCAATGACGAAGAGGCCAAAATAGACCCCAAGGAATGAAACAATGTCAACTTCCACATGCGGGCCATTATGGATGCATATCCTCTCCGAGTTGAGTACAACACAAAGATACCCGTTTTTGTCCACCCTTCCTATCCAAACAGGTACATTGTCCTTAAAATGGCTGCTTGCCAAGAGTGGGCCATGGCGATTGTTAGTTTATTTCACACTTCACTTAACTGCTCATGCGTGTCTTGATTAATGGGCTGTATTGCTTGGTTTTTTTGTATAGCTTGATGTGAAGATGCCCGGTGTAGACAAATCATCCCCACCAAGGTCCTTGCCATACCAAACTTGCGCAAGCCCAAACAAGAGGGTCAAACCCACCATTGATATTAGTGATATTGATGTTGATTCCCCCTGCAAGCTGAGAATACTGCACTGTGTCTTCTCTTTGTTGAGGCAATTGGAGCTCAATTGCTGGACCCCGCAGTGGTCACCGGGAAATCTTTGGCCGTTGCCCCACCTAGTTCGGAATTGGGTGGTTCAGTCCAAGCGGTGGCCCCTCCAATCCTTGGCTACTTGGAGTATTTAAATATCAGGAACATCTCTGTAGTTCATGAAAAGCTTCTCAAAAACAACATCTGCACGCAGGAGTTCTTCCTTCCAGGTACTTCATTGAGTAGAAATGAAGCCATTTCTTTTGGCTTAACGGTAGGTGTTGTAACTTCTTTGTTTGATAATGCTAGCAAATATGATTGCTTAATAGGGAAACAACAAGCGGTAGCGTACTGTTAACATAGTAGAAATGAGCTTGTTCCTTTCAGTTTCCTGTTCTCTCTCACTTGTGAATCTTATGTCGTATTCATCTATTCTGCTGGTGTGTTATGTTATTCCTCAGTAGTTCTCATATCTCACTTGTTATCAAGGTATTTATAAATGTGATTTTGAATCTTCTTGGATTCTAACATGATTTGTGAATCCATATTTTAAGTCATGGGCCATTTGAATCTCACTTAACAAAAAACAACAAAATCATTAAATGAGGGGAGATGGGGTCCCAGGGGTGTGTTCGCGTGGCGTGATACCTCCAACATAATTGTCAGTGTTATGGTGATGTTGTTCAAGGTGCTTAAATCCCTCACACAAATACCGCGCTGTACCTATTCGGCCGCAAAAGTGTTAATTTAATTAGCTTGAACAGAACACACAGCCAACTACTCCTGAAAAAAAGGAAGCACCGTACCTATTGGAAAGCCGAGCTGCATGAGCTCCGCCTCATTGAAGTCTAGAGATGGCACTTGGGTACCCGGCACCCGCCAGCAGGTACCCGGAACACCCGCTCAGCACCCGCCGGCGGGTGCCGGGTGCGGGTGCGGGTGTTCAGTTTTTGGGCAGGAAAAAAAAGGGTACCCATCCGGGTACCCGCTCATCTTGGTGGGCCAGATGGATTGGAGCCTTGGAGGGATCTCTCCACTTGAAGAGGTGGGAGGTGTACATACCACCTCAACCGGATCAATCCCTCCGCCCAGAGGTGTGTACACCTCCTCAACCGGAGGGACTGCTCGACCGGAGGAGTCCCTCCGGTCGAAAAGCTTGTGCACCTCTTCAACTGGAGGGATCCCTCCGGTCAAAAAGCTTGTACACCTCTTTGACTGGAGGGATCCCTCCGGTCAAGGAGGTACTATACCCCCGGGACTCCGGGTGGAATCCCCAGGTCAGCGAGTATATTGATGACCGGGAGGGAATCCTCCCAGTCATCAATATAATCAATGGCTGGGAGGACTTCCTCCCGGTCATCAATATAATCAATGGCTGGGAAGACTTCCTCCCAGTCATTGATATAATTGCTGGCTGGGAGGACTTGTGAGATTTCTCACCAAGGCGAAAGGCTTAGCGCTCATAAATTGAGAGAGCGGCCCGGAGCTGAATCAGCTGCGGAACTTGGTAAGCAAAGCGAACCATCTTCCGCAGTCCAAAACAGCCGCGAGGCGTCGTAAAACTGACACATCAATCTGATGTATGCAGGTCCGACACCAGCGAGCAACAAAATCAGGCTCGTGGTTAATCCCGGCTCCCAGCAACTAAGAGCTAGAATATCAGTCAACACCAAAGGTGAGTGACTGACATCTCGAAACTCTGAAAGCGACATGGAAAGCTAATGCCTCTTCCATGAAAAAACCTTAAATCCCCTAGACAAAGTCGAGGAGGACAAGACCGACCGCACCGCCTACTACCAAAGGGAAGTAGAGAGAAACGGTGAGTGATCGTGTCCCAAGCTGGCAAAAAGAAACAGACAGGCTAATGAGTAATGCTCCGCTCAGACGAGACAGCATCGCTACTCCGCCGTTTCGCCTAGAACAACCAAGTGGACCCTAAGGGCCAGAAACCCAAACTGGGTAAGGACAATAAAGTCTTGATCAACAATAAGAGAAGAGCAAATGAACTAACGGTACTCGCTGCCCAGACCGACGCAGGTTGAACACCAGAACCGCCGTCCATCTACCCATCTCATCCTTATCAGCTTCACGCTAAAAGAGCGGCCTAATTGCCTGCTCTTAGGTAAATTCTCACCCCCATTTCTTCTACCTAATTATGACCTAGTTGTAATTAGAAACTGTTACTAAGGAATAAAATTCTCTTAGTCGTCTGAAATCTTTCAGGAGTTCCTCCTGTTCATCAATATACTCGCTGCAATGACCGGGAGGAAGTCCTCCCTCCCGGTCATAAATATAACTGATGGCTGGGAGGACTCCCTCCCAGTCATCGATATAATCAATGGCTTGATGGCTGGGAGGACTCCCTCTTGGCCATCGCGATGAGCTTGCTGACTGTGGTAATCCCTCCCGGTCAGCAAGTGTATTTATTGCTGACCGGGAGGGATTTCTCACCGGCAGTGAGTATATCAGAGCGGGTACCCGCCCCTGCACCTGGCACCCGCCAGCAGGTACCGGTATACCCGCCGAGCACACGCCGGCGGGTGCCGGGTGCGGGTGCGGGAAATTTCAGGCGGGTACCCGGGTGCGAGAGGCCATCTCTATTGAAGTTGCGAAAAAACGACCAGTGCACTATCCCATGAGCCCACAACCGCCCTCAAGTGTATTTATTGTTTGGTTCAATATGCACATAATGGAGGTATGTCTCCATATCATACCGCTCTAGCTCCAGACAAGCAGGAAGCTGCTTTGTGGATGGGGTCGGAGGACACTGGACTGTTGGACTGGGCTTGTGGCCTTGGACACTCCGGCCAGTTTGGGGATTGAGGACTTCTAATTCTTTGTCCAATTCCGATTCATATTGCACCGGGAAAACTGGCCTACTGGATTGGGCCGCCGGACCTGTATTCCTTTTGGCATCTGGTGACTCAAAGGAGTAGTGCAAGCTGCGCTTGCGGGTGTCGATGGCTTTCAGAATGTACATCATCAGAGGGTAAGCCATTGGCCCAATTATCAGATCAAGATAGACAAGTAGGGTCTAATCTAGCTCACCTCGGGAACTTGATCCTGGACCTGAACATCTTCACTTGGATTAGCCATTATTAAAGAGAGATCCATGTGGCCTCGGCCTGGGCTAGTCTTGTAGGCTGATTTGGCAAAGTTGGAAAAATCCGCCGCCCCAAAGATCTGGGCTGTGACTAAATTGCCTGCCGGTGTTAGGATTGACACAACTAAGATGTATTTCATCTGATTAGACTAAGAACAATGAAGATGAAAAACATAATAAGAATGAAAACATTCAAGGTAACTAAGAGCAAATCCGCTCAGGTACTTGCGTATAAAGACAACTGGCTGCTATGCAGCTGAGGAACCTAAGGTTCTGCTGAAAAGACTGTAGTCTTCGTCAGTGTTTAGACTCCCGTTAGCGGTGAGCTGAGTAAGATGGTTCTTACTTTAGCTCAATGAGCCTGATGCAATAGTATTGCCGATGCAAGCTGCAAGAGTACCAGAACTGCAGCTGTCAAGTGCTAGTAGCATACATGACCTGTCAGTTTGGTATCTCTTGCTCTTAAGGCACAACAGTGATGGACTTACCACCACTAGCGTGGTTGGAGATCCTATCACAAAGGCTGGAACCGGGTCGGTCTGATTTGGTGTTGGATGAAGGTGAGCTGTAATATTAGAGAGTCTCTAATCAGCTGCACTTCTCCTAGCTGTGACAATCCCAATCAACATGCTTACCTGGTAGGTGGCTTTTTGTGTTTGGGTCGCTTGGGCTCTGCATTGGTTGATGACGTGGCTAAAGGGAGAGGAGCAGAGGAATTAGCTTTTGCGTGTTCCATCTGCCTAGGAGCTACATGCATAATTCATGCGCCTGAGGGTCGCGCCGGCTCACCATGATCCCTAGTAGGGTTAGGTTTAGAAGCCTTGCGCTTCCCCTGATTTGGGATCAACCCCGAATCCTGACAGCTGGTTTAGTGATTGACGCCACCCACTTGATCTTCTTGGCATCATGGAGGCTAAGTACAAGTTGATAGACTGAGTTGCTATCATGCGTGAAGTGCTTTAAAATTTTTGTTTGGAATTCGGTCCAAGTCAAGGACACAATGTCCATGACTAGAGGTTTGATTGGCAATTTAGGGATGATCTTTTGCCATTTGTTGCTGTGGGGGAGCATGTCTTGGCTAGTACAAATTATATTATTGAGGTCGGAAAGCTTAACATAAATTATATAATCAGTAATCATTTCGGCAGGGTGAGGTGGTTTAGACATGGATGGAGACGCCTTCAATGGGGATTCAAGATGAGATGGCATTGAGGACAGAACACCTGGGGATGCGGAGGGGGATCTGAGCGAATGAAACATTAATACCAAGATTATATAAAGCAAATGCCATTGGCAATGAGAGGCCTTCTCATTGAATGTACTCACTCGCACGCTCACAGCGGATCTTACAGATCCATGATCACAGATCTGATCAGCATAGCAAATTGAATGGCTTGATTGCGCAGATGAATCACTTAGATTTCAAAATAGATTGGCTCAATTGCGCAGATGAATCAGATAAACATTTACATTTCAAAGGAATCAACAGAAGAGCAGAAATGATTCACGCGGTCCAACAAAGGCTAGGTGCTTTAGATGGGAGGGAACAATTGTGGCACATGGTAGCCAGAATGATAGTATAACTTGCTGCATAAATTACCCGTCATAACCTGCACACAAGCCCGTTGGATTTCCCATTTGGGTTGATTGGTGAAAGATAGGGCCTGGCTTTGTCTTAATCAACCCTTGAGTATACCAAAAGCCAGCTCAATTGGGTTGAGCTCTGGACAGTAGGGGGGAAGAAAAACCAACCGGACTCCAGCGTCATCACAGATCTGTTGGACTTGATCTCCCCGGTGGATCTTTGCATTGTCACAGACAAGGATTGAGTTTGGGGCTGGGAATTGGTTCATCCGAGGGATCTGGGGAATTTTTAACATCCAATCAATTGGAAGTCAGTAAACTTGTGCTAGCAATTCAAGGATTGAGAAAAGTTTGAGCTCACTAGGTCCCATTTGAGAAGGTGTTCAAACTTCTTCCCATTGAAGTTATCTTCTTGCACAGTCAAAGCCACAATACCGTCAAACAATATGGCCGGAAGAATACTGAGCCGCATCAGATTTTGTCAAAAGATGTAATGTGCCAATGGCAACCCCTGCTTTGATTGTGCACAAGTTCTAAGTAAATCCTGTTTGCACACTGCACTTTCATCTGATGGGTATGTGTCAGCTTGAGCGGGTCCATCAAATGTGATGGCAAGGAAGAGTAAAACTCACCGGTAAATACAAGGTAGTTAGCTGGATAAAACTCCATTTTCTCAACATACCAATACTTATTGAGTAAGCACTTTTTGGAGTTGAGTGTTTTGGCTTTCTTCAAAGTGATTGATAAGTTGTTCACAAGGTTTTCATGAACAGCGTTCATGCTAAGCAGGGTGCCACTGGAATCGTACAGTCGCTTGCGTATCTTGTCCAAGAATAATCCGGGTTCGTCCTGGACCAGCTGGATTATGAACGCCGCTTCATCGGATGTAAGTGTCCTTGGGCAACCAAGAAGTTCATACTGGTTGGGATTGCGGATGACACATTGCGTTTTGTGGTAAAGGTAAATCCAGTGGTTGAAAGATTGTTTTGAAATTTGTTGGCCCAGGGTCCTGTGGATCTTGTTTTGTGAATGTCCTTCAATTACCATTCTGACTGCAACTGCCTTGATTTGCGGATCGTACTGCACATAGACCATGGTTGAGCTTGCGGAACGATTGATTGGGTTGTAGATACACTGGAGAGGGGGGGGTGACCAATGGGGGGCTGGCTGGTGGGTGTTGCGTGTGGGAGAGGTAAATCAACATTGCAAATGTCTGACAGCCTGACAGGTATGCTGGAGGCTGCATAAACTTTATCACAAGGTTGTATTGACAGTTGGAAATTGTCTAAAATAATAATGTGCGCTTACAGGAGGTGGGCCGAGTCCAAGGGACAGCGGCAGTGGAGCCACCGCAAGGCAAGCACGCGGAGGCAACTGCAGTGCGCAGCTGAGGTGCGCCTGGCAGATCCCAAACCTAGTGAGTCGAGGAGCAACCGGTACCAGCTAGGAGCTAGCACAACGGAACCGGCAACACAACGCTCAACGCCGAACGCAACATCGCCAAGGAAATTTGCACAGGAATTTTCGCCCCCTCCCACCCGCCCAGTAGGGGGTCCCACCCGCCCGTCGGGCTCAGACCCCACATCTTAGTGCTCACACAGGAGGAGAGGCCACACTCCCTAGGAGCAGTGGCCACCCTCCCAGCTCACCTTTCCGTTGCGCCAAGCTCTCTGTCACGGGGAGAGGAGACGCGGCATGTCAGGAGAGAGATGAGGAGAGGACCTTTCCCACACTCAGGCGGCTTGGGGAGTTGTGAGGACAACTCCCAGGTCACCTAGGCAATCCCAAATCAGGGGATTGCAAAGAGAAACACACAGGAACTGAGTACCATTGATGTTACTCAGCCCAAACCCACGCGGAACGGTAGCGGCAGGATTGGACACAGTATTAAACTTGGCTGAACCCCATACATTTTTGGAATGTGAAAATTTCAAAAAATCACCGGGTCCAAGCTTTCTAGTAAACACAATATTTACAAGTTCCTGGCAGTCTGTACAGACAGTGAACAACCTCCAAGCGGAAATAAGTCAATAACACAAAGAGCCAAACCAGGGCACACCAAGGTACTGGGATACTGGAAGCACAAGAAATCAACCTACCCTTTGCTCTCAGGAATGGTGAAGTGCCTGTTGAGATACATATATGCTTATATTTAGTACATTGTATGCTTCAACCAAACACGGCCAATCTTGTATTTAGTCTACACTAGATTGGCGCCTGGAGTTTGATCCTCAGTGAATCAGAACAACATTTTCTCACTCCTAAAGTGTCACTTGCTTGTCAGCAGTGAACTTTGGTTTTTTGTCCCTTGTCCCTTGCAACAGTGCCTGACTCCTGAGGCAGTTGTCTTAGCCCAAATACCCGTTGGTCCCCGTGAGATCGGAGGAGTGCCCCGACTTTTATACCCGAGAATGCCCGACGGGTATTTTTAGAAAAAAACTCTGTCGGCCCCCGACCCGTCGGGTCGGACAGCCGGGTATACCCGTCGACCCCGTCCCCGGGGTCCAGCCCTAACTGCGCCTGTGTAGTTACGATAACTGTTCACCAGACCAGGCAACGAAAAATTCAATAGGCCACGTCAATACTTGGTTCCTGGCCCGCCTCATCGCTGGGCGCCGGATGGTCGACCGACCAATTTCTTGCGCAAGTAAACCTGTTGCAAAGGGACCAATTCGGAAAGGGTTCATCACTGAAATTTGTAGTGGTAACAGTGGTCATGCTTGAAGTTTTTGTCCGCATGCATCACAAGCACGGTCGAATCCAGTCATCGACGTAAGATTTCCCTCACAAAAGCGCAAGCTACTGTGTAACAATCCGACATGTCCCCCCCGCATCATAACCTCGTATCCCTTTTCACTTGAACACGCAAATCTTTTACATTTACTTTCCCAACGGGCTTCTGGTGCTGTCGCCTACTTTCCTACATATATCCTTGTTTTCTTGGAGCTTGTCGTGCACCATTAAGGCTGGGAAGCAACACTCCACAGGGTTTCCTTCTCACCAGAGCCTTGAATTTTCAAATCACTGCACTATCATCAACTACTTCTGAACCATCGTCTGGTCACAATATCTGGACACATTACAGATCAATGGCAAGAATGGCACCCAAGAAACCCGCAGATTCCCACTTGAGTAAGTGTTTTTCCTTGGAGAAGACGTCACCATGGAGGAAGGCGTTGCGTTCAATTGAGACGCTAGAGCCAATGTCATGATCAAGTTGTGCCAATTTGAACCATTATTCACTGACGATGTGTTTTTTAGCTGCTAGCCTCCTTGTCATCACCGCGACTGCCGTCCTCAACCTTGCCTTTCCCAAGCTCTCTGACGACCCGAAACCTTCGAGTTCGATAGACCCGACCCCGCTATCAATCATTCAACTGACCAACACCCTACCAAAATTAATCCATTTATCTTATCTGAATCCCGAAACTGGTAGATATCATAAGGGTCGGGATGATCTCTACTTCATTGGCTTCTGGGTGGTGATCTGGTTAAGCTTGCGAGAGCTCCTCATGAAGCTCTTCTGGAATCCGTTGGGATCAATGATGGGCCTGGCCAAAGGCAAAAAGCTGCAGCGACTTTCAGAACAGGGTTGGACTCTAGTTTACTGTACTGTTTTTTGGTGTATGGGAATAGTGAGGAGCCTTCTTTTGTATTTTATTTTCTTATTAAGACTTTAACTGAATTTTTTACATCAATCCTCTCCCAGAAAATACTATGTGCATACCCTGACCCAGTTCTCTCTTTCAACATACGGCAATACTGGCAAGGTTATCCTCACACCTCGTTGAATGCCCTGAGCAAATTCTACTATTTGTCTCAAATCGCGTTTTGGTTCCAGCAAATCGTTGTCCTGCAGGTTGAAAAGCGTCGCAAAGACTATTATCAGATGTTTGCACGTCAGTTAGATTTCTTTTGCGCATTGCCGTCTTGGTTCATTTTTCATCTCCGTAGTACTCATACAAAGCTCCTTCCTTCCATGACGAAATAGATCACATTGTCACTGTCATTCTAGTATGTGGTAGCTATGCCACAAATTTTACAGGTATAGGAACGGCGGTGCATACAACCATGGATTTAGCGGATATTCTGTTGGCTGTAAGTCCTCGACTCGTCTATCTGTTGGATGAATCTATAACTGCACAATGGTCGTAAAACCGCTTACCGCATAACACTCAACATAACATCTATCTTTCACACAGTTCGCCAAAATGCTAAACTACTTGAAGGTTGGACCTATAGGAGACGCGTCCTTCTTGGTCTTCGTATTTTCCTGGATATACACGCGACATTATGTACTCCTCCGAATAATTTTCGCTATATGGAAAGACCTACCGGAAGATATCGAATTTATTTGGAATCCTAGCGAGGGCCAGATTGCTAGCCAATCGCTATGGATTGCTTTCTTGGGCCTCTTGTCTGCACTCGAAATCCTTTTAATGATTTGGCTCTTCATGATATTGAAAGTACTGTGGAAGGTAGCCCGAGGACATGCTCCTGAGGACACGCGGTCGGACTCAGAGTCAGTAAATTCTTATTGTTTCAATCCGCATAAGAAATATCCACATTAAAAAACGTCTTGCTTGAAACAGAGATACCGACGACGACGTGAGAGAAAAGAAGGCAAACTACCCGAGGATCCAAGTCTCCTGTGAGAAGCAACCTTTGTTGAAGAACACGGACCGATCCCCCAGCGCAGGTAACAGAACGCAACAATGAAAGTTTTTTTTTGGATTTCAAACAATCATGCATGAACGTGGTTCATCTTGTCAAAAAGACATTCATCCCAGCTTATCAAAAGAAAATACAAGCTTCACTTTATTCGGTTTCGCTACTTGGCAATCAGGAGTATCTACGAAGCCTCTTGAAAAATAGAACAAGAAAAAATTGAAGCCCCAAAGAAATTAAATCTCACCCTCCCGAGCTTATAGCTTATTTGTAGCGGATTCTAAGGTATCTTAGTTTATTTCAGATATCATTGTCTTTTTAACTTTGTTGAATGGGATGTGCCGAATAAGCTGGAATAAAATTACAACTACTTGAAAAAGTACAGAAATTTCAATGAAGGCACGAACAAGAAAGGAGAACCAGCCAAATTTCATTCCATAGTTTTAAGGGAGAGAAAAAGAAGGCAAATAAACATGAAAGAAAGAAAGTGTGATGCTTAAACTTCATATATCTGATCTTGGAGGCAGCTTCACTAGAATCTAACCCCGCGGTGTGAATTGGCCACGCCAGTGATACACTTCCACCCAGTGGGAGCTCATCATAACTCGACTGACCGCTGCTTTTGACTGCTAGCTGCTTGATCACCAAGGATGGCCTCTTCAAGTCTATCCTCAAGCAGTGTCGAACATTTGAGCCAATAAGCCGGCTAATCATGGAAAATTTCATGATGAACTAAAATACTGACTTGGTGATTTGCTCGGCTAGTTTTTTTCTTCGAGCTGGAGTAGCTACTCGTAACTGTACTTCCATCTATCAGTAGAATGGTATTGTGATAGGTCTTATTAATATTTTTGAATCATGTTTCCCAAGTCGGCGGGAGGCTTATGATCTTGGACTTACCTGCAGGCATAGCACAGACCCTATAAATTGGGATGATTCAAAGTGAATTAGATCCCATTGATATCTTATATATCATTTTTTTTAGAAAACTAAAGAACTTGCCAGTCAGTTTGAGTACTTTGTTGCATATCTACAATCAGGAGAATTTGATGTGAGCCATGTTTTACGTTTTTCTTTCAAGATCAATAAAATGGTAATAAACCGAGAAATTCAGTACCTTTCCATTTTGAAATTCTTTTCCTAGTTCTGTTTTGGGACCCCCGCTTTGCTATAGCACAATATCACCCAGTCAATATCACTCAGTCATCACGATCAAAGAAACAAGTGATACTAAGGCTTACATCTATTGCTGTAGTGAAGCTTTCTTCGGCGTCAATTGCTGCTCGTGTCATTTTCTTGCAGACGCTTAAATCATTTTTGTCAATAGGAATGCCATCAATGGGGCCGATCGGATTCGGGCTTTCTGTGTTGAGTACGGTGACTTGAGTTAAATTGTATGGTGTCAAAAAAACTCTCTCAGCGTTTTTTGAGCAGTTTCCAGCAAGCCCATCTGATATCTACTTTCAGCACACATATAATATATTTTACCATAATATTATCAGTGGATGACATTTGGAAGGGGCTGTCATAGTTGTTCTTCACCTGAAATTCTGAATACTCCAGTCTTTTGATGGTTGGCTGTTTGACAAATTTACGGATATTGAAATCCCTTGACTGAAAATCAATAAATGGACTACAGTCCACTAACTGGCTGAAACAGAGACTAGATGCAAAGAATGATGTGTATGAAAACTTCATGATTTGGCAAAGTAAGTTGGAGTAGGAGATTGGTGCGATTTCCAGATGGCTAACTTGAGACGTAGGAGTTAAGTGTCTTCGGGAAGCTCTGTGGCAAAACAAACATGGGAAGTAGTTGGCATGAGTTTTGTTTTCTGAATTCGGGTTTATAAACCCGATGGGAAGACTATCCAGACACTCAATCTTACCGACCATTGTAGGTCTCGTGACTTGGCTCGTACTATGATTACTTACGTTATAGAAACAAGGTATTACCTTTCATTCCATTTTTTGTTTCCACCCTTGGTTTACCTGGTGCGATTCGTCTATTAAGTTATCAGTCAAATCGGAGAAGATTAAACGATTTTATCAGTCAAACTGCAGGGATTCTCGGGCGAACGACTCCCTACAGAATAATTTGGAGCCGAGAAGGTGCTGCTAGCTGGTGATTTACCTAGAAAATATAACTATTGCCGCATAATTCACATCGTTGGAGTCACCTATCATAAAGGTTGCCATGTGGGTACTATTTATTTGGGCTGTAAATGAACACACTGAACAACTGCTTAGACTCGGGGAGCGTCTTGTGGAGCGATGCTTATTCCTCAATGAAACTGCAGGCCATACGTGAGTAATTGTATGTAGTTGCTGTTCTTGGCTGCCAAGGTTTTGCTTCCCGTCAATCACCAGGTGGCCGAAGGAGCCTCTGACGGAGAGGTGTACTGATATGTTACATCCCACTCAGATGTACAGCGGACGTTCCAGAGGCTGGACGGCGTGTTTTGATGTCTACGTATACTTACATCCCAAGACTCACCGCCCTCTGGGTCCAGGGAGGAATTGACATTGGCACGGGCCCGGGGGCAAATCCTTGTGGTATGTTACCAGGAGAGTAGCGGGAGGTGGGTGGAGTCCATTCTAGCGACTCAAAATGAAATTTCATCTTTGAGAAGCAGATGCCCGAGTACTTTGACTGCCGATCTCGCAAAACAAATGTTTTTGTGACTACAGGGTGCTTAGTAAATGAATCACTGAGGTACTGCCACCTGGTAAGTCTGCCATGGAAGCATAGCCGTCATCATTGGTGCTATAGACATTACTTCTCCTGTGTCCGATTCGAGGATGGAGACCGGTCTGCACCGGGGTCAGTTCCAATATTACCATTATCCAAAGATGCCTTCCACGGTGGCTTCAGTCAGAGCCCAAATACTATCACCAATCCAAACGGGCCAAAAGGAGAGCGTAGAGTAGAGGCCAATGGAAAATTGACCTTCCATGGCTGATATGTCCCCTCCACGGACGGTCAGCCATTCAGGTCTGCGAAGGTACTCAGATAGATCAATCGGCGTTCCAACTACAAGGACCAGTGGCTTTTATTTCATGATTACGAAACAAGTATATATGTATAAAGAATCTTGAATGAGAGAAACAAATTGGATCTATGACTGATGAGAAAACAAAATAAAAGTGAGAGTTTGGGATGATGAACATGGGAAGAGAAGGAAGGAAGAAGGGGAGTTAGGATTCGATCAAGTCGTGTTCGACGTGCGACGCGTATTCGAAGACGCCAGCAGTCGACATATATCCGTCGACTCCGAGGCCGATAGTCGCGTTACTTTCCGGCCCGAAGCTGCACAACAACAGGCTCATCTCTTTGGTGCTTTGGATCAACGACGGGACCCGCAACTAAACAAACAAAACAAAATCCCAGCCAAAAAAAATAAATAAGGAACAGTTAGATGAAAAAGGAGGAGTATATTTTTGGGGAGGCTGGGATGAAGGGAAGGGTAGCGGACCAATAGTGTGGCATTGAGTCTCACTCCGAGCAAGTTATTGGCTTTAGCCACTTATGCGGCCTCGAGAATACTCCCCCTCCGGCGACCCAGCTCGTGATTCCCACGCCCTGTAGCAGTACTTGTTTCTGTTGTCGGAGTGGAGAGCGTAACGAGCTGTCCGGCGGCCTCGTTCCATCCCGACACCCCGCAATCCGAAGCGAAAAAGACCGCATCTGTGGGAAAGCGCAAGCACAGGAAGGAGCAAGAGAGGAGGTAGAGTGAGGATCTCTTCGAAAGGTTTCTCTGAAGAGGACTTGGATGGATGGTGCGCGTACAATTCGGTTGTTTCCAATTCAATGCGGTACACACCAAAGGTTCAAAGGAAGATAAAACAAGCCGACGTCGATGGCGTCTGTGCGAATTGTTCTGGGGGGTCGATTTGGTGGTGGAGTCGTAAATGGTTTTGAGGATAGCATCGACAAAAGTGTTGAGGTCTAACGAGCCATGTTGGCTGAGCCCAGGGTCGGCGATCTCGAGGTCGAGCCCCAAGCTGATCGGGAGTCGGTCCAAGACGGATTCCAAGGTGACCATGCTATTCTTGAGGAAGTTGTGCCAATGGTCCGCCGATTGATCGTCGGGAGCCAACGAGCAACTCTCAAACGTCCGTGAAAGATCGCTGGCAAGCTTCATGAATTGGACACTTGTTACATTGTACATCGGGATTTCGAAGCCATAGACGTTGAGAGTGGTGCCGGAATAGACGACAGGGACGCCATCCCGAGTGACCTGCACGGATACCTGAACATACTTTCCAGAAAGAGACGATGCCGTTACAAAGGCGTTTGAGGCGAGGTTGATGGATGGAGTTCCAAAGGGCGATCCCATTGGCGAGTCGGCTTGGATGGTTGAAGCCGAGAAGCTGGTCATGGCTTTCCAGTACGTTTCAACCCGCCCTCCAAATGATAATTGAACATCTCGAAACGGCCTGATCACATTCAATTCAAATGCCACCTCGCCGATCACCTTGAGGTACTTATCCAAGAGTGGTAATACGCAGGGTTTCTGATTGCAGGGCCCTTCGAAGTTGGAGGGCAGACCAACGGCCTTGCTCATGACCTTCGTTCCAAAGGTGGGGAACAGCTCGAATTCCAGCGCAAAGTGATCAACGCTATCCGTGTGGAAAGAGAATGATTCACGCTCATAGTCGAGCGGTAAAATCGTACTGTGGACCGCCGATGCCACATCTGAACGGTTGCTGATGACCAGCTTGAGCGATGTGAGCTCAGGTTGTCCGTATAACTGGATCGCTTTGCGTGTCGACCGGGCCGTGTTCGGATGTCCTAGGAAGAGCTGCACCAACGCTTTCTTGTCCAAGTAAGTATGGCCGTATATTCTGAATGGGATGATTGGCGGTGGAAGGGAAAGATCAGGAATCAAATCCATATCGGTGTCGGCCAGCTCTATCTCTGTAGACGAGCCCGTCATCAAGCTGCCGGATTTCGCTACATCAGAAGGAAGCGCTCCATTAGGAACAGAAGGAGCGCGTTGAGTGGAAGTGGTCATTTCGCTATCTTGTTTTGCCACGCCGTTCAACCGCATCGATCGCTGTTTAGCAAGTAATAAGTTGACACAGCCAATGTGCCCTTGCCAAGCAGCGTAATGGATCGGACATTTGCGGCTTTCGTCCAACACCTGGCAATCACAGTCTGACGCAATCAGCGCCTCGACGCATTCGGTATGGCCTTCACTTGCCGCATGGAACAGTGGGGTCCATTGAGAGAATGTGTCCCGCTCATCCATGTTTGCGCCCGCATCTAGCAATGCCGCATGCCCTTCACGCGCTGCGAGGTGCTGAGGCCACATCCCCTCCTGATTGGCAAGGACCTGACTGCCACGTTTGAGCATCAGCAAAGCGATGTCCTCGTGGCCATGCTGACATGCTAGTGAGAGAGGAAGCAGACCGGCATGCCTGGCAGGCTCCAAGGAGATACCCGAATCGAGCAGGATTCGTACGCAATCTACTCGCCCCTTCGTGACTGAGTATATCAATGGTGTATAGCCGTCGTGATCAACACAGTATGGATCTGCGTTGTAGCTCAGTAGTAGTTGACATGCCTGGGCAAAGCCGCTCATGGCTGCATAATGCAAGGGCTGTCGACCGTAAACATCGGGAGTTGAGACCGAGACCTTGTGTTCGATGGCTTGGCGGATCAATCGAGTGCGACCAGCGCTGGCAGCCTCGTGCAAACACGATCGACCACTAATGTCATCCACGAATGAGAAATCGAGCCGGGATGATGGGATCAAGTCGTTTTCAACCATGGCGGTTGAAGGGGTAAGGATGGCCATCCGACTGCTGCCAATCTGAGCGCTATGCCTGTTGGGACCGGCTTGTGTCTGTGGTTCTTCGACGCTGAGAGCGGCTTTCCAAAGGATTCGGCCCAGCCTGCTCCGGACCGACGTTGTCTGTTCGAGAGGGGAGCTGGGAAGAGGTAAGAGATGGAGTAGCTCGGCAACCTGCTCCCGATTGTCAGCCTTGACGGCTTGGATCAGATTGGTTTCCAGCTCTTCAAATTCGATGATGTCGATCTCGACAGCGGTTTGGAGGGTTGTTGTTCGCTGTGAGGCGGGATGGTCAAGTACAACTCGTTGTTGCTGTTGCTTCCAATCGGTTGAGATTTGATCAGCACTAGGATCGGAGGCATGCGAGCGGGGCTGGCGATCGTCGGAGTCGACGAGAAGCTCCTCCAATTCGAGGATGTTTGCGGCCACTGCATCGTTTAATTCGGCAATGCATTCACGGTTGAAGACCGGTTGAACCTCGACTTGGCGGGACAGATATAGCTCCTTGGTACTCGATTTCGAGCGCTTGTCCCACTTCTTCAAAATCTTTCGAAAGCCGGTCTGATTGATGTCGACGAAGGCTTGGAGCTTGCGGAGATGTTCCTCAAAATGTCGAAATCCTTCGTAGAGAGTTGCGAAACTTGAGTTATCCTTAGTCAATTTGCGAGTGCGGCTGCATTGGACCACCTTGCGCTTGTCGATCAGTGTTCTCAACCGGACCTTGAGATCAGATTCTTTTTGCAAGTAAAATTGATTGATCTGCCGCGAATCCGGGGAGATATCTAAGATGAGAAATACTATTATGTAGGCTGTAGAGGTGGGTGAGGGATTCTGACCTTTTCAAGTTCTCGCTCCAGCTTGAAAAAGAAAGCAGCCTTGTGCAGTTTGAGGTTGCTCTCCGGACTTGCAGTTTGGCCATTGTAGGACTCGGGGAGTAGCTGGAGCTGTTGGTCTGCTTCTGAGTGTTGAAGGGGGTCTGCAGGACTGGGAGAGGCGATGGCGGGGGAGATGCCAGCATCCAGGAGGGCAGCATCTGCGGGTCGTCCTTTGGCCAGAGAATTGATGATCTGTCGGAGAATATCTTGGGGTTGAGGCGCGTCCACCCCGACACAATTCAAGAGTGGAGACCAAGAGAAAGAAGGAGGGGGAGGGAGAAAGAAAGGGGGCGTGGCGTAGAGCGGTCAATCGCACCTATTTGAGGCCCTTGTAGTCCAGATAGTACGCGGTCCAGCTGGGAATCTGCTGAGCTTGAAGCTGCTTTCCGAACTGCCATACAAGTCGAGAGTCAGCTGGTCATCAAGCCATTGATGGCTTGCAGACATTCAAAACGGCGGGGAAAGGAAGAGAACAAGTGGGATGGGCTGCGAACCTTCATGACCTATTCTAACCTTGTCGCTTTCTTCCTGGATCACCCACAACACAGATGATGAAGAGCAGCTTAGCAGGGGTTAGAGCAGACAGGAAAAAAGAAATAACTTACTAGTTGCGGCAGTCGCCGTTCAAGGTACTCGAAACAAAACGCAGCCTGGGTTTATCGTCGGAGTTGGAGGTGGGGCATGGTTTGAGTGGGATTGAGGGCGTTTCAGTGTGGACATCGCCAATACAGCATAATATTTTTTTCAGGTTGTCACAGCAGTGCAATGTTTCCCAGCAGCTGTCATCCAGAAAAGCAACATGAGGCTCAAACAATTTAAGAAGGGCCCAACACTGTGTAACTCAACCTCAAGCAGACTTAACCAGCAAATCATCCACCCTTTCCCCAAAAGAGGACAGGTATATGTAGTACTCCGGCCAACTTGTAATCAATTTCCTCTCACGTTGAAGATCTTCAGAACAACCTCTCAA
Organism: Puccinia triticina; assembly: GCF_026914185.1. Taxonomy (NCBI): domain Eukaryota; kingdom Fungi; phylum Basidiomycota; class Pucciniomycetes; order Pucciniales; family Pucciniaceae; genus Puccinia; species Puccinia triticina. Next base: position 6,016,123 of record NC_070564.1, on the reverse strand, counting down.
CTATTTATCTTAAGAGCAGTTTGTTCATTTTCTTGTAATAATCAGAGAGAAGCACACATTCAAGTCAAGAAACAAGCCTCAATAATATATCAATGTCAAAAACTGAAGAAAAAGAGAAAAAAAAGAAGATTTGTAATTATGTGAAGATTCGCGAAAAGGAACAAAACAAGTAGAGTTCTATTTAATATATTCATATCTACGGATGCTTTTTTCGAAAAGAACAAAAGAAAAGAAGTGAGATAAAGTATCTAATACATCAACCAAATTGTCCCATACATACAACCATTAAACATCATGATGATGGTGATGATGGATATGAACACAATGCATTCATTTTGTTTCGTTTTGTTTCGTCTTCTTTGTAAAAAGGAGAGAGAGAAAGAGGAGAGGAGAGTCAAGTAGAGAGAAGGAATTGCTTATGTATGACCGAGAGAAAGGATTCATTTAAATAAAACGACGAAAAATGAAAAGCACAGAAGGATTGGGGTGGTCTCTATCGGTGTAAATCTAAAAGAAAATTCAACCAGTTTTTGTTTCGTCATTTGAGATTTGGGAGAAGGTATGGGCTTTTTATATGTCCAACCTTATTTTGTTAGTTGGTTGTTAAAAGGAGAAGTTGTTTCCAGGGGGGGTAGGGAGTAGATTGAGGGGGGAGGAAGACCAGGAGTGATCAGAGACGCGAGAGGATGGGCGCAGGAAAGGTAAACTTTTTAATCTTCCCGATCCTGGAGATCATCATCGTCGTCGTCATCATCTTGATGCTGGTTTTCGGCCGCAGGGGAGGTCCGAGAAACGAGAGGAGAGTGGGCATCAGGGTCTTCCAAGAACGAGTCCATCTACAAACCAAGAACCAGGTCAGATTCCTCTAGAAGATAAGCAAGGAAGAGAGAGGGAGAGGGAGCGGGGGGACATTACATATTCGTCGTCGGGATCGATATCGTTATATGGAGCTGCGCGCCTCTTCTCACCATCGGTGTCCTCTTTCTGTTCCTGCTGATCCCGGCCATCGACGTTCTCGTGATCGCTGTCGTCCTCGGATCCAGAGGCGTTCCCGAAGGCGTCATAGAGATCCTTAGTGGTCGACTTGGGCTTAGGTTTGGGATGCTTATCGAGCGGCCCGCGGCCCAACGAGCGCATCGGAAGGTCCTCTTCCCCAGCGACCGGCTCGAAGCCATATCCGTTCCCGCGTCTCGTCGTCGCCTTTCCGAGCACCTGTTGGAAAAGCCCGCCGGGGCGCCGGGCACCCGAGAGCAGACCCACGCCCTGGTCCGGGTCCGGGTCGGCCTCGAAGCGGGCCCGATCGCGTCGGCGACGGATCCGAAGCAGGAAGAACCACCCACACAGACAGCCGCCGAGCACGATGGCCATCCCGAAGGCTACAAACACCCAGGAGGACTTGCCCCTCAGGTAGCCCGACATGCTCCCCATCCCCGTCACCATATCCCCTGGAACGCCGGCATGGTCCGGTGGCAGATGGGCCGTCGGTTTGACGAGCGACTTCGTCTTCGAAAATCCCATGCTGGTGTCCGTCACCAGCGGGGGTGGGTTCACAGCCGTCGGCTTTGTCGCCCCAAACACGCTCGAGCTCAATGCCGGCATCACCGTCTCCAGTGCCACGCCGGAAAGCGGGCTCGGCGGGAGCAGGATCTCAGCATCATCGGGCATCTTGAACAGCTTCTGGATCGTCGGGTCCTTGCATTCGCCCCACATGCCCATGGCCCAGTCCTCAAACGTCCCGTTGGTCCCCGGCGCCCCAATCGGATCCTGCACGCTCAATGTCCATGCCCCTACCGGATTCTCCCCCCAATGCTTGACGGTCATGAATACCCATCCCGGGAAGCCTGTGGAGGCATCATCGTACCGTCGATGGGCCGCCAGGATGGACACCGAGCCATGCGGACTGACCAGTAAGACTCGAACGTTCCCCCTCCGAGTGTGCTTGATGTTCACCGCAACGGTGATGTGCTCCAAGGATTCGAAGTTGGCCCCATCAAGATCGGCCTGGCTGACGACGATGGTCGCATTGGCTCCTGCGGCAGTGACCGGCTGACTATGAGCATTGACGTTGGCACTCGTCCACCATGCCTGTGGTTTGACTAACTTCCACGTCTTGGCCGCTTGGACGATCTGATAAGCATCCAGATTTCCAAATCCGAACTTGTGATTGTACAATCTTCCACTCGCCGTCTTTTGCCATTCTGGGTCTTCCAAGCTGAACGGGATTGCCGTGGTGACTGCCAAGTACTGCACATCCCGCCACGTCAGATCGGGTCGGGCCTGTAAGACGAGCGCAAATATACCCGCGCCTAATGGGGCTGCTGCCGAGGTGCCTCCATGTCGGTCCGTACATTTGTTCTTGCCCACATCAGTCGTGTGCTGAAAGAAAAGATGAAGATGAAGATAAGCTGAGGGCGAGGGAAATTCATGAACATATTTCCTCAAAAACAAGAGCGAAAAAGCGACGGAGAAATAGCTTACAATGTTGTCACCGCTACCGGATGAATAGGTGACCACCATATTCGCAGAACAAACTTCGGAGTAGTATGGATGGAGCCCCTGTCGATCGATCGCGCTAATGGTGACGGAGTAGATGCTATTTGTGTAGCCATCGAAATTGCATTGATCACCAACAGCTCCGCCGTTTCCACTAGCAAAGACGAAAACGCTGCCCTTGCCGCCTCTTCCCTTTTGGATCCCATTGAGCATAGCCTTGAAGATCAATCGGGATGGTGCTTCCATACTCTTGCCGTCATCCGGTGGGCCCCAACTGCAGCTATAGATGTGGTTTTCTTGGTAGCCGTAGTTCAGTGCCGAGGCTTCATCGGCATCACTGATTGATGCCGAAAGGATCCTGATCCCTGCTACTTTCCCATCGTAGGCCACTCCAACCCCACAGACGTCATTCCGCACCGCTGCGATTTCTCCAGCACATCTCGTGCCGTGTAAGTCATCGGGTAGACGTGGCTCAGGTAGAGGCGTATGATCGTTGTAATCCCATGAGCCTGCCTCGAACTGCACACACATAAAAATAAAAATAAAAAACGATAAGTGAGAAGTAGATAAAGAGAGAGAGGGGGGGGGAGATAATATGCACAAAGTTAGACTTGAGATCATCAGACGACATATCTATACCGTCATCGACGATTGCCACGGTGACGTTTTTGCCGGTGATTCCCATCTCCCAAACTCCGGATGCGTTGATCATATGTTTGTGGATGACATCATTGACGAGATGCCATTGTTTCGGCCAGAGAGGGTCGTAGATTTCGAACTGCCTGGCGACTTTCTGGGAAGGAGTGAGGGTCTTGCCACCCTTGGTTGGTCTTGAGACAGTCTGGCGGGGCTCCAGTGCGACTGGTCCCTCTGGGCCGGGTACATAGATCAGATCCCGTTTGTGACGTTTACGTAGGACTTGCCGTTCGAGAGATCTGATCGAGTATGCGAGATGTCGTGCGGAGAGTGTGGATTTGGAGAGGGAACGTTTCTGGCGGGTTTTCTGATCGAAGTGATTGATCTGAGATTCGAGGAGGGGATCATAAGCTGAGCGCCTGATGAGTTGGAAATGTTCGAGGACCGAGTCGCGTGGTTTCTGCTGAGAAGGATCCTCTGGCAGACTCCGGGGATGATGGGAGTCGACAGACAGCTGATAGCCTTGTTCGACCCTTGTCTTGGGTGCTTTGACGAGCCAGAAGTTTTCTAGTTCGCCTACCCGTTCGACGAACTCGGTATCCAGCCTGTCTGCTAGATCCCGTGCCATCGACTGGATCGAGGCTGGATCTGCTTCGGAGGTTGTCGAGCTGGTTTCGATGACGTAGTAGGCATGCGAGTCGTAGGACCGTGGCTGAGGCCGTTGTCTGGCTGCGATGAGGAGTGTCTGCGGAAGACAGATGACCAGCAGGGTGAGGATGGACCAGGATGGGCTGTTGGCGGTCCTTGTCCTTCTCCTCGGCCGCGTGATGATGGATGATGAGATGATCCACATGGGTCGGGTGCGTGCTTGTTTTGGTTGGTGTGTGCGTCGATGACCGCTGTGGGGCTGTTGGTACCACCATGACCTACTCCAGCCCCCCGATCAGCTCTCCCAGGAGGGCTAGCCGATTACATAATCGAGCCCCCCTCCCTCGCCAACCACAGCTCGCCCAGTCGACTGCTTCTCCATAAAAAACCCACCACCTTGCCGCTCACCTCTTACACAGCCGCAAGCCAATCCAAATCCCAATCAAACCAATCAACGATTAACGATGACCCTTTTTATCCCGAAGTGAGTTTACAAACCCCCGCACTCTTTTAGACAGTTCCGATCCGTACGATCATCTCGGCTCGTCCGAGATCATCCCCTTAACGGCTTCAGGAGATTCAGAGTCAAAGCGAAGATTAACCAGAGATCTCGTATTAGAAGTTGCCTCGGCCCGGCACCCTGACCACTAGATCTTCGGATCTGGGTCATGGTTGTGTATTTCTTTGGTCAGGTGACTGTCAAACGGTTCTCACATCTCCCACTGCTATATTGTAATACGATCAACTTCTTTCTTTAGAGGCCGTTCTTGCAATGTGATAGTAATTTAAATATAGGTCCTTCAAGCTGTGTTCAGCTGTAAGCTGTCAGGAGTTAACAAGCCACGCGCTTTTTGTCAGCAGAATATACCTATAAGTTCACTCTCCATTTCACCACTCTGCAAGCAGCGAGCTGGGAGTTTCTTGAGTTAGTCTCCTCCCATGGCGCACGTTCTGAGTAGGGTTCATAACCTTCACTAGCTTTCTTGTTGGTGCCAGAGTTCCTCTGTAACTGAAGGGCCTTCCCGCAGGGTCCCTTCGAAGGATCCTAAAGGAACCTCGCTCCGGTTGGCGCCGTGCGACCAGGATTCATGTCCCGCTCCATCCGGGGAAAAAGGCATCAGTGAGGTTAGCCGAGGCTCGTAGGGGACAAGGCACAGCCTTAGCAAGTTCCGGAAGCAATGGTGGGGTTTGATTCCCTAACCCAAACACTGAGAATTGTGGACCAAGTTCTCTCATCATACCATGCAACCAGAAGAGGGCAAATGGAAAGCCAGACAAAGTGTACCTAATTTACATATTTTTCATGGTTGCACTTTTATTTCGACATGAGCATGCACCTGACAGCTTTAGGCATCGGATTCGTGGATCGATGTCACCCTGCTTGTACACGGAGTAAGGTCCAGTGATCTGTCTGCCTTGCCAAGTGTCGGCCAGCTTCGTCTCGTCAATTTTTCCATTGTCGCTGGTGGGGAGCCCTCACCGACGTATGTTTACAGCACACATGTCCAAACCGGACAGGTCGTTGCAGGTCGTTGCCCGTCAGCGGAAGGTGGTCTGGCATGGTTGGCGGAGGCTTTTGGATAGCCGCAGGGTTGTGTGAGGGGAGGAGCGCGTTGCAGTGGTGTTATAAACTGAGTAAAGTTTGTGGACGAAGTGGAAGAAGGGTGGTGGCAAACCTTGCGGTGCTCTCACACGGTGACGCGAGGCTGGCGTCCAGCCCATGTGAAATTGGACATCACCCGGGGGCCATCCTCGACGGTCAGCAACAGTCATCCCGATCGGCAGTCCCGAGAAACCACCTTCATCAACCAACCCAGGAAAACTTGTCGCCCTGCAGACTTTCGCCACTCTCTTTGCTCTTAATAACCCCCACCGGGCCAGTCTCACCTTGATTCCATCCACAAACAAGTCAATATCCTTGGTATTCAAGAGAAAACGCGGATCCAGCAATCCAACAGAGTAGGCAGTCATCAAACATGCTCAAGATCATCCGTCTAATATCAAAGATCTACTTATTCGTTTCGGCTATTCGGAAGCTCAACCTCCAACTAATCAAGAAACATTCTGAACTACTCAAACAAGAAAGGGGATCGTAAGTCACTTGGTTGTCACCCGCATCGCTTAGCTTTACACACGGTATCATAAAGACATCCGACCCCGATCAGCAGCAGACTAATCTTTTCTCTGGTTCTGCTCGTTTGTCACCATACCTAGACGGACTACTAGCGAAACCTCGCTGGTTGTCAGGCTGTCCGATCATTGTGCTTACTTCGATCCGAGGAAAACCATCAGAAACTTGCTGCTGGGCTTTTGAGCCCTATCTTTCACAAAACTCGCAACCATATCTCGTCCTGTTCCGCTTTACATCCACCCGAAATCGATCTACCCATTACACCCCAAATCACAGGCACGACGCGTCTTTCTGGAGTCATTCGCTTTCCTTTCATCCATCGTCTTTCGTACTTCTCGACTGGGTTGAGTTTTCTTCTTTCAATTTTGTCGGAGATACAAGCAAGCTACTGGGTAGCGAGGTAGGCCTCATCTTCTTCCGTAGATATCCAAGTACTTCCACCCACCTAACAAGACTTTTACTTCTACCTCCATTTGATCTTAGCGCATGTGTCTCTCAATCAGCTCGGCCCTTCTTCGATCGGAATTTTCAATCAAGGCAGACGCGCATGCGTCGATATCTCACATCTACTTGGGCTAGATCCCACTTGCCGAAAATTTATACCTTCGTTCAACTTTTTTTTCTCTTCTCATTGGCCTCGCTTGGATTCACACTCACTCACTAGATCCATCGACTGCATCAACAACTCAACAAAACAGAAAACTCTCCATCGGAGAACAAAACTAAACCAGAAACAGACACCGTTTTTTTTTACCAAGTATTTGATTCTGTAAACATCTCTGATCCGCTGCATCGTCAATCCTTCAACATTTCCTTCATCTCATTGTCAGAAAAATTTAAAAAGTTGTAACCCAACCTCGCACTCTTGATTTCACCAACAGAATTTCTCTATCATCTAAAATACATTCCGACTTGTTATCTTGATCACTCCTTTCATATTCTTGTCCCCTCTGGTATCCCTTTTCTCTGTCTCAATTCTGATTGCTTACTTTTGTTGCAAATCCTGCAACTTTGTATATACGGATTTCTTGAATAACATTCCTGCCAAAAACAGGTGCTCACAATTAGGGTGTTCAAAATTGATTTTTGAATATCATTTTGCATAAAATCATAAGATTTGTCAAAGTTTTGAGAGGCACTTGAAATGAAGAGAACCCTCAAATTTCACCCCATCAAAAGTTCGGACATGTAGATCTTATGATTTTATGTAGAAAGTGGTTTGAAAATCAATTTTGAACACCACAAATCATTTCAGGACCACTGCTTCCAATTCCTCCCACAATTGCCTGTAATGCTTTAGCAAAATCCTCTTGTTTCAGGTGCCAAGGGACCCAGCGCACCAAAGGTGCCTTGCAAAGCAAGCCTCTGAAAGAGGGGCTTGTGAGTAAAGTCCCAGCCATGGCCTGAGAGCTGTGGCTTGTTGTGGCTTTTTTTGCCTTTTTGCAACTCAGACCCTTGTAACTCCTAAACCATCAAGCCAATTAACATGCTGACCTTTGGCATGAAGTATAGCATCTTGGCATTATGGCCATACCTTTTTTCATATTTGGGGCTAATAGCACCCATTCCCTGGCATTTGAGTGAGGGTTGGAGGTACCTTGTTCAATTGGCACATGGGGCATATCAGCCACAGATCCAGTTACTCAGGTAGTACAAACACACAGTCTATCCATTTAGAGAATCCTTACCAGTGGCTAGTTTGGCTGGCAGCTAACTAGGTTAGCTACCAGATTCAACCACACCAAGGTTAGCTACCAGATTCAACCACACCAGGCTGAGATAAGCCTGCTAAGCCCAAGCTAAATTAGCTGAAAGCTCTGATTCCAGCTAACTGTTGCTACATTTAGCAACATTTAGCTTGCAAGCTAACTGTTGATACATTTAGCAACATTTAGCTTGCAAGCTAACTGCCATCAGCCATTCACAAAACTGAACTCAATGCTTCACTAGCTACCAGTACACTTGATATCACTCTTGCTACTCTGGCTAGCAATAGTGATGATTCACAACTTTCACAATCTTAGCTTGACTGGTTATAAGGATGCTCTTAGGTGACAGGAATTAATCCACTATGCTGCATTTCAACTGTGAGCAGTTGAACTTTTTTTTCTTTTTTTTGCAGTGGGACACCGGTCAAAATGGGTGCACAGTAGCAACAGTGGGCCACTACGCTAAACTACGCTATTTTAGCCCTAATGTTTAGCGTAGCGGGAAAAATTGCTGGCCTTTTTTGAATAGCTTTAGCTCGCTGTTAGCGCCGCTACGCTGTGCTAATTTTCAGCAGCGCTAACAGCACGCCAATTTTTGTTTAGCGTTAGCGCTACACTACAGCCGCTGCGCTGCGCTACGTTGCGCTAAGGCGCTTTTAGCGGAAAAAAAGCCTCTTTTGCCTCAAAAAAGCGCTGTAGCGCAGCGTAGCGTACGCTCTTTTGCGCCCTGCGTGCTTAGCGTTAGCGCCATTGCGCAAATCTGGGCTAACGCTACGCTAAAAGCTAAAATAGCTTTGCACCCTGTGCGCGTAGCGTTAGCGCAGATGCACGCAATTGCGCTAACACTACGCCAAAAAATGGTGCATTTGCGCTGCACTACGCTACGCCAACAGCTATGGTAGCATAGCTGAACCACTGTTGCCGCAAAGGTCCGCTGCATGATGTTGTTGGGCTTCAGCAGCTGCCCTAAGGTCAGTTTCTCGCCAGGGGCGGGGGCTAGGTCCGGTCTTCTCAAAAGAGCATTGGGTTTGGTGGCTTGGCGGCCCGTGCGGAAGATGATTTTGGAAATCAAAGCAACCCATGGTCTCCGCCCACCGCGCCTGTCTTTGAGTGAGCTCCTTGGTGGTCATGAAGCTTTCTAGGTTCCGGTGATTGGTGTAAACAATGGCGGTCAGGCGGTGCGGGTTTCCCTCAAGGTACTGCCACCACTCTTTGAAAGCGGCAACAATGGCCAAAAGTTCCTTGTCAAAAATCTCATAGTTCTTCTCCGCCTGCGCCAATGATTGGGATAAGTAAGCGACGGGGTGGAGTTCTTTGTCTTTGTTGCAGACTTGAGACAGAAATGCTCCAAGCGCAAAGTCGGAGCAGTTGCATTCCAAAATAAACAGCTTGTACGGGTCCTCAATCTTGAGTATCAAAGCGGAGGTGAAGGTGGTCTTCAGGCATTCAAACACGGAGTTACATTTGTTGTCCCAAACAAAGGGGTTTTTTGCTTTGGTCAGGTTGTGTAAGGGTCTGGTCTTCCCCAAAAAGTGGACAATGAACCAGCGGTAAAATTTTGAGAATCCAATGAACCGCTGGAGTTCCGTAACTTTCCGCAGTGCAGGCCACTCCTTCACTGCCTTCACTTTTGTGGGGTCCATCCTAATCCAGTTACACACAATTATGAGGCCAAGATATTCCACCTCTGGTTGTGAAAATTCACATTTCTCTGGTTTCAGCCATAATCAATGCTTGCCCAGGGTCTCCAGAATTCCCTTAACGGCTGCCATGTGATTGTAACCTTTCTGTGTGTACACCATAATGCCATCCAGGTACGTGGCGGTGCCCTTTCCAATTTGTCCAAGGAAAATGTCTTGCATGAAGTATTGCAAGTATCCTGGCGCTCCTGTGGGTCCACATGGCATAGTGAGCGGAGCAAATTGCCCCGCCTTGCAGATGAAAGCTAGCTTATCCTCATCTCCCTCCGCCACACGGTGTGAGACTCAAAAGTGGTAATGAAACCCTTTTGCTGAATGGTGAAGGGTATGATGGAGTTGCAAGCTCTGCCCTTCTGTTATCAGTCAACAAGACCCACCAAGCTCAGCTTGGCAAGTTTTATCAAGTGATAGGTCTGGTCTGTTCCAGATGAAATCTGTTTGACTGGCAACATGTAAGTGTTTTAATTACTTTGTTATAAGGGTTGAATTGTTGTTATAAGGGTTGATTTATTGTTATAAGGGTTTTAGGATTTGAGTGTGGATGAGTGTTGGGTGACTTGTGAGTTCCGGGTGAGGAACTGGGGAGCAGGCCACTGGGGGTGGAGAGAGCTCCTTTTATAGACAAAAGTGGAGCCCCAAAGGGGCTTGTGGGTTAGGGTTTCAGCTAATCTAGACAACAGGGTGAGGGATTTTAGCTGGTGGGAGTAGATACAAATGATGTCATAACCCCTCAGGGGCGCATGAATGGTGTCAGAATATACAACAGAACATTCTAAACATGCCAGGGGTGCATACATGATGTAAGAATATACAACAGAAAATTCTAACGCATGCATGAGGTGACAGTAGACTGCATGAGCTGTCATACAGGGGGAATTAGTGTATACACAAAGTCTGAGGCTGCAGAAACAGTGTAAATGATGTCATATTATGTATATAAAGGAGTGTATGTAGTTAATATGTAATGAGTGTAGCCGGACAGGGAGATGTATGTTTGTATCCTGTGATGTGTATATGTGTACTACTGTGAAACTTGGGTTGAGGCAGGTGACAGCTGGGTTACTGGGGCTGGCCGTGTGATAGATGTCCATGAGGTGTAACTTCCACACTAGAGGGGGTCAAGGGGTGCTTCCAGTGGTGACTAGCGGTGAAATTGGCCGTAGAATCCATTTCTGGGGTCCATTTGATGGTATCTTGAGTCCTAGTATGAGTAATTATGTGGCATAGGAAAAAGTTTTTATTTTTCCACTTTTCCGTCTACCACAACGGAGGTTTCCGCAGGTGTTGCAGAGGTCTAGTTTTGTGAAGGTGTCGGCGTTTAGCAGGCTGGCAACCAGGTCCATGTTCAGTGGAAGGGGATAGCGGTTCTTCACTATCAGCGCGTTGAGTTTTTGGTAGTCAAAACAGGGGTGGAGGTTTCCGTCCTTCTTCCTGGTGAATAGAACTGGGGCTGCCCATGGTGATGTGGTTTGCTGGATTGTTCCACTGGCCAGTCCTTCCGCAATCAGTTTGTCAAGTGCCTTGTTCTCCGCTGGTGAAAGTGGAATGATCCAGCTTGCTTGTGGTGTGGCTCTGGGGACTAGGTAAACACAAAATTCATATTTTCTTTGTGGAGGTAGGCTCTTAGCCCTGGATTTTCGGAACATGTCAATGAATCAATGGTAGCACTGTGGGACTAGTTCTTTGGTGGTCCGCGCTGCAATAGCGGCCTTTCCTGCCACCGCTAGCCGGGAAGAGGTCAACCACAATGTTTTGGTGGCGCTAATCTCTGTGGTGTAATGTTCTAGGAGAGAAAGGGGCTTGCCAGCTTCTTCGGAGAATGATTTTGGAGAAACTTTATCGGACTCACATTGCGGGGGCGGTAAAATACACCCCCCCCCCCCAACACAAATCCTAGCTTTCCCCATCATGGGACCTTGGCCCTCTGTTGAGAATGTTTGCGGAGTGGAAAATACCGCCAAAGCGGCAGCAAAATTGTTGGCGGGGTTGGCGGGGTTCCATTCAGGTTGTGGAGGGGCAGGATTCCAGTCGGGGTGTGGAGTACTATCTACGGGGAAAACAAGCTTGCCAGCCGTTTCAGGGAGTATGGATGAGGGTAGTCTATAGAACTCACATTGCGGGGGCGGTGTGGAACTACTCTTTGGGATGTATAGAGCTTGAGAGGGAATTGGTGCTTTAATGGGCTGCCTCTCTGGGAAAAAGAAAAAGATATAAGAGTGTGGACTCTTATGGAAAGGTGTGGCTATAGAGGATTCTTGAGATATGTCTTGAGGGTTACTTTTCTACTAATCTAATATTTTTTACACAGATAACAAGCTTGTCCAATCTGATTTATTGGCATAAGCAAGGCTAATGATAGGTGACCAGTGATCTGAATTACTTTGACAGGATATGATGGGGAACAAATGAAGAGGAAAACAACCCGGTTTATATACACAAGAAAGAGGAGCCATGAGGAAACAAGGATAAACTGGAGGGAAGCATAGAACATTCTACTTCTATAGGATGAAACAGCCATGTGGTCAGAGTAGTGGGTCAAGGAGTCACATGATGGTGTAATAGTGGGTGGGGATGATGCCATCTTCTGGGGGCTATGGTGCAATCTTCCTAGTTAGAGGAGGGGATGTGTGAGACATAACAGGGGTAGAATATTCTATGATCTAAGATAGGAGGAGTTAGGTGTTTCAGGAAGTGTTTCAGGAAGAAGTAATCTAAGGATCTAAGATAGGAGGAGTCAGGTGTTTCATGAAGTGTTTCAGGAAGTAATAATCTAGGTGGTGTTTGGGGCTATGTCTAGTATAATGTGTATCATGTTGGGTTTGGAGGGTGAAGGGTTTCAAGGTTGCTTATACATCTTTGAGCACATGGTTCTAAGGAAATACTAGAAGAAGGGGGTAACATGTGAACTGGGTAGATGTTTGAGAGTAGGGAGAGGGTTTACCCAAGAGAGGGGGAGTGTGGGAATAGGAAATACTATTATCCAGGGTATGACCATTGAGTGGGGATGTTGAGGGCCTTGGGCTTTGCTGACAAGGGGGGCAGAGGTATGAGATTTAGTCTTGAGGTGTGACAGCCTTGTGATTTATGGTTGCTGGTTTTCTGGGTAGATCAGGATTGGCTTACCACAGCGGTAAAACACACACCCCCTTGTCACAAATCCTAGATTTCCCCATCATGGGCCCTTGGCCCTCTGTGGAGGATGTTTTTGGAGTGGAAAAAAATGCAGAGGCAGTTGCAATGTTGGAGTGGTTGGGGCGGAGGGTGCAGGTGGTCCAGTCGATTTGGTGTCCGTGTTTGCGGATCCATGGCAGCCCAAGGATGCCATTGTACATGTCTTTCAGTCGGGTAATGATGAATTTTGAAGGGCGGGGTTCTTCATTCAGAGTCAGGTCAATCTAATATGCCACTTGGGATGTGGATCCATCAAATCCTGAGACGGTCCGCCTTGAGGCGATGGTGTTGCGGAGTAATCCCGCCGGGGCAGCGTAGGATTCACTCAACACATCGTGGGTTGCTCCGGAATCAATCAAGAAGGAGGCAGGGGGAAAGGGATTCTGGGGTGTGGCTCTGGGAGTTGTGATGGTGCAAGAGATAAAACATTGGGGATCAATTTCATCTCTGTTTAAAGTTTGACTAGCACTAATACTACAAGACAACTCCGCCACGTCAGGAAAGGCACAACCTTCATTCCTGAGCACCTCCATTTTTTGACAAGTTGGCCCAGCCTTTTTTCCCTCCGCCTATTGCCGCCATCCCTTCCACTAGTTGGCCAATCTGATCCTCCATTGCCACAATCCTGGCGTTTCCAGGGTCTTTTCCCTTCTTGGTGGGACAGTTGCGGGATATGTGGCCCTGCACTCCGCATTGGAAACAGAGTCCTTCCTGCATCATCCGGGCCTTCTCAGAGTCGGAGAGTCGTCTGTTTAACACCAATAGGTCCATAGCGTTGGGGCCAATCTTCTGTTTGGTTGGCGCTGTTCCGGTCTCTGCTCTGCTCATCGCCGTGACAAGCTCTAGTGCCAAGCTAGTAACCTCATTAACAGTTGCAAATGTGGTGCGGGAAATTATGAGCCCCATCTGGATGTCCCGCTTCAGGCCCTGGCGGTACTGGCAGATCAGGGTGGGGATTTCCCATCCCGCTGCGGAAGTATGCTGGACAAAGGAGTGGGTGTAGTCCACCACGGAACCGGTCTGCTTCAGCGCTTGGAGGGCTTGTTCCGCCTTTGTCTTCTTTTCCGGGTCAAAAAACATGGCCCAGAAGGATGCCGTGAACTCCGCGTAGGTCAGGGTGGGTGGGTCCGCTGCCGCCTGGTCAAGGAACAGGGCGGCCCATACGCCCACGGTTCCGGTCATGTACAAGGACACGAATAAGGTTTGTGTTGAGTTGTTTGGGAAAAAGGCCTTGTTCAAGGTCATGTAGATGGCGACCTGCCTGGCGAACGTCTCCGCCGCTGTTCTGTGTTCCCCATTGAACTTGTTGGGTTGGGCAACCTTGGGGGCCTTGGTTGTGGCTACCTCCGCTCCGGTGGTTGGTAGGGGGGGGGGGGGTTGGGTTCTGCTTGCGGAGTGCGTCCTCCAAATTGGCCTTGGCCTGACGGTGTTGTGGTGTGCCAAATCTGTTTCAAGTATCAAATTACATAAAGTGATGGCTGAATATGAGAAGGAGGTATATTCTTAGATTTATTATTGCATAATTAGATTCTACAGGTCATTTAACCCCTAGTCACTCACTTGAACCACTAGGATAGCTCCACTCAGTCAAAAGTTATTTTGTTTAAATAGTTTTCATCCAACATAAGTACATAGTATAGTAGTACATTGGTAGTACATAATATGGTTTTAAAGCCAACCACAACTGGGCCTTTTTTTGTGCATATGTATTCAATTACAGTTAGGGCTATAACCACAAGTTGGCCATATTTGTATGCATATGCAATTAGACTTAGGGCTAGAACCATAAGCCGGCCGCCTTGTGAATAGGCTAAATAAGGAGCCCTTCCTCCCCCCTCATCTGAATTCAGCCTGTGAATAGCAGCCACCAACCAACCAGTCACTCATTCATTTAACAGTGTGATCTCAAACATCCACTCACCCAACACCTGTGATCATAATCAGCTTCTTAAATAGATTTTGTCATTTCACATCATCTGCATTGTTTGATCTAAGTCTGATAGAGACTACTGCACATAGTGATCTCTATCAAGGTTTTGCCACAACAATAAATAAATTTTGTTGTCACAATCCTTGTGTAGTACAATAGAGGGGCTGGTCCTTCAAACCACCTGTAACATAAATATTGCTTAACTGCAATATTATATTTGTTATCTCCCCCTCACAGAACTTCCACACGTCCCAAAGGAGTTCTCACAGTGTTTTTTCTCTTCTTTGTTGGCCTTCTTGGTGATGTTGGCCAGTTGTTGTCAGATTTTGGCGGCTTTGGAGGCGTCCATTGTATTGCTGTGTGACGTTGGAGCGGTATATTCAAGGTCTCTAAGAATGGAGTTGGGTTTCTGAGAGCGGAGTGCAAGATATTCAAGGTTTTGGAGTCGGGATGTTCAAGTTTTTTGGAGGTGGAGGAATCTGGTTCTTGGTCTTTGTCTCCGTAGAGTAGATCCTGCAATATGTTATGGTCTGTTCTATGGAGAGGAAGATGGAGTCTGGGGGTTCTGGATCCAAGATGGTAGATTGCAGGATGAGGAAGAAGCTTGGATCTCCAGCCTCTCAAACCTTGAGTATGGTCCATGACATGTACATGTAGTCTATGTGCATGTGAGTCTGTGCTGCAGAGCCCACGCTACGGCTCATAACAGTCTAGCCCAAACCCTTTCTACGGGCAGCTCGCCGGCGACTTGGGCGGGCTTAGAGATAGACAGGTAAAGCGGGCAGCCCATCCACCAAAGAAAAAAAATGGAGAGAAGATTGATTGCATAAAAAGAAGACAAAGACATAAAAAAACAAGTTTGATCTAGGATGGAGATGAGAGGTAGAGGTCCAAGGATGAGACAGAAAAACACACACCTCAGGCGCAAAACTAAAAATTAGCTTTGAATTTGCTTCAAATGATAATTGAGTGAAAATTAAGGGTTGGGCTTTAGGCATGCCAAAAAAATGCCAGATGCACGCCAAAAAAGGCGTGAACTGCGGACCACTCCAAGAGTGGAGGATTGTTCACTCCAAAACCAGCCCCCATTTGGAGTGTCCAACCCGGCACTCCAGGCTGGTATGGAGCGAACACTCTGCCACGCCAAAACCAGCCCCCCCTCGATGGCCGGTCTGCGCCGGGATCGAGGGCAGTATGTACACTCGATGACCGGCACAGGCCACAGGCCGGTCATCGAGGGCAGTACACTCGATGACGGGCACAGGCCGGTCATCGAGAGGATCCATTCCTCTCGATGACCGGCATAGACCGGTCATCGAGAGGATCCATCCCTCTCGATGACCGGCATAGACCGGTCATCGAGAGGATATATCCCTCTCGATGACTGGTCTGTACCGGTCATTGAGATGGATCTATCCTTTCGATGAGCGGGATAGACCGGTCATCGAGAGGATACATCCCTCTTGATGACCGGTCAGTCCCGGTCATCGAGAGGGGCGTGTCCTCTTGATGACCGGCCTATCCCGGTCATCAAGAGGGATCTGTCCTCTCGATGACCGGGATCCTCTCGATGACCGGTCTATGCCGGTCATCAAGAGGGGTGTGTCCTCTTGATGACCGGTACAAACCGGTCATCGAGATGGATGGATCCTCTCGATGACCGGTCTATGCCAGTCATCGAGAGGAGTGTGTCTCTCGATGACCGGTCTTTGCCGGTCATCGAGAGGGGTGTGTCTCTCGATGACCGGTCTATGCCGGTCATCGAGAGGGGTGTGTCCGCTCGATGACCGGCCTGTGCCGGTCATCGAGTGTACTGCCCTTGATGGCCGGCCTGTGCCGATCATCGAGTGTACTGCCCTCGATGGCCGGCCTGTGCCGGTCATCGAGTGTACATACTGCCCTCGATGGCCGGCGCAGACCGGCCATCGAGGGGGGGCTGGTTTTGGCGTGGCAGAGTGTTCGCTCCATACCAGCCTGGAGTGCCGGGTTGGGCACTCCAAATGGGGGTGAGGAGTCCGGGGTGCCAAGGTGGTAAACTTAGTCAGAAGTTTAGTCATCTGAACTATGCATGTAACCGAATCTTGTATCTACATGCATAGTTGCGGCTGCGCCTTGTATCTAGTTTATTCAGCTCGCCGGTACCGGTTCCAATCTTTCCTCACCGAGATTGGACCCGATACCGGCCGTGCCTGAGCTGACCTGCGACGCTTATCTTGTCGTCAGATTTGCATTCACCCTTGGTGTCTTATAGGGGGCTGGTTTTGGAGTGAACAATCCTCCACTCCAAAAATTATGGAGTGGTCCGGAGTTCACGCCTTTTTTGGCATGCATCCGGCATTTTTTTGGTGTGCCTAAAGCCTGACCCAAACACAGAGGTGGCTAGAGCCAACAGATAAAGATTTTGATGTGAAAACTGAAGGAAACAAGTGGTACAATCAACATGAAAATTGCAATCAAGTTCAAGAAATGAATATTTTTAGGGTCTTGGAAAAACAACTCCCAAGTTTTGGGAAAGGGTCAGGCTTTAGGCACGCCAAAAAAACCCAGATGCACGCCAAAAAAGGTGTGGACCTCCGACCACGCCAAAACTGTTTGGCGTAGGGAATAGTTCACGCCAACGAGTATTGGAGTGAACTAGGGATTACTCCAAAAGCTAGTCTCAATTGGAGTAAACCAAAGCCCACTCCAAAGAAGAAGGAGTGGACACCCAGGCACTCCAACTGTGAACTTCAGAAATGGAGTGGACCGCTGTGCACACCAATTCAAGCTGGAGTGCACACCAAATGTACATACTCCCGTGCACTCCAAGCCACCCGCTTCCAGAGCAACAAAGTCCTGCTCCAACCTGTGTCTCTCCAATCCAACCTCCACGTTTTGCGCTCCACCTCTCAGGATTCAACCTCTCCGATTCAACCCAGCACTAAAGTCATCAGTTGCCAAGAAATCAGCGCACTACGTTCAGCTGTAAGTCCTGATTCTTCACCCTTGGTACACCTAGATCCAACGAACTTTTTCTTCGTCTTTGCTCTTCTCTAGGCTGAAAAATGGCAGAAAAAACAAGCACTCCAATGGCAAACGGGATTCTTGTTTCCCCGGAAATGTGGCAACAGATGCAAAGCATTCTGGCGATGTTCCCAGTCCCCTTGGCTCCAGCATCAGTATCACCAGTCCCCTTGGCTCCAGCATCAGTACCACCAGTCCCCTCGGCTCCAGCATCAGTACCACCAGCACCACCCAATCCAATCTCAGCGCCCACAGATTTGGTTTCCGAACAAGCAGGCTCCATCATGGACAACAATCAATCTCTACCCAATCTAGTCACGTCTTTATCCCAATCAAAAGCTCTGAGCAATGAGTGTAGTCCAAAAGCTCTGAACAACTGTCTTCCAGAAAATCCAAGCAAACATTCCAAAACATCTACTGAAGACTCTAGTGAAAAGGCTCCAATCAACGATCTTCAAGCGGACCAAAATAAGCCCGACTCAAGTGTACCTACCCAATCCACTCCCAGCGGCGAGCTTGATTCTTCAAGTACCCCAACTTTGATCAGGGACCCCAAGAGCTATAACTATGTACAAGGAGGTATGTACAGTTTTCTTGGCTTTTGTTTTGTGCAGATGAATCAAAAGGGGGTTTTTCCTGCGCTTAGAACCACTGGACCCTCCTCCGAGCGCATGTTTCTTATCAATGGACGACCTAGTTTTTTTTCTGTCAAGAATGGGCTAAAACCCACGGATACGCAGTGGCAAAGATAAACTCCGTACCCAACAAGAACATTTATATTGGCTGTGATCAATCAGGAAAATATTGTGGCTTGACATCAAATCCAAGTGGACAAAAAACCTCGACAGTGAAGATTGACTGCCCGTTTCAACTCAGGGGCACCGTTCCAACCAGCAAAATATTTTTTGACAAGACTTGGACCTTGGATACTCGATGTGCCGCCCACAACCACGAGCCTTTGCCTGGACCTTTTTCACATGTAGCTTACAAGCAACTTTTGCCAGAGGAAATTGACGATATCCGCAGGCTCTCAAAGGCAAAACTGAAGCCTGCACAAATTCTCCTCCAACTCCGAACTTCCAACAATCAAACACTCGCCACTAACAAGACCATTTCAAACGCTTTACAGAAGATACGACGGGAGGATTTAGACGGTAAGAGCCCAATGGCAAAGATGTTGTCCATCTTGAAGGAGATGAACTGGGCATGGGAATTCAAGGTAGACGCTAGTGGAGCCGTCCAGAAAATCTTCTTTGCTCACCCAGGATCCATCCACCTCGCCCAAATCAACCATCACATAGCACTCTTAGATGCCACATACAAGACGAATTGCTATGACATCCCACTCTTACACATCATCGGGCAGGCTGCAACGAATCAATCTTTTTCAATAGCTTTCTGTTTTTTGACTCATGAAGACAACAAGGGCTACTTGTGGGCTGTTGAAGTTCTCAAGAAGCTTGTCTGGCATCCGGAACAAACTCCAAAAGTTTTTATTACCGATCAAGATGCAGCTTTACAATGAGCGCTGGAAACTGTTTTCCCTGATGCTAGAGCCAACCTCTGTACTTGGCACATCAACAAGAACATCACGACTAATTGTAAAAAGTACTTTCCTGCCGCCGACAAGAAAGATAAAAAGGACAAGAAGGAGAAAAAAGAGAAAAAAGAACACCCGTGGGAGAAGTTTATGAATCTTTGGAATCAGGTCACCTACTCCAAAACGGCCGAAATATATGTGGAACAATACAATCAGTTGAAGATCTTCTTAGCGACTTGCCCGGCAGCTCTCAAATATCTTGATAAGTGGATTATTCCACAAAAAGAGAGGTTTGTTGTGGCCTGGGCTTGCCAGTATCCACACCTCTGCAATCTCAACACGTCTTGGGTTGAATCTGGTCACGCATATCTCAAAACGTTTGTAACCAACTCGACAGGTGATCTGCTATCGGTATTTCAATCATTATCACTCGCGGTCAATGCTCAGATCAAGAAAGTACATGAAACCGTTGGTACAGACACCATCAAGACCCTCATCAACGTCCCCAAAGCATTCATTCCGATCCTTGGTAAGATCTCGACTTTTGTGATCAAGCAAGCAATTGAACAATTTGATTGCCTGAAGAACCTGGACCCAAATGTACCCTGTTCTCAAACTCTCACCAAAGGAATTGGAATTCCTTGCGCTCATAAGATTTCCGAAATCTTGGAGGATGGAAGGGCATTGATGCCAAGTGATTTCCATTCTCAATGGAATTTGCAGTACAATCCAGAGTCCAACGTAAGTACTTGGCATGTGATAACGCTTATTGGACTTGATTGTAGCTAGCTTCTACTGATCTTATGTAGAAAAAAGATGAAATCAAACTTAACCTTGACAACGAAATTAAGAAGCTGACTTTGGCCCTGTCCGAGGAGCCACCAAGAAGACTAGAAAATATATTTGTTCAAATCCACCAACTAGTCGCCGGAACTCATTCTGTTGTCCCCATCCAAGCCCCAGGAGTCAAGAAAAACCCAAAAGGCCAGCCAAAAATGAAGAAGCAAGCGTCGAAATCAACCAAGAGAGATCCTTCAGCTTTTGAGGTTGTAGAAGCAGCAATTACAGAAAAAGAGAGCGGCCAAAGCTTCTACCCTGCCAGAACGAAGATCTAAGCAAATCAAACATGATAACTTCTCAGAAGAGTCCGATTCGGATAGCCCCGAAGAGTCCGATTCGGATAGCCCCGAAGAGTCCGATTCGGATAGCCCCAAAGAGGACATTGAAGACAGCAACTTGGACGATTACAAAGCTAAAGACAATGGAACAAGTGGTGCTTCCGAATCTGACAATCAGTTTGAGACAGTTGAAAAGCAAGAAGCAGACCCAATTTCACCGTCAAAAAGTGACCAGTGCGAGTCAAACCAGGTATGCAAATTTTTATGTTTTAACAATCATAAATGTGACTAATTGAAAATTTAACTTAAACTGTATAGGCCACTTACCTCGAGCAGATTCCAGTGCACCTCCGAACGTACATTAAGGATGTTTTTGATCCAAACGGAGACGGTAACTGTGGCTTTCACTGCATGTCAAAGGCTCTTGGTTACGAGCGCACAGAAGGATGGCGGCGCGTCAGGCAGGAAATGATTGACAAGATCGCCAACAACAAATCAATATACTCAAAATTACAGGGTGGCGACATCAAAATCAACAGGATCTCAGACGCACTCAACGTGACATGCAAGACAGAACTGATCCCACCGGCAAAATGGCTCAATAAGTTGGAACACGGACAAATTCTTGCTAACACTTATAACCGTCCAATAATTTTTTTATCATTGGTTTCATGTAGTAGCTTCCTCCCTCTACGACTAGGCCCCCCAAAAGATTTGACTGATTCTCCGCCGATCTATCTGGTCTATGTCAACGGGAATCACTGGGTTTTGGCATCTGTTGAGGGTATCAATGGGGTCAAACCCATCCCTCCCCCCATTCTCGTAAAGAAGCATCCAAGTTTATTAAAGACACAGTTTTTCCACAACTGAGAAAAAAAAAGATCAAGGGTTCCCCCTGTAAACACATCAAAACAGCAAAAAAAACATGAAGGGTTTCCCCTTATTATAAAACACCAAAAAAATTACAAGGTTTAATCTACGCACAACAGAACTGGAAAAAAATGAAATCTCAAATGCCCCCAAACAACACCAAAGGTGTTGTGAACAGCAATGGCTGTTGCGTCTGGGCCAACCTTCAGCCCGCGTCAAGCGCACGGGTCAAAAAGGAAGGGCGTTGAAGGCCCCCATCCCGCAGCGAAGGCTGCAGAACCCGGGGGGGCCCACTCTTTAGCCCCTCAAACTGTGCAAGTGCAACAGCGGAGGGGGTTGAGGACGAACCGCACGCTGGAAGTACAGCGGCAGAGGACGCCCTGGGGGGTAAAGCAAACACAAAAGCCTACCTTTTATATGTATGTACGAGGTTCGAAATACACCAGTGAAACTGCCTCGCCTTGTCGACTACGGCCACCGCCACCGCCATGCTCTCCCTGTAGGTACGTCTGATCTGCATGGCCGTGTATTTGACCAACTTGGCGTTTTCAACAGCCCCTTGGGCCCGCCCAATTTCATTCATAACACGCCCCGCAGCAAGATACAGGTAAAATAAATCAACCCTTTCTTCCATCCCAGAATGCATTGGCCGAGCCGACCCAACCTGCTCGACTGCCACCTCTTGGCCGAGCCGACCCAACCTGCTCGACTGCCACCTCGAGATCGCTATGTGCTGCCAGAGATAGAAAGCAACAGAAGGACCTCATCAACACACTCAAGGCCAAGGCGCAATGTCTGGTGAACACGCTCACCCGCAAGCTCAAAAAGATCCTTTGCATCCCCAGAGTCCGCCGCGCAGCTCAGGCCTTGGGCCCTGGGGATTGTAATGCTTATGCAAAATCCCTTGGCATTATGGTAAGCCCTCTCTTCTATCTCTTCCCCTCATTTCACTCTTTCCTATGTTTTTAGATCACTTATTATAATAGCTCGCGCACAGGTTTGGGCGATGAAACCTGCTCCTGGCGACGTTCCCGGCGAATTTACCCTGTTTAGTCGTGTTATGCAGGGTCTGGTTTATCCCAGTCAACGGCCTGGTGACCACTTTCAAGTGGATTTTGTGGCGGCGGCGATCTACCTTCTCGATTCCGGACGAAGGCGTGACTGTGAGTGGGCACTTTCTCTTCTTATCTTGCTCACCGCTGGCAAGAGTCTCTCTTTTGATAGCCTGTGCCGTTTGCCTACAGCTTCGAGGCCTTTCCGCTCTACATCAGTCACTTTGGGATGTCGCCCGCTATAGCCATCTGCAGAGCCCTCCTCTTCTATCTTTGTCAGTCATGACATGGCTTTCAAGCCAAAAGGGAGCATACACCTTCCCTGCCAACTCCCTCAAACATCACCTTCGAGCATCTTCGGAGCCCGTCCTTAGCCACTGCTAAATGCAGATTTGATGTCCACTAAAATTAATACACCGAGGTCAACTTCTCCCATCAAAACTCAAATGTTTGCGGCGGCAATCTACCTCTACATGGCCTTCTAAATTCCAGGCAAAGGCGTGAGTGTGAGCTTTCCCTTCTCCTCTTTCTCAATGCTGGCTTGCTAAATAGCCTCTCCGTTGATAGCCTGTACTGTATGCCTACAGATCCGAGGCTTTCCCGCTCCATATCCGTGACTTTGGGATGTCGCCTGCGAATGCCATCTGCCGAGTCCTCCTCTCCTATCGTCCTCTGTGATGCCTTTGTCCATGATGGAACGGCTTTCAGGCGGCCAAAAGCAAGCGTACGCCAACCCTGAACACTCTCCCAAACATTATCTTTGAGCAGCTTCAGAGCCCGTCCTTAGCCACCACTAACTTCAGAATTGAGGTCCAATACAATTACTGCACCAAGCTCTTCAATTTCTTCCATCAAAAGAGAAATTTCCAGTTGCTGCACTCCTTTTCAGGAAAATTGTAGGCAGTGTTGAGGAGTTACATCTTAGATATCCACATCACCCCAAAATATCACTCAAACTCAACAATCTTGTCAAATAATTGTTTAGTACTAAGGAGCCTCCTTATTAGTAACATATATCTCCCATCCCCACAACCTCCAAGTTGATTGTACATCTGATTGACCTTCTCAAGAAAGAATCCAAAATTTTACACTTGACTACCCCCATAAATTTGTTGGATAGAATATCTAATTTCTTGTAGCTTTTGAAACTTTGGCAACGTTGCTAAAATCAGTACCATGTGGAATTATTTTGCGCCAAGAGCAAGCAAACATTAAAATAATTCACACAACTAAGAAGCATTTATTTCTCAGTAATCATGGTTCTATCTGAAAAGCTCAGAGACTGAGATGAAAAGAAAAGGGGCAGGCTATATGCACTACCAAACTTTACTACATGTACTCCAAAAATATTGGAGTGTACAATGGTCCACTCCATGAATTACTGGAGTAAACATACAGCCACTCCAAAAGATGTTCAATTTTTGGAGTGTGCAATCCTTGCACTACTAATATTTTGGAGTGCACTATTGTGCACTCCTTTTTTGACTTTTTTATCTATTTTTTGCTCTGGGAAATGGAGTGAAACACAATGCACTCCTATACTAAACACAAGGTCAACCTCCAAGACCTTCCAGGGTTGCTTTAACTTGTTCAAAATGGCCTGACTTGAGTCTATACATACAGAGTGCCAAGTTTCTTGATCCCTTGTCTATTTTTTCTGTTTGGTTTCCTTATCCATACAGAATGATTTGGTTTTTTTGGTTATTTTCTTGTTTTAGTTATTAGTTGATTTAACAAAGAAATTCATTTTCAAATTTTTTCTGACTCCAATAATTTTGGAGTGAATATCAGTCCACTCCAAATTTACTGGAGTAGATAGATCAATGTTTACTCCAAAAATGTGGTAAATTTTGGAGAGGACCACCTGTGAACTCCAAAAATCTGGAGTGCACACTCCAAAAATTTTGGAGTGCACAGGATCAACATTGGAGTGCATAAATTGTGCACTCCAACATTTTTGGAGTGCACACATGGTGCACTCCAGATTTTTGGAGTGCACAGGTGGTCCACGACTCCACTCCAAAATTTACCACATTTTTGGAGTGAAAATTGGTCTATCTACTCCAATAAATTTGGAATGGACTGATATTCACTCCAAAATTATTGGAGTAGACTAATGTCCACTCCAATATTTTGGAGTACATGTAGTAACAGTTGGTAGTGCATTTAGCCTGCCCCAGAAGAAAAACATGTGTACCTGAGAGTGGAGGACTTCCTGTCGGAATACAGAGAGATCTAGATGCCCCTCCAACTCCTAAACTAAGACCTCTACCAAATGAACAATCAGTGCACATGAAAGTCATGAGATGTAGGGTTAGGAAATAATTTTCCCTTCTACCAAAAATTAAGAGTCTGGGTGTGTAAATTGAGATCTGGGAGGCTCCCAGACTTGATGGCAAGTCCTCCAGTGGCTTGTGGTCTGTCTCTGGTACAGATAAGAACAGAAAATAGGAAAAGATTGAAGTGCAGCTGAGAGTATAGTGATCTACCACTCAAAGTGTAAATTTAGATTTTGTTTGGAAAATTAAATTTTATATCAGTTATCACAACAGCTCTTTTCACATTGGTAAACTAAACACCAATTTACTGATGATTGTCACAAAAAGAATGGTTGGAAGGGAAGAATTCTGAAATCATGAATCATGACACCTTTGAGTGATAACTTTTTATGTACCATTCTAGAAATTAGCTCTTTTTTGAGTTTGGTTGGAACCACTTTGTTTCAGCTTAAATATGATTTTACACAAGTCAACTTTGAACAACCTTAGGAAACTGGTGTTAAATTTACTAATGTAAACAGGGATAATGGTGAACTGTGTAATTAATTTGTAGAGGCCTAAGCCCAAATTTGCAGCGGCGAATACTTTAAAAGGCGGGAAAAATTGGTTGAACTTTGTACAAAAGGGCATCAATTTATACAACCAGGGTTTGAAAGAGTAGATACACTTGTTTTCATCTCTGATGTTTGGTTTCCCCTTCTTCTTTCTTCTTGATAATAATGGTAGGTGATCATATGAAATATTAGTTACTTGTTTTGAATCTCCATACTTGCACTCCACTTTTTTGGAATGCAGTATGCTGCACTCCAAAAAAAAAAACAATTTTTGGTGTGCCTAACCGTCCACACTCCAAATTATTTGGAGTGGGTGGCACTAGCTTCACTCCAATTTTTTTGGAGTGGGTGGCACTTCACTCCAGAGATCCACATGCTGGCGTACGCAAAAAAAATTCTTGGAGTGAATCTTGAGTACACTCCATGTTTCTTGGAGTGCAGCCATGTTCACTCCATTAAACATTGGAGTGATCCTCTGGACACGCCAAAACAAAGAATTTATTGGCGTGAACTATTCCCTACGCCAAACAGTTTTGGCGTGGTCGGAGGTCCACGCCTTTTTTGGCGTGCATCTGGGTTTTTTTTGGCGTGCCTAAAGCCTGACCCTTTGGGAAAACGACTCCCATACGTCCGCGCGACCATTTTTCGACCAGCGCTGGACGTCGACCTAGACCCTTTTTTTTGGTACGGCTTTTTTGGGAGTCGTCGACCCAAAAAAATTATTTTTTGGGAGTTGTCCCCACTAATTTTCCATATTATTTTTTATTATTTTTAATATGTATAACTTTTTTGTTCCACGTACTAGAGACATAAAAATTTGAGAGCACAGAGAAACATAAATAAAAAGACAATACTGAAAGTTTTAGCAGTATTGTCCCATCAGAAAATGAGATATAAGGGATGTGCGCCAAAATTAGTAGGAAAATAACTGCTGACTGTGTAACTTTTGCGTTACACACCCAAAATGTCCACAAATTTCAGGGATATCTTAAGACTGCATAAACTCTGTGATATAAAATTTCTGGCATTATTTTTCCATCAGAACATGACACATAAGGGGTGTGCCAAATGCTCAGTAGGAAATGACTGCTAACTGTGTAACTTTTGTGTTACACACCCAAACAGTCTAAAATTTTCAGGGATATTTCAAGACTGTAACTCCTCTGCGCTATAAGGTTTGTGGCATTAGGCCCCGTTTGGCTGCCGCGTCATACGTCATAAATTGTTGAATTTATGACGCCGCGACCCAAAGTTCGCCCCCCGTTGCCACCAAAACTTTGAAACCCCCGGGGGTCGCGCGTCATAAATTCGACCATTTATGACGTATAACGTGTCAGCCAAACGGGGCCTTAGTGTGCCATCAGAACATGAGATATGAGGGGTGCAGCTCCACAATAGACATGCTCCCTACCAGCGCACAATTTGTACCTCATGTTTGATGACACAAACTCTCAGAGCTGCCAGAAATAATGAGGAAAAGAAAATATAAAAAGTGTTTATTCAAAAAATACTAGAGAGGAATAATATTCACAATATTTATTCAAAAAAGACTAGAACAACTGAACCACCAATACATGAAAACTACAAATGGAAATACCAGTAAAATTTACCACTCTTATCAGGAAAGAGGAGCTTTCTTACACCTGTTTGAGCAAAACAATCAGAGTATCTTGCCTCCCAACCTCGTGCCTCTGGGTTGGCATTTAGCTTCCAGCTCTTTTGTAGGGAAGGGGCAGGCAACAGTGTATCCGCTGCGCTACGCTAAAAAAAGCGGCCTTTTAGCGTAGCGCAGCGGTTGACCGCTACGTGACCAGACCAAAAAGCAATAGCGCAGCGAGAACACCGCTGCGCTACTCGCTACGCGCAGCGATTGTCCGCTACCTCCCAGGGCCATTAGCAGAAGCGCAGCAAAAGCGAAAATTTGCTACGCTACCCGCTAAATTAGCGGATAGCAGAACAGTTTTATGTTCTAAACATGTTTTTATGTGGTTTAAAACCTTTTTCATTTATTTTTTTTGGTTCCCACATGGCATAGAGAAAAGCGGCGCTGACCGCTACGTGTTTGCTTCTTTAGCGCGCTATTTTTTGATTTTTTTTCCGGAAAAATCAAAAAGCGTGTAGCGCAGCGATCTGCCCGCTGCGCGTAGCGCGTAGCGCAGCGACCCGAAAAATCGCTGCGCTACCCGCTTCGCTGCGCTAAACGCAGCGCAGCGGATACACCATTGGGGCAGGGAAGACGTGAGGGGAGGATAGTTCTAGGGCCACAAAGTGATCAAGTCGCCGGATGAAAGTCAAGAAGATTGGGGGGTTTTGGTTAGGAGGGCAGAAGGAGGGAAGGAAAGTTTGAGACCACTCTTCAGTGAAATAAAAAACTGGCCGTTGGAAAGTGTTGGCCAGTGCTTCGCCGGAGGAGGGCATCGCCATCCAATGAGCCATACCGCAACCTTTGGTACCGGAAACGTTTATTCTGGCCAGAGTCGACTTGATGTTGTGAAAATGTCCCAACTTCACGTACCACTCGCCTCGTTTGCTGATTTTGTCGGCTAGAGCTTCTCGGACTGCACTCCAAGCGCCCTGACCATTCCCCAAGCACCATGCCACCGCGCGGAATCCACAATGGCCATCTGACTTGACATCAAGTATCCGCTTGACCGAGGATCTGATGATGACTGGGAGTTGATTGAGCCAATTTGGTCGGTCGACTGGTTCTTTGGATGGGGGTGGGGGGACTGGTGCTGTTGGTGGTGGAGGGACTGGAGGGACTCGCGTGGCTCGCGCGGCTCGCGGAGGAGGTACCTGGCTCAATTTCGGCAGAGGGGCGGGGGCAGACAAGGTTGATTGAGCAGGAGGGGAAGGTGGAGCTGGCTTCTTAGCGGTGGCGCGGGTCGGACGTTGCGGCGGAGGCGCGGGGGCAGACGAGGTTGATTGAAAAGGAGGGGAAGGGGAAGGCAGAGCTCACATCTTCCCAGTGGCGCGGGACGTACGTTGCTGCGGAGGGGCGGCGGCAGACGAGGCGGAGTTCACAGGAGGGGAAGGGGAAGCTGGCTTCTTAGGTGCGACACGGACCGGTTTGAAGCACTTTGTTGGGACTTGGGCTTTCGGCGGCGGGGGAGGAGGAAGCGCAGGTGAGGAGGGTGGTGGTGATGGAGACGGCGACGGGGAAGGAGTTGGAGAAGGAGACTGAGCGACTTTCTTGGCGGTCTTTGACTTTTGGGCCGGGATTTTCCTCTTCTTGGGTGCTGGTTCGTTCTTCTTTGCTTCTTGCTTCTTCTTCTTCTCCTCTTCTTTCTTGCTTTTTTGTTGCTCCTTCTCTTCTTTCTTAATTTGTTTCATTTCTTCCTTCTCCGCTTTTCTGGTTTCCGCTAGCTTCTGTTTCTTGGACTTCATCATTGCTCCTTCTTCATTCTTCCTTTTATTTTCAACGTGTTCGAAGGCGGAGGGGTCCCTTTTTGTAGTTCTTGGTTTGTTTGGCGCGCCTTTTGGACGTCCACGGGTGGTCTGAGCTTGTGTTGGTTCCTGGATCTTCACGAAGGTTCCAGAGCCTTCCAATAGGCTGTTGATAGCTTGTAACTGGGCCGCCATCTGCGCGGGATTCATCTGCAGGAGCCTTTCGCGGATCCGGTCGACTTGCTCAATTTGGGTGAGATCAGCGTTGGTGCCAAGAGCATGAATATCCTGGGGGGAATGAAAAGACTCCAGTTAGTAAGGGAATGGCGCAGGGGAGGTTAAAAATTGGAGGGAGGGGTGGCAGAGGGGGGGTGGCAATGGCTGGACAAATGGGAGTCGGCGGGAGTTGTTCTTCCAATCAAGGCTCCGCGGCTGGGGGATTTGGGAGTCGTTGGGAGTTGTTATCCCAATTGGCATGCCGCACGGACGGAAAATGGGAGTCGTTCCTGTCCCTGGGGCGCGCGGGGGTAAACGGGAGTTGTTGGAGAAAAATGGGAGTTGTCCACGGAAAAATGGGAGTCGTCCGCGGAAAAATGGGAGTCGTCATAGGAAAAACGGGAGTCGTCCACGAGAACCGGCCATCCAAGGCCCCCCCACATGACAAAAAGAGAAAAAAAACCCAGATCTTACCTTCATGTGCCACTGGACATGAAAATCCTTGGGGAGTATCTTCTCGCCATCCATTGCGCGCTGCCGGAGTGTATGCTTACAGGGAATTCCCATCCGGTTTTTGTAACACCCGTTGCACCTGTGCCAATTCTCCAGGTCAACACTTGCTCTCAGGTTATCCTGCGCCTTCTGGAGAGCAAAGTGGGTGATCCGGCCGTGACAGAGCAAGAAAATCTTCCCTATTGATTGAAGGCTTCTAATCTTCTCCTTGTGATGCGCCGCGGATATTTTGTGGGATTGAGCTTCAAGCGCATTTTTGATTAACTTGATGACGGCGGCAAAAGAATTGTTGGGGCCCAGGAGATAAGATTTGATGAAAGCATGCAATGATTCAATTTGAGACGTTGTCCAATGGTCGAAATGAGGTATATCCTTTGTCCAAGCGTTAGCATACTTCTCACACACTGGAAGCCATGTCTCAATCATATAATCTCCAAAAGCTTCGCCGTATTTTGCGCAAAACCGACTGAAGCTTGAACGGATATCGCCAGGACTAGTCATCTTGATTAAGTTGCTCCAGTGTTGAAGCATTTCGAACTCCTTCACCTTGTTCTTGATGTGTTTTGCGCCATTGGAGACCAAGTTCTTCTGTATGTGCCAAGTGCAAAGCATGTGGGTCAAATCGGGAAAATTGGACTGGAGAGAGGAGATGAGAGCTTCTTCTCGGTCGGTCAGAACAACAGCAGGAAGGGGAATCTTGTTTGAGGTGAAAACTGTCAGGAGAGATTTGAGCGCCCAGTTGTAATAATCTTGTGTCTCTTTGGCAAGAAAGCAGAATGCCAAACTGAAAGACTTGTTGGCTCCAGTGACACCGGTGATGTGGAGGAGAGGCATCCGATACTTATTCGTCTTGTACGTACAGTCGAGGAAAAGTATTGAATGGTACTGATGGAGAAGCTTCACAGAGAGGGAATGACAGAAAAAAAGGCCCTTGAGCTCGCCAGATTCGTCGACCTTCGTCATAGTTGTGAAATTGGTTCCAGCCAGAATTTCATTCAGGTGAATGATGGGACTGATTCCTTGCAACATCTCTTGCGCAGCCCGCTTTCGTGCTGAGTAAATTGTATCAATTGTGGCCAGGATTGTCTGGTCAGGGTGCAGCTTCTTGAGGCATTCAAGTATTTGTGCCGGTCGCAATCCGGCCTCGCCAAGTCTTTTCATTTCTTCGTAGAGAGTGTCGCTGAGCTTACGGTGAACAGTGTGGGCAACGGCGGCGGTGGGGCGGTGACTATGAGTCAAGTTGGAGACTGTGAATTTCCAGTGGCCCTTCTTCTTCTGGTTGTATACGGCAGCGGCGAACGGACAGCCAATCAATCGAGATGATATATTTTCACGAGTATCACCTTTACGTTTGTTTTTTGCAGGATCACCTCCTCTGTATCATTTCAATGTGGATTTAATGTCAGTCAATACTAACAGAAGAATGAAAAAGAAGTGGGGAATAACAGACCTGACACATTTAAAATGGACACTCTTTCCAGGAACAGAGTGTTTGACCAATATCCCATAGCCATGCGCACAAGCAAATTCTTGGATGGCCTCCTTAACCGATTCAATGTTGTCATAATTTCCAGCTGGCGGCGCATGAATGTTGCCGTAGATTGTCCTTTCTCCTTCTTCATTTACTGAGTCTTCATCATCCGGTTGATTCTTTTTCTCAAGTTCCATTTCTTTGAGCTCCTTCTCAGTTCTCTCTTCAGCAATTTTCTCAAGTATTTTCTCAATTTCTTCTGCGTTTTTTTCAGTTGGAACCGTTCCAGAGTTTGGATCATTGTTAGTATTATCTTCATCTAATTCTAACATTACAATACAATCTTCTATGGTTTTCTCTTCTCTGGCTAGCTCTACATATTCCTCAAGTGTCTTCTTGTCGTCTGGATTATCTAACCTATAATCTTCAAATACTTCTTCCTCATTTTCTTTGTGGATTTCGTTTTCTAGTTTTTTTTTGGCAATTTCTTGAGTAATTTGAAGGAGGAGGGGGTCTAGGGTGACGTCTTGAAGGGCTTCAGTGGTCTGAATGCAGGCTTCGACGGCGGCAATGGCCTGGGAGTCGGCGGCTGCCGTTTGGGAGTCGGCGGCTGCAGGAGGTTGGGAGTCGGCGGCTGCGGGACGTGGGGAGTCGACAGGGTCACGGGAGTCAGCGGGGGCTAGACCTTGATCACGGGAGTCGGCGGGGGCTAGACCTTGAGCACCGCTGGCTAGGACAGCTCCTTGGGGGTCTAGAATGGCCAGGGTGGCTCCGTGGTCCTGGGCCGCGATTGCAAGGGAGTCGGTGTTGATGCCAGACCCGTTCGCGGGGCCTTTGGCGGTGTCTTCATCGGCAGCTGGATCAAGGGTGTGAACAAGGGTGTTGGGGGCTCAGTGCCTCCATTTTGGATGGGGGAGGGAGCTTACCTGGCCCTGCGGCTGGGGTTTCCTCGGCGTGCTCGCCAGGCACTGGGGCCTTGGCCTACTGGATGGCGGCGACAGGGGGGTCGGCGAGCTCGACGGCGGTCATAGGGGGCCCGGCGTGCTCCATGGCGGCGACAGGGGCCTGGGAGTCCTGGTCCTGGACGGCGGCGGGGGCGGCTGGGTTAATCATATTCTTTGATTGATCAGGCGGTAGGTGTGGACGGGTGAGCGGTGATTGGGCGGTTGGTGTGGCGGTTGTGGTGTGTGACTTGTGTGATGGGTGGGGGGCTCAAAGGGGAGTCGTCACGACTCCCTGGGGGCTTCCGTGGCCCCCGCGGCCGACTCCCGAAATAACGCAGGGGGCACTCGTTTTGGGTGAACAACTCCCAAACCCCCCAAGAAAAAAATAATAAAAATATTCATAAAAATTAGTGCGGACGACTCCCAAAAATAATTTTTTTTGGGTCGACGACTCCCAAAAAAAGGGTCTAGGTCGACGTTGAGCGCTGGTCGAAAAATGGTTGCAAGGACGTATGGGAGTTGTTTTCCCAAAACTTGGGAGTCGTTTTTCCAAGACCCTATTTTTAACATAAATAATTTTTATAGATATTTTAACAACACAGTGAGAATAGGAAAGTGGACACATTGGTCTGGTGAATTTGTGTACAATATACTGCATATTCTCAGAGATCCCATGAAGGGTCTTTGGCCAAGGGCACATCCATTTACATGCTTGGGTAGGTTACAGGTATTGGGGTATTCTAAATTAACATAAGTAACTTGTTTCAGAGGGCCTTGGTATAGCCTGCGCTGGCACAAAGAGCCCCTTGCACAAAGCGCAAGCCTCTGAAGGAGGGACTTACGACTAATGTCAAAATTTTGGCCTGAGAGCTTGAGGTGTTTTGGCAGGGAAAGTATTTCCCTGCCATTTGCCTCACCTTCCTGGAGGAAATCCATTGAGTCAAATGAACTGGCCAAAAGGCCTGATTTTTTCTTTGTTTTTCTGCACTGGAAAGATAGCCAGAGGTTATGTCCTTCACTTTTAATTAATTTATTAAATTGACATTTTTCAGAGCAAGTAGGGGATAACTCCAAAATCCAACCTCCAGCGGTGATTCTTGCTAACATCCAAGGAAATGATATTAATTCTCAAAAATATTTAAAAAAAATACATACATAACCACAAAGCCAAGATGCCTATATGGGAAAGTTTGATGCAGGTTGATTGGATTTGTGGTTTGGGAGTTACAAGTGCTTCAGTTTTAAAAAGGCCAAAAAAGCCAAATGGACACCTGGCCCAATTGATAATTTACTCCTCTACTACTTTCCGGTCATAATTCTTGCTTAAAAACAAGTCTATCAACATCTATTTTTTTGTTTATGCTTCAAAGTGGTATGAATTTCAATGTAAGAGCTAGTTTTTCTCTACTAAAAGGGATGTGAATTTTTAAACAAAAAGATGGCTAATTGGAAGGTGGAAGGCCTTTTTTTGCAGGCCAACATTGGAGCACTGACCAGGAGACTTAACAACTGCCAGTGCTAAGATGGTTTGAGGTACCAATTTGGCAATCAAGAAGTAAAATAACAGGGCTTTTTCATTGATCAAGAAAGGTTTATCTTGCTACCTGCATATATGAAAAGAAGTGGATCTAGTTTTTCTCAGGACGGCTAAGGAAAAAGGCAGGATTCAAATAGATCAACATGATATTCACTAATTCAACGGGGAATGTGGGACCATCGCGTGCTATTACTTTTTTCCCGTGGCCGATTGCCCAGTATTCCACTAGACTCCAGGCTCTGTGATAATGCGCTCGTATGGGATAAATCTCCCAGAAATCAAATCGAAGTCGTAGCATTTCGGATAGCTGGATAGCCCATGTTTTTTCCCATGGTAAATGGCCGTCGGTTAATTCAGCTTGTATCCAAAAATCTTCGATGAAAAGCAAGATATCTTGGACTGTTTTTTGGCTCAGCAGAAGTTGATCTCCATCACCAACATCATGTTGCTTGAAAAGCGAAAGATGGACGACTGCTAAGAATGTGCTCATCTTTGTTACACTGGATATATAGTTTTGTATCGATTTGATTTTCTTGTTGCTTATTTTGGGAAGATTTGTTAGCGTTTCAAGCTCTTCATTTCTTTTTTCAATTCTAGAATTGAAGTCAGACATGATTTTGCGGAAAGTTGGATTTCGATCGAGTGCGAGCTTTTCATCTGATAGCGTCAACACAAGTTTACCCAATGACTCTTCTCTCAGATAGATTTTACTGTTTCCGCGAATTTCGTGGCGCTGTTTATTGAAATTTTTCCTAAATTGTTTGAGATTACTTGGGTTAACCCAATAGAAACCCCCAGTCTCTTGAAATCCGAATGTCTTAAAAAGCTGCACTAGTTTGTTCTTCTGAGGTTCATTCCTTGTGTCATTGTCTAGTTCGCGAGCTATCAAAAAATCCCAATTGTAAACGTTGAAAGATGATGGAGTGGTTTCGCTTGTTTCTTTTCCCCGACTGTCGTAGCTCGTGGATTGTGTTATGCCTTGGCCAGCTTCATTGAGCTGCTTTACATTTTCTGATATCTCTACCTGGGAGGAGGTAATTTGTGTTGGGCTGCTTGGTCCACTCTTCTGAGGTTTGTGTGCTTCAGTTTGGATCGAAGCCTGGGGCATGTGAACATGTTCTAACTTCGACCGCTTTCGACTTTCATCTGAGCCTAGATCAACTGATATTTGCCTACGGGAGCCAACAGATGAATGTTGGCCACGCGATATATCCATGGATACCGTCGTCGGATTCACCTGTGCCGACTTGCGAACACTAATAAGCCCTGGAGCTTGCGAACAGTGTTTAATTGACCGCCCACAAGAATTAGATTCCTCGAACGATAGTGGAACCGGTGCCGGTCCGTTTAAATCGGGTAATTCAAGTCCATCAAATGTTTTGATTTTCCCCAGGGATGCTGAGCTTACCAACAGCGAGACCAAGCAGGCGACAAAGAATGGCGTTCCCATTTTTGGCGAATTCTAGTCGAAACGGAAAGTGGGAGAAATAGTCGAAGCTGTTTTGAGGAGCAACCGGCTTCCTGCTTTGTATTTGGAATCGAGACGCGTGCCCATTGGGCCATGACCCAACAATCACTGTTGAGTTTAAACCCGCACGTCGCTACAGGTTTCCCTTCAGGGATCTCGGAGGACACAAATGTGTACTACTTGAGCCGTGCCATTAAAAGTATTATCTGCTTGTTTCATGATCCAATCAAGCTGTTTCGGGAAATCTGATCAGTTGGTTTGTGGTTTTGGCTTCCAATCCAAATCCTGTTCGCGACGGGAAGTCCCCCACTTGCTGCGGCTGGTGTGAAGCGGTCCAGATGACACATAGCATGATCTGACAGAGAAACCCAGATGGCAGCCAAGCCCAAGTTCTCAGCGTCGCCAAAAATTGCACGTTGTTGAAGGCGAAGCCGAAGTTTGGTAATTCAGAGATGCGAAGTAATCTACACCGTGGGCGCAAACCGCCCAGCCTCAGCCAACCCTGGGATGTGACTGCTCCGCAGCCGTCCCGCAAGCTGGGCAGCCGTCCCCGGGCTGCCATGAGATCAGCACAATGGGTAACCATTGCGAATGGTCTATCGTATTGCCACCCCTGCTCCACAGCTGCCCCCTTGCGTTGGGCAGCAGCAGCTGACCATTTCCGAGGCAGGAAATGGGTGCAGATCCGATGCTCTCGCAACAGCAAGAGTCAGATAACCCAGAAACAGGAAAACTGCGCCACTGGGCTACCCCCACATATACCCACATAACCAACTGGCATCCAGGAAACAGTGGATGTGACAGGGACATCTCCAAGAGGCAGCGTTTTGCCAACCCAAGCGAAGCCCCGCAGGGGGCAATATCTAGTTTCACTAAAAGAAATATATTACATACAATACAATGCTCACTGTACTCCTCGTCAGACCAGGCTGGGGTCTACCACTTCCATGGGCATTGGTGGCCCAGTTTTCGTCCCCGCTAAGTGCCACTGTGTTATGCCCTCATGTAGGCAACGGATTTGAGCAAGAGGCTCAACTCGCTGTAAATGGATTTCCGAGAATTCCCGGTGCACCAAAGGCGAAGATAACGCCGCCACATTTACAATATAGCTCGTCTTATTGGCATGGGTGAGCTCGCCAACCAAGTTTTCCGTATCCTGCCGCTCGACTCGCACCTTCTTTGACAAAGTTACAGAGCATTTGCTTTTGTGGCAATCATGCTGTACATTGATGACCGCAACGATATTCTTGAATGCAATGAATGATATAGTGAGAATGGATACAAAATTATTTGACGAATACAGATTTTGCACTTACCTGTACACTGATAAATTGACCCTCCCCAGCCTGAAAGATCTCCCTCATGTTGTAGAATTCGCTGATACCGCCGAATTCGAACGGAGTGAGACAGACAAAAAGAAAAGAACCAGTCGGCTTCTCTGCTTCCCACA
Source organism: Puccinia triticina (assembly GCF_026914185.1). Taxonomy (NCBI): domain Eukaryota; kingdom Fungi; phylum Basidiomycota; class Pucciniomycetes; order Pucciniales; family Pucciniaceae; genus Puccinia; species Puccinia triticina. Next base: position 5,980,303 of record NC_070564.1, on the reverse strand, counting down.
ACATGTCCACACGTCCTACATCTGGCCTTCCTGTACCCCCCTTAGATTGGTACTAATTTCATCGGATTGAAATTGTATCAGCTATGCATCCCACCCGGCAGCCCTAGACGGCAAAAATCACTGAACTCACCAGGATAAATGAAGATACCCTCAAAACGTCCTTGCTGGTTAGACTTATCTCAGCTAATTGGCGCCATGAGGACCCCGGAAGATGACTTGCCAGTGCGGGAGGCACAGCAAACCGTTGTGCAGCAGTAAGCTTGCGGTCTCGCACACGTGGGTAGGAATCACAGGAATTTGCAAAGAGTGAGGTGTTGTAACCCATCGACTTCTGTACAGAGTCGTTGCTTTTGAACAAGTTAATCACAGATGTTGCTGCTGTCTCGTATGTTTTGCGCTCTTCGACCCAGAAATACCCGCCAGAATACAAAAGTCGAAGATTGCGGAAGTTGGCAAATGTGACACCTATGTCTTTGCTTGGACTTTGGCGGTTAGAATGTATTGATGCATTCCTCAGGATTCCATTGTAGCTCTCCAACTTTTCCGTTGCAAACAAAGCTGGCGGTCCAAATCGACGAATCGCATCTGGAAGGTGAAGGAGCATATGAAATTTGGGTTTGTTCACCCATTGAGCCGTCCCCTTGATCAGAAGGCAAACAAACAGTCGTATACGGAGAGTGAGTTCAGATAGATAAGTTTCCATGTCTTTTATCCGCGTCTCAAATATCAATGGGGCCAGTTGACAGAGAGCAGACCACAAAAGCCGTTCGTGCTCGCTCATGTATTCAAACAGAACAAAAGGCGCGGTCTGGAGGACGATCTTGAAGTCTTTGCCAATAAAGTTTGAGTAATGTCTAGTGAGGTATCGGGGCTGCAGGGATGGTATGTTGAGTGCGTTTGTGTCGAAAGATTGATAACGGGCCGTTACTTTCGGAATTTGCGCCGGAGCCAAAGCCTTCATGAACGCGCGAACGAGGTATTTCACAACTCCCAACAGGAAAACATGGAGCACCTCCACTGGAGTGTCAAGACACCCATCAAAACCTGCTTGCAATCCGAAGGATCAGTTCAGTACATATTTGTGTATCAGATAGTAGACCCGCCCTCTTACCGTCCAGCTCAAAGAACGAGTTGAAAATTGTCTTCTGACGTTTGGAGTCCAATTTCCCATGATCAAGGAGGAACTTCAGCTCAGCCCGAGTGGCCTCCTTTTTCTTGTCCTTGGTGATGATCTCATACTTCCTATCGATGATAGTCTTGTTCAGCGTATCTTTAACTCCTAACTGGGTGTGTAAATTTTCAACAGCGGTCTTGCTGCGAGGCTCATGAGACGTGTGCCAAATTTTGTAGCAATTTTCCTTTATCGTGGCCCAAGACCTGATTGGATTGGAAATCTTTCAAAATGATAACAGTCAGAAGAATATTCATCATAAATTGGTAGCCAAGTGCACAAATCGCACAGCAAGCCACCCACTCATTCTCCTGACAAGCCGAGCATACAAAAAGAGCATACATATTCAATGGTGGCCTTCCCTTTCATGTTCTCAGCCGAAAGGTCACATGCACGGCAAGGATGGAGACAGTTTCCAGGGATTGGAGTGCTTGTAATTTCCGCGTGCATGGGAGAATCCCCCAGGAAGCAAAGCAATGTTGATGTGATGAGGACCTCCTGCATAATGGAACAGTCCCAGCCTACAACTCCTTCGGTGGCTAAGTGCCTGCCAGAACTCAGATTCAGCGAATCTGTAAGCCACAACAATTGTGTATACGCCCCGGAAGTCAATGAAATACACACCTAAGATCCGCTACAATTGGTACTGCCAACTCCATGGCGCCAGCTACATTCGATGTGGTAAGATAATGACAATTGTATTGTTGGTTGGTCATCTCTGGCGGTAGGCCCGAGAGCGTAAAGAAAAAAGATATGTGTTTGTTCCAACGCTTGGATTGATTACCCGAGGTGTCGTCGCAGTATAATGTGATTGGCATATGTCGAATGATCTTGCCTTTGGCGCGTTCCCTCCACGGGTTTGGGAGGCAATGGATCAATGTGATGTTGTTCCCCAGTTCTGACCAGAGAAATTCGAGTTGTAGATCATTGTTAATAAAATAAAAGGATTCAACATAAATATCACAACACCACCTACCATAAAGTTTTCCATTGCATCGGCCAGAAAGAAGCAGCCCCTCGGGTCCTCTAATCCCTTTGTAATCACGGAAAAAATCGCCAACCGGAATAGTGAGCACATGTGCCGATGTGAAAGAAGTATGCCCCGGGATCGTCAACCGGAGATGGGGCCCATTGACTTCAGGATTGAATTCAAGAGGGACACATTTGGACCACATTTCGCCTCCGACTGTATAAAAGTATAGTGGTACCACTATTACATCATTTAAGAGCTGCAGTGGTTCCAAAATATAGAAATCACCATTTTCTGTTCGGACCATGGGCGCACGCGAAGATGAGTCCAGCCCCTCTAGCCACTTCCAAGACTGAGACAACTTGTATATATCTTTACCCCGTGCGTCTTGGGGATAGAATTCTAGGACTGGACTAACTAAGGGGTTGGCTATTTCCTGGGCAAGGATCTGCTTGAGACTTAATGCGTAGGTGGGTGTGTTGAAGATGGATTTCGAATACTGGACATCCATTTTAAGTAGGGCCCGCATGTCGGCCTTCGCCCGACGAATGGTGGTCCAATCAGGTAGCTTGATTCCAAATAGTCGGAACATTAACTTGAGGTGATTGTACAAGCTTCGAGATACAATAGAATGAGTATAGCCTATCACCAGCGAAGCAATTGAGTGCTGGAAAGAGATGGCACTGTCAGCTACCATCAACTTTGACAAAATACTGTGAGCTCACCTCTTTGGAACGGAAGGGCCACCACGATTTATCAGTCTGCCGATGCTTTTGGGTCGGTGGCAGTTGAGGACGAGTTCCTTGTACTGAAGGCATGACTGCTTCAACCATAGCTCTGAGATCCCCGGGGTTCATCTCCCACCCTTCGCCGTTGGCCTCATTGTCGGAGTCCAATTCAGAGAGTAGTACAGACCGAGCTTCAGATGGAACATAGTCTGAGTCAGAGATTTCCTTGCTAAACTGACTACCAGCTCCATCGATTGTGTGATTATCCTCACGGATCATGCCATCGGGGAAATGTGCAATTCCCGCGTATGGGGCCCATGTTAGCAGCTCTGGTGGGCACACCTGCTCGTTTGCTGGGTTTCCTATTTCCGGCGCCAATACCGCGCTAGCTGGCTCAACATTGCCACCTTCATCGAGATTTTGTTGGTTGTCCTCCCGGAGTTCTGCAGCTGTGGCGCGCATGGCATGAAAATCACCCAGCTTTGCGACATGTTTCGCGGATGCTTCGTGTTTTGCTACAGATGCCCACGATATTTTGCGTGAGCGGCAGAGCATGCATACATACACACCTCCCTCAGGTGAATCAACTACTTGATCCCATACGGCTTCAGAACAGGGGAGTTGGCAAGAATCATTGATCAACTCATACTGGCAAGGCCGTACTTCTCAAAAGTTTTTTCACTCACCAGGGTCAAGCACCCGAGTTGATTTGATCTGTTTCTTTCGTGGCATGATCCTAGCAGTCTAGCACGGGGATTAGTGATGTATATTAAACTCAAGGATGTACCAGAAAGGTTGATGGGGAAAATAAATTCACTTGATTTTGACAGGCTTCTACCGCCAAAAATTCCTGCCTCTCCAAATAATGCCAAGGTGAATAATTCGAGGCCCAAGTCACCATGGTTTTGCTTGCTCATGGTTCTATGAATATTTCATGATGCACAACAGCTGTGAATGTGTGAATAGGCTGATTTCATGTGGTTTTTATTGCTCATAACCGAATGGCTTGCTCATGACTCGCACCACCGCGGCTTTTCTTGCTCATGCCTCTAGCTACCAGTTGTGTTTTCACCGGGGTTTTAAGGGTCAATCCCATCCAAATTTGCACATGTGAGAAGAAGTGGTGAAAATGCGAGATGAGGTGAGGTGATATGATGGGTGGGTGCCATTCCGCATTGGGGAGATCCAGCACGCAGCGGAAGACGTTATTTAACAGGGACTTGCACTCCAAGTGCCTCAACTTCCCCCAGCACACACAAATTCACAATCCAGGAATCGTTGATTGCTTCCGCCACGGCTCAAATTTCTTCACATTTTTTACTTTTAACAGTCCGATGTCTTTTGCCTTGTCGTCCGAGAGCGAGCACTCAGACGAAGATCATGATCAGCCCCCAGCCAGAAACACACCAGACCCAAATCACCGCCGCACAAACGACGCTTCTGAAGAATCACATGCAGGACCTATCAGGAGAGTTCGGGGATCTGACACAACTGCAGTGAATCCTGGCCGTTCTGGAAGGACTCCAAGTACAGTTCCAACGCAGACGACGAGGGCGAACACTGCGCGTGGTGAGCTCAGTCGACCAGGTAAGCACATCAACTGTGGAATTATTGCTCCATCTGAACTTACCGAATGAACCGGAAAACCTTGGAAAATTTCCAAAGGTCTGTTACCTCCAGTTCCAGGACTCGCACAATCCCCGGCCATAGCAAACCCGTCACCTTGGTCGAACCCAACAAACCGCATTTTGGAAGGCTGGCCCCACCCTGTTGCAGCCATGAATCACCAGGACGAACCTGTAGACGACGAGTTTGTTGACCGCATTGAGGGCATCTTCCAGCTGCAAGGTGCATATGCAGAACTTGCTGAGCAGCTGGCATATGTATGTTTTCGTTTCTTTTTTTTAAATCAAGCCGAGAACACTTGATAAGAATTGAAATTGTCCCATAAACATGTGTAGGTGCCCGCGCCTCGCCAATATGTAGTGAGTATCTACAGCATGCTGGCTTTCCGACAAGCAATTGAACGGCTTAGCGGGGAGCTCCTCACTATTCATCGACCCCTCCCAACCGAGACAGCCACACCCGCCGCGAGGGGCTTTCACTATGTATCGGTCTTCAGTGTGCGTGCTGTCTCCCTCCTGGTTGGATGTACTACCCTGACTAAGTACATGTTATAACAGGACTTTGTCAAGAGGACAGCTCGCAACATACTGATGAGTAGAAGCTGTGCGGTATACGGATCCGACCAGCCCCGCAATTCTCCTCGCCGTTCAAAGAGCTTGTTGACCTTGGTTCTAGTATGTTTCAATAATACAACGTCCCTCCTGATTCAAGCTGACGTTGCGCGCATCTTGACTCAATTTTTTGAAGGAGGCGATTAATAATCAGAACACTCAGTTTAAACGTGATTACCTGCCGCGAGGTTACATAGATGGTGAGCTTGCGGCCTTGGGTAGTGTAGACACTTTTGTACGTGACAAGCTTCGTAACAGTCGGGGAAAAATGAGGGACCTAGTGAGTACCTTGGCAAGTTTTGATGAGGCATCGACTTAACTAACATACATGATCACTTGCAGCTATTGACCAACATCCATGCGGGAGCTGGCAGGGAAATACTGCATCCAGTTCCCACAATCAGTGCTTTACTGGTTCAGGTAAGCGCAACTGATTCACATATTTTCATCGCAATTTTTTATCTTTCTAAGCCATCGATCCTTTGATATGTATATTGCAGATGAAGGCGAGTTTCACACCACCCATTGCTGGAGCAGCTGAGCTGCCAGAGCCGCAGGGGAACCAATCTTTGTTGAAAGCACGACTTGCCTACCTGCGGATCCAGACAATCATACAGTTTGCAGGCCGGGGAGGCGGGGATGTTGGTCGGCAATGGAAGAATATTGATGAACATCTGTGTGAATTATCGCTCAAGCGCCGTCCATACCGCTTGGCGTGAGTAATTTTTTCTACATAACCAGCTGGATAAAGCGCTCAATGTTTTTACAGTTTTTACCAGCTGGTCCTGGCCTATGATCATGCCACTTTCGGGCATGACTTGTGGACTGAGATGGACTCGGCAAGCATTGCTTTGCCAACCGAGGAGGAGATTCTAGCTCGCATGGAAGCCAACGAATCGACCGCCGAACCGGCTTTGCAAGATGACGCAGCTGATTTTTGATTAGTTTAATACCTTCCAGTCTGTTTTTTGTACATATTTTTCTTTGTACATTCTTTTTTTTCTCTATCATTTTTTTAATTGTGCCGGCGCAATCAAACATGTCTCTCGTTCTTTTGTGACCATGGTGGTCAGGACACGCGCGTCCCTCTCCGTCAGTTGCTTTCTGGAAAGCGGAGCTGCCGCTCTGCTGGCGCTTTTCCAGCCAGTCTGTTGGGTGGCGTGCAGTGCGAGTACGCCCTGTGGATGCATCCAAGCCGGCCATGCATGCTACTGGGCACTCCACCTGGTGTGGTACAAATGTCCCAGTGCTGTGGCACGGCCGGGTGGTCTGGGCGGGGATGTTTGGTTGTTGGCATTTGGACAGACATGGGCCATTCAGGCCACGTGCGTGGTTAGCAGCCTTCATGCCGCGGAATGGCAATATGATAGTGTTGATCCAGCCCCAGGCTGTATGCTCAAGCCGTTTCGGGGATGGTACGTAGGGCCGTCCCTGTGATGATCATTTATATTCGGATGAGCATGCCCCTGGGATGGGCTGTGGAGTATGTTGCGCCGTCCTGGCGTCATCCCACAGAGTGCTGTCCTTGGGACGGCTTAGTGCGCCCGTGGTGTACATGACCCTTGCAATGATAGAAATAGCAAAAGCGATCCATTCATACGCATAGAGGAAATAAGGAGATAAATCACAAATTACAGATTTTTGGTTTCCTCAAATGTGAAACTCAAACGTCAAAGAAAAACCAAAATGCTATTACAATGAAGAATAATACCTTGAAGAGTATGAGAGACGAAAGATCTAATGAAAGTGAATAATAAGTTCTATGAAGGTTGTACTAGGATGTCTTGATGTCCTCTCTAATTCTATTTTGAATCCACACCTACACACACAAAAATTGTAAAGCAAATTCAAAGTATGGAAAGGTGACTTGACAAGAAAAAACATTCGGCTGTATGCGCATGCTTGTCATGTTTCCTGACTAATTGCGTCCTTTTTCGAATTAACTTGGCCTTGTTATCCAATCTTTTTGGGTGTAAGGAATCTCATTGGTCACCCATTGAAACCTAGATCAATCGGAAAAATAAGATTGTCAAATTCAAAGTTCATTCTCTCTCCCATAACAAAATGACAGAGCAACAACATACTCGTCGTATAGTAAAGAGAGACCGTTTTGCTTAGCATTAGCAATAACGGATTGCATAAAGATAGCGGCCTCTCGGTCGGATAAGTTAGGTTTGAAGCGCTCGATGAATTTCGTGATTGTGGATTCGCCCTTGAAAGAAGGGAGCTGGGTGTCGCTCATCAGCTTCACACATGTGACGATCTCCTTGAAAAACGGTCTAGAGATCAGGAATCCCTTGACGACCAATTCTTGGAAAGCCCGGAAGCCAGCCGAATTCTGTCCGCCCATCAACGCGATCATCTCGCCCGTCAGCTTGAATGAGTTCGGCTCAAATTTAATCCCGCCAGGACCGATGTCAAATAGAAAGCCGAAATCGATGTGAGTGATGTGCCCTTGTCCATCAATCATGATATTTCCATTGTGTCGGTCTTTGATCTGGATCAGATAGCACATTACTGAATAGGCTGCCATCGAGCGAATGAAATTCATTCGTGCCGTTTGAAAACCAATCGATTCTACTGGGCCAAACTTGCCGATGAAAAAGGAGGTCAAGTCGTTGATCTTCGCACGACCCATCTCGTCACGTGAGGTTGCATCAGGAATCACATCAATTACTCCACACTGATGTACACGTTTAGACACGTCAGATACTGTTCATCGACTTGCAGAGATGCGTTGGTGACAAAAAAAAACTTACTCCGGGTGCCGTCGCGGTAACTCTGTACGGTACGAGATGAAGATCGACGCACATACTCTCATACATCGTTTTGTGGATAGCAATCAGTTGCAAGGCTAAGACATCTTGGCGACAGTCATCGCCAACCTTGAAGATTGCTGCCTGCCAAGTTTCGACAGATTTAGTTACGTCCTGGCTTTCTTCAACATCGTTACCATCATCGTCGAGATGGACCGTTTTTTCCCTGAGAACTTTGAACGTCGCCATGAATGGCGTCTGAATTCAAATCAGATGCGAGATAATTGAGATCAGTCAAGGGGACGGTTTTGGAATATTATTTAAATGCACACAACGAACCTTTGCATGGCTTTGCAGAGGGCGGCCAGAGGTGCGATCAATATCCACAACCGTCCCATCAGGATTACTAGGCAAATAGACACCTTTGAGCAATTTGATCTTGGCCAACTCCTCAGCGATTTTTGCCTGCGGAGAGGAAGTTAGGGTCAGCTTCAAAGAAAACCTTTTAGAGTTCTTTAAATCCTTTGTTCATTGTCTTGACTTGCTTTTTTTTCGGCTTTGTCCTTTTTGAGATAGTCTTTCAGCGTCTTGGAAATACTGGTTACTTCATCGAAAAACGAGAACTCGGTCTCATAAAACGTTTTTGCCTCGCCTGACAAAGAGCCGATGATTGATTCCATGATCCTATCTAATGTGGGTTTTAAAGAATCGGCCTAATAAAACGATTGCAGGTTTTAGCACGCGGCACCATGACTAAAAACACCAATCACGGCCCGGACGAGGGGCGGTAGGCAGAAACCTTACCTCGGTCGCATCATCTCCTTTATAAGTGTTGGCTTTCATGTTCCAGATAATTTGGTGGCAGAAAAGCTGAGAAACTTGAGCAGTCTCGCAAATAAACCGTTCGACATATCCTGCAAGGAATTCCAATTCTAAGCTATAGACGAAATTTTATCTGAGGGAGCTGATTGCATTTTCATGCTTACCCAAAGTATCTGTGCGCAAGGCCTGGACGACTTGCGGAATGTAAAAGAATGTGACATCGACAGGGTGCTCTTCCAGCACCCTCATAGCATATTGTAACAGGACAGGATCGCTGTCATACTGAGGCAGAAAGTAGGTGAGCGCAGTCATTACCGGAGTTTTCTTCCAGTATAAGATTTGCTGAGTTGATCGATTTGATTCCAAATAACAACAAAAACTATCAGGCTAGGCGAATTGAGATCATCGTCACAATGACCAATAACATCAATCAAAAGGCTTACGTGTAAATTGGGAATGATTGATGGGTCAAACTGTTGGGCAAAATAATCTAAAGCTTCTGGGACTTTCCGAGCTTGGTGTGGAAACTTTTTGACCAGAGAACGAGTTTCTTCTTCGATGTGAATATTTTTGAACCGTTCGGCCAACCTCAACGCCAGATGTGGGTTAATGGACCAAGCGGTTTGAACCATTAATTTTACTTCCGACTGATAGCAGTCGTAATGATCAAAAGATGAAAGTAAGCTCTGGCTTTTTAAGCATGAAGACTACAAGCAAGCAATCTCACTTCTCCCTTTAACTTTGATATATTGGCCTCTACGTCCTTCCCCTTCTTCGAATCGTTCAAAGGATTATGCCAAACCATCAAGCGTAGAATCTCGTTCTCCAAAAACAGTTGAAGGAGTCGATTGCGATCGGTGTGAGCCAGGGATGCTGCCGAGGGGCTCAAGCGGCCTGGGTTTTGTTTCGAGAGCAGACCTAGTCACTTTACACATCACATATGGCACGGAGCCAAGCTGATCAGACAGAACACGTACCTGGGAGCAAGCGAAGATTGGCCTTCAAATCCATGCTAGAGAGGTGATATGCGTTGACCGGTACGTCAACCTTCACCATTTCCAATAGCTCTTGGAGCAAGCGGAGTTCGGATTCATGCTGCAAACGGTTTGGCCCAAAACCAAAACTGCTGGTCAAACTGAACCAATCAAACGAAGCGTGGTAGCATAAATCCCGCAACAGGTGTTCCACGTTATCTTCCATTCGACTACCCTGGCATATGCTAAAGCCAAAGATTAGCATTCGAATCCGCAACTCCCTGCTCAAGGGATGTTTACACCAATCGGAAACATGTTCGAAAGATTTCCGCAAGAATTGCATGGTGGCCATCACCAAACTGCGATTTTGATAACGGGCAGCTTGGAACCTGCTCGAGAGAAAGTCGAGCATAATGCTATGAGGCTTGAGCATCCTCTTGATCGAATTAAGATGGTGGTGCATCTCGTCTCGATCGGTAGGATTGAATTGGATACTTTGATTCAACGGGTTCTTCGAATTCAAAGAGTTGGAGAAGAGTCCTTTTCGTTGACGGTGCGTCCAATTCCACATGGTCATGACCTCAGCGATCAACTTGATTTGGACTTCAGGCTTCACATCAATCAACCAAGTCCACACTTCCAGACCTAGTGAGACCGACAACGGGGTAAACATTCTGATAGGAAGAGAAACCAAGCGCTGTAACAGTTCGAGATCCGGCTTGGGACTGGCGATCACATGAGAACCAGCCCGGTAGAGAGCACTTGATAATTGGGTTATCGAAGTCTTCTTCCCGCCAGATGTGATTTGTTTCATGATCTGTTTCAGTTCAGCTCGGCATTCCTCCAAGCGAGCCTGACATTCATTATCCGGGAGCGAAGAAAGATGGATGGCTTGTCCATTGTAGAACATCCTGTTTGAAAACGAACGCGCGAGATCGCTTGATAAATCGGGAGCCCAGTTTCCCCACGATGGTAAATGAGACAACTGCGAATTGGATGGTATCATCTTGGCCATTTCCAGTGCGATCGATTTGCCCATCTCAATGTTACCCATCGGATTCATCGAGATGGGAGACGTAACAGCATCCAAGTATCTCAAGAATATGCTCTTCATTTCCAAAGGTGCACGAGCCAACGCGATAGATAACCAGTTTTTAACCGATCGACAGAGATCGTTGAGAATTTGCTGACGAACGGCATAATCGTCAATCAATTGAATTGTGAGATCAGCTCTCTCGGAGTAAAATTCGTATTTGGGAGAATACTGATTTTCGGAAGAAAAAGGTGGTCAGAAAGATGTAAATGTAACAATGAGACCGCAGACAAAACAAGCAATACCTCATCCTCGTATTCGCCTTCGCACGAAACTCTCAGCAAAGTTATTAACTCCAGCATAATGAGCACAGTATCGAAGTCGCAGACTAGAGTTGGAAACGCGATGATCATATCTTGACAGTATCTCAAGGCAATTCCCCGAATCCGAGTTGAATGATGGCACGTGAACTTCAGGATTTCAGGGATTTGATCATGGGCATGCGGAACTGCCGTATGTCTGATGGCGTGCTGCTGGAATGAGCTAACAAATGCGCCAAGAACCTGCAGTAAATTCGATTCATCAGACCTGGGAATGTGAACCAAAAAGTTATTTTTAGGGTCAGGCTTACTTTTTCAGATATCGTGACCAGGCACCCGAAGAGATTGTGGACATCAACTTCATCAGGACTAACATGACTGAAGTATTCCAATATGTTGGAAGCCCTACAATCTTCGGCGCGGAAGATTTCAAGCCGAGTAGTCGTCAAAAGAAATATCGTCTGTATAAAATTTAAACTTTTGATCTGTCCGGAATGAGTAGGGATCAAGCTGGCTAGTTCCTGCTTCTTAGCCTGATCCAACGCTATCTGGTGTGGGCTTGGAACGTGAGCATGGTTTTGCTTGGACTTGGATGGTGTTGTTAATACAGGATCAGGGAATTTCAAGATTGGGTTGAAATCAAGCTCGGTAGTCAGGTAGTTTATTGATGTCAAGTGGGTCAAGGTGGGCGATTTCGTAGCGATTTGCCGGAGACTTTCGATCAGCCAATCCGGAGATCCTGATGCACTACCGACTATTGCCCTGGGGGAGCTGGTTGATGAGAGGAAGCCGAACATGACACAAACATACCAAAAATTTCGGAATAATTCCGAGATCTTCAACGAAGCGGTCTTCCTAGGATTATAAGTGCTATCAGGCTGTAGAAGATTTGCTATGAGGGGTGCTAGCACAGCAAGCTGGTTTATAAGATGAGGAAAGCTAGGTAGACCAGCATGGGAGCTCTGAATTGCTTGGCCCTTGTCAATAAACAACGTCAACAGCTCTATCAAGTAAATCTCGCTGAAGTCTTCTTTTTCACACAAGTTCTTCGAAAGCTTAGCTTGAGCGCGGAAAATTCCAAGCTGAAAGACTTCTTTCGAATCGGTTGTCCCGAGCTCTACGCCTGCCGTTTTCGTAAGAGATGTAAAGGTAGAAATCACATCTTCGAAAGTCTGCTGGTTGACATGAACAGCCAAATCCGCTACAACGTTTAGGATGGCGGCTTCCAAGTTTGAGCTAGCGCCTTTCAGACAGAGGAGGAGCATTGGCGCTATGGTTGAATTCAACTCGACTTGATCCGCTTTTTCTAATAGAATCAATAATGTGCCGAGGGCGTTCATTGAGACAAGCTGCTGATTATCGAGGGAAACAGATTCTGCCTGTTCTTTGGAGGAAGTCTGAAGGGGTGGCGTCATTTCCACGTTGGTAGGCCTTTGCAAGGTGAGATCGACCTGAGTGGTGTTGACATGATTGAGGAGGGCGTAAATCGCAGCTTTCGTGAAGTCCGGAGAATTCTTGAGCTCGAGGCATACGGCCAATGCGTGTGCAGCAGCAAGCACCGCTTGGGGAGCTTCATCGCCGTGGTTTGCATCCATTTCGGTCGGAGGGATTGTGGAGGAAACATAGGCGCGCAAGGTTTCCGTGATTCTATCGAGTAAGTCCGGGAAGTTGCGGGCCAGCACAATGAGTGACTCCGATGCTGCGAATTGGATAGCAGGGTGGAAAATGATAGCCTCTTCAGTATGCAGTGTCAACATTTGATCGAACACTTGATCCGAAACATTGTCCAGAATAACGGCGCAAACAGACGAAAGCTTGATGATTTCGCAAATAATTTTGATAGTATAATCGTCAGGACTTCCGGTATCTAATTCTTCTTGATAGAGACTGTAATAATCTTCAAATAGAACAGTCATTTTCGAGTTTATATCATGAACTGTGTCCGAGCTGAAGCCAATCCCCGTTTTCGCGCTAGCTGAATGTTTGAGATGAGTCCATCCGCCGTCATTAGATTCTGTTTCCGAATCCTCAGTCGATGACGCCAGGTCAACAGAAATAAGACACTGCTCAAGACAATTTCGGAATTGCTGCAATCCGGCAAAAACAATCATGCTTGGTGAAAGCGGAAACCCAATCATAAAATATCTAGCCTTGAAATGGTCGATTTGTTGGCGATAATAATCGGTTAGGTTACTTTCGGAGGAAGCCGCGAGCGCCGATTCGATATGCTCCTTCGATTGTGCAGAAAGTGGAAAGAATGGGCAGTTGACGGTTGACGAGAATAGTTGGTTGAGGTGAGTTGTGGTGAATGGGAAAAAACCTGATCCAAGGGCGCGTCTCAGGCCAGACAGCGATGGTAGAAAGTGGGTTACGATGCGAATAGGTGATCCGTTGGATAATCCGATCCCAAGTTCAGAAATGAAAGCGCATAATGCACCGACGAGCTTCTCTCTGTCCAAAGGCTTAGCCAGCACGCCGATCTCCAACATGGCCAATACCAAGCGATATGTAATCTCGTCGACAATAGGCCATTCTGCTGCGTTCTCCGTACTGAGGTTGAGTTCGATAGACCAGCAACCTAGGTTCCGGATCATATCACAAAGCCGTTGAATTTCAACTGAAGAAATTGAGGTCCGCGAGACAGCTGATTGCGAAATGTAAGCAGCATATGCAACCACATAATGGGCTTGAGAATCGGTAATTTTTATTTCGACGGATGATGCCGCATTGGAGAAGGTTTCTGGTTGACTGGAATGTTGATCGCCAGTATCAGACTGATATAATAATGAGATCACATTAGTCATTGATGAGGCATTGGTTGTGGTTGACACCAACGAATTGAAATCTAGACACTCACATCCTTAGTGGTCCCATTGCTCAGGCTCAACGCCGAAAGTTTCGTAAGTATGGCAACCGGTTCATCGTTTGGTGAAGACGTGGCATAGCACTGAGCCAGTGAGGTCAATATAGCCGAATGGACGTTGAGGTCGAGGGAATCCATCCTGTCCCGAACCCAAGATGGTCGATATTAGGAACCTGAGATGGAAGCCAATGGTTTCGTCAGTGCGTGAAGTTTCCAAGCTGCATTCTCAGTATTGAAAGCAGAAGGGAGGTTGCTGTACATACCGCTGTGCTTGGATGAACGATGGCCAATGTGCTGCTGAGTTGATTGAAGGCGGTCGGAGTTGTCCAAGTTCGATGCTGAGTGCGGTGACTTGGTGGGTGGTGACGTCATGCAGACAATTTGTCGGTGGTGCACTGAGTCGGGTCATCTCCAACCGAACTCAATTCGGTAAAAGATGTCTACAAGATAAATACAGCGAGGTACAATATTTACTCCTGATTTGCGTGACATCCCGAGCTTAACTAAGCCAACACTCGTGGTGAGCGGGTCTGGGCGGCAGCCCAGTCTCACCAGAGAGGCTTATGCACTCGAACACCAAGCTCGCGTGAGCGTGGCGTGATATAGAGGCCATTTTAAAGGCTTTTCCTTCTGGCTTCTGTACTACTCGTCACCATTTCTTGTTGGTTTGTTTTTCTGACTGCTTATCATGTTCGTGATTTTTCTGTTTTTTTTGGTGGTTGTTATTCCATTCCTTCATTTTTGAAAACGGATAACAAGAAATTCGAAATAAATCATCCCAGTTAATTAAGCGGTCACATTATAATGAAGAACATCATGTCATATCGATGACTAGCTATAATTAACGAAAGAGGAACTACATAGAGAAGAGCTAATGAAAATTAACTACAGAACAATCGGTCCGCAGCGGTATATGGACCCCAGCCGCCAAAGCAAGTCCAGCTGGACTCGGTTATCGATTTGATTCACCGTCGCGACACGTTCGTCCTCGCCGGAACAGGTGTTGGGAAGACGCGCATTGCTGAGATGTATTGGGATTTATTTCCCAAGTATAAAAAGCCGATCGTCTTGGTATTGAACCCTCTGGACTCTCTCGGCGATAATCAGGTATGTCCTATTGTCAAATTAAGACAGGAAGGCTAAAGACTAATTCCTACTGCACATGTAGGTACAGGAGAAAAGGAATCTAAATATACCAGCAATCAATCTGACAAAGATGAACTTGAATGAGACAGTCGAAAAAGATATATTGAAGGGGGTTTATTCTTTTATCTACCTGGTAAGCCGGCAGATTGAATAGCCTTGGCAGGAAGATTTGAGCTGACAGATTTGCAGAGCCCCGAGGTGTTGTTGAACAACCCAATATTCAGTCGGATCTTTTATAATGAGACATTCCAAGATCGTGTCTTGTTGGTGGTGGTAGATGAAGCACATATGATTTATGTGTGGGGCTTGGTGGCCAGCGGGAAATCGAAGAAGCTATTTTCGCATGGCCGCCATCAGGATCGGGTGGTTTTTTGTCCATCTTACGGAGACATTGCGGCACGGCTTCTGGGTATTAATGCACCTTTTCTCCTTTGTTAGAGCTTGGGTATACACTTATGCGAAAACTTGTCTTTAGCATCTATGTACTTCACCATTATGTACATAGATCCTAACCCAGTCGGTGACAGGTACCAACCTTAACTGTCACCGACGCGCACGTATAGTTCCGGCCTCACGTGCCCGGGATCCTTTCTCTTTCCTCACCGAGATTGGAGCCCCAGGACCGACACGTGAGAGCTGACCCACCGCCGGACTGTATCGTGCAGGTTAGTCAACATTATTAGCAATTCATACCGAGATTGGAGCCCCGGGACTGACACGTGAGAGCTGACCCACCGCCGGACTGTATCGTGCAGATTCCGTGCCTCAATAGGTTAAAAGCCGGCTCATTCCTAGGTCACGTTTGTCGCAGACTGTGTGTTCCATATCTACGGGAGGTCGGTTAATGAACAGGTCTCAACAGGAAATTGAAATCGAAAGGATCTGTCTACGGGAAGAAGGAATCCCTGAGGAAGAAATTGAAAAAATCATACAGGAAAAATACCCCCAGAACCCTCATAACCCGACCAACATGGCAGCCAATCCAAACGATGCGCTCGCCACCCTCCAACAACAGATGGCCGATATGACGGCTGAATTAAATCATCTGAAAGCGGCTCCACCCCATGTGCATGATCCTGTGTCTGCCGCCGTTCGAGCCCAAGAGCATCGCCAAGAAGTTATTCTCAGTAGCTTTTTGAAATCCCCCCTCAAACTCCACCGAGAAGTGAACCCGGACCATGTGGTTCTGTCCTACAACTCGGCTAACTACGCGCAATGGGAGGAGTCGATAGAAGCGACACTCCAATATGCGTTCTCAGTGACTGAGCCTATGATCCCAAAAACGAACAACTTCAGTGATTTGGCGACCGAATATAATCATGCAATCGCGAGCTTGATGAAGAACACAATCAACAAGTCGTTGCTTGGGATTATCAAAGCAGCCGGTCATAAGACAGCCAAAGCGATTTTTGAGGCGCTGAAACTTAAGTGTGAACGGTTGGATCGTCGGCACAAGATCGACCTTATGACGTCCCTCATGGAGCTGTATAACGACACCAGTATAGCGACCGAAGTGACGATGTCAGCATGGGCGAAGGTCATGAGCGAGCTTGAACAAACCAAACTCACTCTCAACGAAGCGGTTGGGATCTTGCTCCAGATGAACTTCAAGCCAGTTACCGGTGCGGCGTTGACGAAGTTCGAGTTCACAGTAGATCAAAACCTGAACGACAAGAAAGATCCATCTTTCGCCGATGTTGCCACCGTAATCCAGTCTGCGACCGGAAAAGTCACCAAGAAAGGCGCGGATACCATGGCCATGGACTTAGACCGGATTCATGCGTTTAACCAAGGAAGCCGTGGGAAGTACGTCGCTCCACAAAGACGTACACCGGAAGATAAGTCATCGAAGCTTAACCATCCACGCTTAGCGGTCGAACGTGCCAAATTCTACAAAGGAAAGGGGCCGACGGAAGCGCAAGTTCAGAGATACGGCCTCGATTGCGCCTATTGCTCCCAACACGGCCACTGGTTTGCTGACTGCTCGGAATATTGGCGTGCAGTGGCGATGAAGAAGATTGCTCCTCCCCCCGCGGATTTCGAAGCGAAGGACTCGAAATATGTTCCTCCAAGGCGTTCTGAGCATCACGTGAGAAAGGTCAACTTCCCAGGCATGACGGAGGGAGTTCTTCTTGACTCTGGAGCATCGGCGCATGTGAGTGGCAACTCTACACTCTTTGAACCGACTCGTAAGCTGACGATCCCACGGACGTTTTACCTCGCGGTCACCGATTGTAACGTCACTGTTGTCGATGTCGGAAAAGTAACGATCCCGACTCCGACAGGGAAGATCACGATTGACAAAGTCTATCACGTTCCTGGTGTTGACGGTATAATCCTCTCGACTGGGCGGTTAATTGCAAGTGGTTGGAAACTTCAATATGAGGGAACAGAAGCGACATTGTTAGACCCTTGTAATAATAGCTATACAACCATCTTCCACAATTACTGTTGGTCTCTCGAAACACTCACCAACCAACCCCAAATCAATAGGATGTCTCAATTGCCTTCTTTTGACTCCTACAAATGGCATCTCCGCCTCGGCCATGCGTCCGATGACGTTGTCAAGAAGTACCTAAAGATCAATTACCCTGAAGTCAAAGTAAAGTGGTCGGAATTCTTCTGTGATCGGTGTGTAAAATCAAAGAGCACAAATCGCAAGTTGTTAGGAGTTGAATCGCAAATCGGTCGAAGTAAGCCGCTTGATCTGATGGTGTCGGATGTTGCGGGACCTTTCGAGACGGACTTGCATGGTATGCGGTACTGTGTCACCCTCCGCGATCATGCTAGTACGTTCTCGTTTGTTGGTGCCATTGAGAGAAAGGCCGATGTTCCAGACAAAATCATGTCTTGGATGTCTCACCTGAAGAACTATTTCGGCCGCCACCCCACGCACATTTGATGTGACAATGCGCCGGAGTATGTCCACGCGCTACGGAAGAGACTAGACGTGATTGGAGTGAAGACAGCACCAAGTGCCCCCTACACACCCCAACAAAATGGTGAGGCAGAGCGGTTAAATCGGACAATTGGTGACATGGCACGTACAATGCTCCACGAGAGTGGGTTGCCGCGCCGTTTTTGGAGTTACGCGTGGTCAACAGCCGGACACATCCATAATTGAATCCCAAATGCACGAACAGGAGATAAATCCCCTGTCGAGGCGTTCTATGGGATAAAACCCAATCCTGATGTCTTGTATCCGTTCAGGGCGAAGGCTTTGATCCATATTCCCAGTGATCGTTGTAAGAAACTCGATGAACGTGCGCAGGAGGCAATTCTCATTGGATATCCAGACGCGGGAGCTGGCTGGCTATTTTTTTTGCCTTGTGAACGGAGGGCTATCCACTCGACCTCAGCTACTTTTCCGGATTTTCTGAACCTTCCTGTGAAAAAGAGCATCAAGAAATCAGACCTAGATTTTGTGCTAAACCAAATAATGCTAAAGCTGGGAGAAGAAAGAACGGATGTGATAGCCGCGGAAGAGGCGAAACAACTAGCGCAATTGGACTCAGGGCCGGAAATCGACTTACCAAAGACCATCAAGGCGGCGCTGGCGGGATTGGATGCGAATTCGTGGAGAACGGCGGCGGAATACGAGATGGGAAAGTTTGGCGAACTCAATGTGTGGGAGGCTGTCGATCCTTTTAAAGGGATGAAAGTGCTGGGGGCGCGTTGGGTGTTTTCGCTGAAGAGGAGACCGGATGGATCAATTGAAAAATTCCGTGCTCGCTACGTGGCGAAAGGGTTCAATCAACAGATGGGGATTGACTGCAACGAGACTTATGCACCCACTGCCTTGTTGAATACCTTACGTCTTCTAATATCAATGGCGAATAAGTTCTTCTTACCCACAGCTACTTTTGATGTCAGTTTGGCGTACCTGTACAGTCCGATCGAGGAGGAAGTTTACGTCCAGCCGCCGGTCGAAATCATGCCGCAATTTAAAGGGAAAGTCATGAAGTTAAAAAAGGCCCTTTACGGGACGAAACAGGCCGCTAGATGCTGGTGGAAGTTTTTCAAGCAAACTGTAGAAAAACTGGGTTTTGAGGCGAGTGAAATCGAGCCTTCTCTTTACCTTTTTCGCAAGGAATCCGGTTTTGTAGTCATCTGGCTACACGTCGATGATGGTTTCGCCATGGCCTCAAACCAAGCCCTACTCGATCAATTGCGCGATGGTATGACGAAGGAACTAGAGATCAAGTGGTCGGCGAAGGTTGAACGTCTAGTTGGGATAAATATTGAGAAGAAATCAGGAGAGGTTTTTCTTGATCAGTCACAAATGGCCAAGAAGATTGTGGAAAAATATAAGCGACCCACATATCTAAAAACAAGCCCTCTATCTGAAGACACTCTTGAAATCTCAACCAGCGACCCCATTGACGCGACGGAATACCGGTCGGTGATTGGTGCGCTGATGTACCTGTCCAGTGGCACGCGCCCTGACTTGTCGTATCCGGTGAATTTGTTGGCCCGTTTTTGTTCGAATCCGGGTGAAGTGCACTGGAAATTGCTGGATTGTTTGATTGGGTATGTGAAGAAGACATTGGAGAAGCGGCTGGTGTGTCGGGGAAAAGGCGATGGACTGACGCTGTGGACGGACGCGAACTGGGGAGGAGAACACAAACGGTCAACAACAGGATATGCCATGACGTATTTCGGTGATGTCATCGCTTGGGGATCTCGGCGGCAAACTGTGGTGGCGCTATCCACATGCGCGGCGGAATATGTGGCTCTCTCAGAAGGCTTGCAGCAACTGGCACATATGATGAATATCCTTGACGATCTTCAAGAATATCCGCAAACTTCAATTCATGTGGATAATGAAGCGGCCATCTTAATTGCAACTGATAACACCTCGAAAAAGAAAACAAAATATCTTCAACGAGATTTCTACTTTGTGAATGACCTGATACGCGCAAACGACATCAAATTGCAATGGACAAGTACGGTTAATCAATTAGCGGACGTATTTACAAAAAGGCTTGGCGCGACAAAGATGTTGGAGGCAAGGATCAAGCTGGGATTAACTGGGTAGTTTTTGCATGCGTGGGAGGGGGTGTTAGAGCTTGGGTATACACTTATGCGAAAACTTGTCTTTAGCATCTATGTACTTCACCATTATGTACATAGATCCTAACCCAGTCGGTGACAGGTACCAACCTTAACTGTCACTGACGCGCACGTATAGTTCCGGCCTCACGTGCCCGGGATCCTTTCTCTTTCCTCACCGAGATTGGAGCCCCGGGACCAACACGTGAGGGCTGACCCACTGCCGGACTGTATCGTGCAGGTTAGTCAACATTATTAGCAATTCATACCGAGATTGGAGCCCCGGGACTGACACGTGAGAGCTGACCCACCGCCGGACTGTATCGTGCAGATTCCGTGCCTCAATATCCTTCTATCAGCCACCTGCCGGCCACAAGCAATCCAAGGGATACTTCAGAGCCTGAAGATAACTGAAGATAGTATATCTTACCGACATGCAGAGCTCAGTCGACCCAAGATTTGCATCATCCGGGTGCCAATGAAGTATTTGCTGAAGTCCTGTGATGATCTCTTGCAACTATACGGCCCGCGTTCCTGCGTCCCCAACAAAGAGATAGTACCAACATTGATCTACTCAACCACTTGAAATCTTACAATGCAGGCTGCCAAAGTTATCCACGAGGCTAGGCGTATTCCGGGCGGCCATGGAGATGCTAACAGTACCTTTGCCGGGAGGTTCCATGCATGTTCGGGTGACGTGAGCAAGGAGGAGACAACAACAAAATTTGCAGCTGGGGAGTTTCCAGTGATCTCTTGTACAATGGCACTAGGCCTCGGGCAGAACTGGAAGAGGGTCCGATCCGTTGTTCACGTTGGACAAGGCGATCCCGCATCCATCTGCCAGATGATTGGCCGCTGTGGGAGAGGAGGTTCAAACGGATTAGCTATCTTGTTTGTTGAACAAAATCGCAGATCTGGGAAGAACACTGTGGAGGAATTCACGAAACCAACTGAGCAAACCAATGACGAGAGGATGGACGCCCTTGCAATCACTCCGGTCTGCATGCGTATTGTTTTTGCAATAGATAACATGTAAGACAATAATTCTGCAAGGTGTTGATTGTATTTTGCAGAAAGGAAGACTTACAGTACGGCCACTTCATTCAGGCTTGGATATGTACCATTATTTTGTGATGATCCCAATTTCATCCGCGAGTGTGCCTGCAAAAAGGTGGAGAAGTTTACTGTGTGTTCACGTTCTAACTGCAAGCCCTCAAAGGTATCCAGTGTCATGGATAACTTCCGGAAATTCCAAAAATCAAATTTTGATCAGTATATGGAAACGGGAAAAGACTTACCAAATGATCCTCTGAACACCCCTTACGTGAGGGTATCACAACGCCCAACTTACCGGCTTGGCTCAACAAAAACATCGCTTGCTCCGGTGCTGGAAGAACTCGCGAATCAACTCGTTACCGAATTTGGGCGGCTATATCATGACACTCTTGATGTTGATACGGCGGAGGTCCATGTTGAACAAATGTTTGAGATTCAGCAAGCAAGGGCTTTTGCATTGGCTGTCAAAAGGGGCCTACCCCTTACTGAAGTTACCCGAGTTATTGGCGGAGAGATGATTGAGGGACAGATGGTGCAGTTGCAGAAAAATGTAGTTGATATTTATTGCACAAGTAGCACTTACAGGGATTACATAACTGGAAATAGCACCAACACTTGGAAAAGAAAGAACACAGAAGCAAACGTCACAACGACAAAGAAAGCTCCAACAAAAGCCGAGATGGAGCAAGAGAGGAAGCTGCTGAAACGGGCAGAAGATCAAGTGGTATTAGAACAGTTCAAAAGAGATAACAAAGAAAGGATATGTCAAAGAAATTCGCTAGATGGGCTTACCCGAGTTCCTGGAACAAAGGCCCTCTTAACTGTACCCGTACCCGTACCCGGAGAGGAGGCGTCAACAGCCATACCCAGAAACAAGGTCAGACCAACCAAACATGTACCAGATCATCAGCCCAAACCACCTGAAACCGCATCAAACAAACCTGAAAGTAACATGCATGTCCCTGAAGAGACTCACACAACAACATCCTCTTCTTTGTCGTGAACTTGATCATCGTTATCAAGTTCTTCTGTGTCATCAATTGTTTTGTGGTGGAGGGTAGTCACAGGACGTAATTGGTTCATCTTTGCGCTCCCTTTCTTAATGTCTGCTTGCATCACTTTGAAACCGTTCCTATAAACATCTACCCCCTCTTTTTTATTTGTTCTGTTAGATTTTGGCAAGATGCAGCAGATGTCGTACTGGTTGGCCATCTTCATAAAGCTGACCATTGACGGTGTCGAAATGCTGTGTTTGTGTGATTGATATATGTGATTTTGGCCGCATTGTGTGTTGAGGGAGTCAAGTAGTTCCCGCAGCTGTCGAAAATTGATATGTTTAGCTGTAAGTAAAAAGGTATTACCCAAAGAACAATGAAAAACTCACCACTGGAATTGCAAGGGAGTACTCATCTTTGAGGCAATCAATTTTCGTACCCATGCCTGTATTGTTGTAGAAATACTTCAAAAAGAAGTTTTGATTCTCTAGGTAAAAGTCCTTGGCCACAAAGTGATTGGGCCTACCCGTTGGAGAGATGAGAAGCGAATGTTTGAGCACCAATCGCAGGCCAGGGGGAAGAACCTTTGTGAGAAGGAGATACATGCGCGGAAGGTCGATTGCATAGTTTGTGAGTCCATGGATTCCCAGGGCCATGACCGACCATTGCTTGTAAATATTCAATACGCGGCCAATGTCCCCAGCTTTCATCGCGCGGTTGCATTCGACAATAGTCAAAAAGTCCCAAAGGCGGAGTAGCATGTTGGCAAGACAGGGTGCTTTGGGATCCTTTGCTTTGGAAAGCGCCAAGGGAGAGAGATACTTATTGTAAACGGAGTCAATGATGGACATGATATCTTTTGCCTCCATCAAGATCTTCTCTTTGGGGAACGAGTCAGTTTGTTTTCCCATAACCAATCTAAATGAAAGAGAGACAGAATTTCAATCAAAATTATACACGGCATTGGCAGAAAAGCAATGATGAGATGAGGGGAAAAAGCGTACAGAATGAGATAAGCAATTGTTGCTTCGTGGACCTTCTGTACTTGCACAAGCATCAGCGAGAAATCTTTCTTGTTGAGGACTTGATTTGATTTGACTCCAAGCGCCTCCAAGAAGTGCCAGCAACCGAGGTCTTTCGAATCTGAACTGTCGCCAAAATGTAGGGAAATGAGCGCCTGCGCAACATTCCACAGAGTATGTGCACCGCCTAGTAAAGTGGATACATTTGCCAGACTCTCCTCAGGGCGATTGTTTGGTTTACGTTGGGCGCGTAAGCTGCTCAAGTTGAGACAGGTGCCGAGATCACCCTCGAGGATCCTGAGTCTCGATGCAAATTTCGCAGGTGTGAGTCCACTTTGTCTTGCGAGCCCTACGAATACTTCGCCGACACCTTCGGAGCTGTTGTCAGATGCAACCATTAACTTGAGCATGGTGATATCGGGCTTCTGAGCGGCTAGTACTTCAATTGGTGGCGGGTTCAGCGGAATCGGTGGTGTTTTATCGTTGGTCTGAGCAATGTAGGTCATGAAAACGCTAGCAATCTGGCTTTTCAAGACAGATTGATAGTGCGTGCTTTCCTCCTTGTTTAAGATAAAATGACTGGGCGAGATGACATCGTCGGCAGAGTTTGCAACAGCAGTCTGGTAAGCTTCAAGAGTTAAATCTTTGGGATCGACGCTAGCTAGTATCTTTGGATCGGGTTGATGGAGGTACCCCCAGGTACCGTGGAACATGCTACTTTGATTATCAACGGATTTCTCGTGTACGGCCTCTTGAAAATCGAGGTTGTTGATGCAGATTAGGGGGCAGAATTTGGGAGACGCCGCTGGACCTAGCTTCATGTCGTTCTTGATTTTTTGTTCAGCTTTCTTTCCAAGCGTGCGCAATGCCGGATGAGCGGTCTGACGACAGGAGCTCAATCCGATAAAGTTGAGGTATTTGTTCACCCGATCCGATATGCCACAGGCGACAAAGGTGACGGCATTTTCCAGCTGCATCACATTTTTGCGTTGGTTGGATGTAAATGCGAGCATTGAACAGATAGTCTTAGATATCTGTATACAATCAAACAGGACGATAAATCAACAACAAACCAATAGAAGATGCGGACAATAAACAGACATACTACATGGGCTCGATGAACCTTTGCTGCCGCTTGAGCATCCTTATCCAGCTCGACAGGCTCGTCAAAGGGACCCCGGAGAGAGTCAGTGTCGTCCTTGTCATCTTCCTCACTGTCCGAATCGTCGTCTTTCAAGGCAGATTGGTGCAAGATTTTTGACTTGAGGAGCCTGTAAAGAAAAGGATGTTCCTTGTTGATCATTTGCATGTCCCTCTTCGCCCGGTTTTCCTTGCTGAAAAAATCTGCTGTGATTGTTTTTGAGTTGTAATACAGGCCTCGAGGCTTTTCGCGTTTTGTGTTAACTTTGAGAATTTTCTGGGCCTGAAGGTCAACAAAAAATCAAATGATTAGTGATGAATTGCTCAATCAAGATGCCTGCCTCTGAAAAACACATGCCTCGCCAAGAATGAAATCACTCCAGTTTGTTTGGCCAGATTCTTGAGAGCAAATCATCGTCCCAATTGCCTCAAGAAGGATCCTCGTGGAGTCCCAGCCAGCATCTGACCAAAGCCGACGCCTACTTACTATGCCGATTTCATCTTGCTCCACAAAAGCAAGGAGAAATTGCTTCAGGGACATCTTCAGTGAATTCATTACCTCACAAATGTAGGTTACCTTCGATGCCTCGGTTGTCAGGTCGGCCGGTCGGTCGGGCGGCGGGAGCATTTCGGAATGGCCTATTTATGTACGTACGGCTGAGTGTCCAGTTTGAGTATTTTGATCGGCTGATCGGATGGTTGATCGGATGTATGCGGTTTACAGAAGTTACACGGCGGTTGCATAGCGCGGTCAAAAGAGCCGCAAGTTCGGCCGTCAAATTGACGGTACCCCCTCAGCCATTGTTGACCGGCAAAAAACAGCCCCCGCGTCAGCCGTCAAATTGACGGCCGAATTGTCAGCCCGCTCACCAGAGAGAAGTCGGGCAAACAGCTGGCAAAACTTCCGGCCGGCCGACCCAAGCGGCAACTTGACGTCAACCCCCAGCCCGGGCACATTTTTCCACCGTCTGACGGCAACTCGGTTTGTTTTTTGAGACACCCTCAGGTCAACTCACAAGGCACTTGCAACTTTTTTTTTGCTTTTTTCTTTTTCTTTATGGGTTTTGTGTACAAGTTTCAATCAAACAGAAGGAAGAGAGGCAGTTGTTATTGGTACTGATATGAGGGAGACACTTGCCGGTAAAAAATGGCTTTCAACCAAGAGACTCCGGCAGTCTACCAAAGCCCGGTGATGCCAGCTATCTTGCGGATGGTGGGCGTGAAGACAGCGATCTTGGCGATGTGTTTGTGGCCCCCTAGCTCAACCTTTGATTCTCCTGTTGTCAAGTAAAATAACCGAGCCATCTAACCCCAAACCTCCTCTCCAATTCAGAAAAAAAGGTTCATACAGAAGTTGAGAGGGCTTACTTGAGGGGAGTGAAGAAGGGAAGAGATCAGGGGGCCAAGTTTGATAGACTGGTCGACACTACCAGTCACAATGATACTTTTGTATGAATCTCCTCACCAAGGCGGGCTGGTCGAGGCTGGAATCGGCGTTGTAGTAGTGGTGGTGGAAGTGATGAGTTCTTGGTTTTTGCAAAGGGATGAGGCCGGAGCTGTGCCGGAGGATGACGTGTCCTGCTGTACTCCGATGAGCGGACTTTGAAAAAATGAATGGGAGCCAAGGGTGACGTGTCCCTCCGATGAGCGGACTTGGTAAAATTTTAACCTGCCCTCTTGGGTTAGGGCTATTGGCGAATCAACCCAGGCAAGTTAACAGAAGTTAAAATTAAGTTGCCTGAAGTCAAGTGCCGGCGGGTGGGCTGGCTATTTGGCTGTCAATTTGACGGCTGACGCGGGGGCTGGTAGCTGACCAGTCGAGCCGACCGATACTTGGCCCCTCACGTCAAATTGCCAACCCAAACTTTAATATGTGCAGCTGCCGTGTACTGTGTGATATGAGCTTGTCGGTAGTTTCATCATCTAGATTGCTCTTAAGCATATTTATCTTTGTAGTGTGACTGCGCTCGGCCCTTGTCATATGGGGGACAAGAATTGAAGTTCGAAATCTTGAACTTCTAAAAAAAAAAAAAACACTAGAAGTAATTGTGATTTTGCATTTAAAAAAAATATGGAAAAACAAGAACATGCACATGTATGATGTACTGAAACCTAGAAATGATACGTTGAGTATTGAAGGTGGGGTGATGCAAACAAGGGCGCTCCCAGCCAAACCTCGGAAAACGCTCACGCCAGAAAGGTGTTTTAGTATGCAAGTCCCTCCCTCCGGGAGGGGTCGCTTCGCGACCAGCCAAATGCTGCACGGCCCGCAGGAGGCTGGGACCTTGTGTTAAGTTCGGTGACATCCATCATCTCAACTTTGTTTGGACTCCAAGATCCAATCAAGGTATCTTGGGGGGTACGATCTCATGATCCCATCCAACACATCCCTTAAGACTGAAACACCAAGAATTTGATATTGCCTGGTCTCTCTTGATAATTTCTGAGGATTGTGACTCCACTGCTCCGAGCCTTCTGGCTAGGCTAACCAGCTCTCTTGCACTTGCTGCAATCATCCTATCGGATGCTGGTCTGACCAAACGCTATGAGAAATTTTGGAAGCATTTGGAGCAAATAGAAATTAAGAGAGATGAAACCAAGATGAGATGTGATTGGAACGGGCGGTTCAACAACAGCACGGCCCGAAAGCAGATTTTGACCTTGGCTCAATGAGAATAACGACAGGGGCTAGTGGAGGGTGAGCAAGCAAGTCCATGATACCTATAAAAACAAACCACACGATGAAGAAATAAGGAAGGACGGGCGACTATCGGATCAGAAGAGGACGATTTTAGTCTTGCCAGACTGGAGTCTTTCGAGCGTTTTAGGAAGCCCCAAGAGGGACTTCCAAAGAGCGGTCTTGAGATTCAAATCAGGCAATTCGGCCACGTTGAAACCTTTGACGTCCAGCCAGGTGACATCAAGCAGGAGGAATTGCAAGCGGTCCAACTTCAATCCTTCATCGCCTTCGTATGTCAACAGCTTCGAGATTCGGTCTGGCGTTCCAACCCCGATAGAAACCTTCGTTGTCTTGAGATGGTTCACATGCTCTGGAAGTTTGAAGTGTCTTGCAAATAGCTTCGTTATCTCTCCGGATTCTTTGGGGTTGCTGATCAATCGCTTGACCTCTCTGTAGACCCATAAGAGGAAATCAGTATTTGATAACAGACACAACGAACATTTTCGAGGATACATTTGCCGTTCTTTTCTTTGGATTATAGTAGAGCGAAAAGTCTGACCTGCACAGATCAACAGCGCGCAAAGCGGAACTCGAGACAACTAAAGCCACCGGTGCGCCAACGACATCGGGTTTTTCCTTAACAGCCTCTAACAGCCCGGGGACGGCTGAAGACAATGGACAAGTCCAACTCAACATCATGATGGACGCACATGTAATTTCGATCAATGGACATACCTCCGGTTTCTAGCCACGCGCCGAGGTGAGCCCGTAGTGGCTTGCCACTGACGTCCAACAACCAAGATTGTTCCAAGGGTAAGCTTTCAAACTCGAGGTCGGAGAGAAGCGGCAGTGCTCGCTTCTGTCGATCTTTGAGGTAATTGATTTGAAGATCGGGCGGCTGAAGCCCAATTGAACTGGATTCATTTGATGACTCTGAGGCAGGATGGAGGTGGAGACACTGGAGAAAATGCACCAATTCAGGTTTTAGTTCGAAAATGTGAGGCATGTATGCATGCAATCGGGTAACTGGAGGAGTTGGAAAAAACTCACCTGTTCATCTTTTGAACACTTCACCTCTTTAGCTCGCTCCTTCTTCAGTTTTAGTTTGGTTCTAGCTTTCTGCCTCTTTCTTTGCTTGAGTTCTTCAGAAGTAAGTTTCGTACTAGAGCCATCAGCCAAGCCCAGTTTGGCAGCAGCTTTCGAATCCTCCTTCGCAGTGTTATCGCCCTTGGTTTGCGTAGTTGAATCTTCGCCCTCTGGGGCTTCGGCATTGACAGGCGCAGATGTTGAGTCGGTCGACTTCCTGGCTTTCTTCGCTTTTTGGTTAGCCTTTTTTCGTTTTTTCTTTGGCGGTTCGTTATCAGACTGTCCATCGCCCTGTTGCTCGGTTCCGTTAATTGGGAATTGCGGGTCTTCTAATGCATCGGCGCTGACCGTGACCTTGGTGGACTTGGTGGGAGTCATTTCAGGTTCTTGTCGGGTTTTGACAGTCGGTGATTTGGTTAACTGGGTTGTGTTTGGGATATTTTTTGCCCTCACAAGCATTTTGAATATATCCAAAGTGGGTGGAGGACACTCGACAAATTGAATAAACACGCGCAGGCTCCTCCGCGCGGACCTCAACATGACTTGAAAGCTGTCAACAATCCCACAATCAGAAAACCCAGCTTACCTTTTCTTCTACTTTTCATCATTCCCTCCAGCCTGCATATCTACCATTCCTCCTTTGTTTCCCTTTTTTAATGAGGTTTTTTCATCCTCACCATCAGTTTCATCAACTGTGTTTTCCCACTTCCCCCCCAAAAAAACTTTCCAGACAATGGGAATTTTGTCCCCTAAAAATGAGTGTTTGGGGGTACCACTTTTTGTGTCCAGCCATCTGATTATCAACATATCTTCTCTTCTGTCACGGATAGGAAAATGATGATTTATTTTCCTGGAGCTGAAGTCTGAGATGTGATTTGTAATTGTTTAACTTAGGAAAAGGAATGATAGCAAGTGTCATCACAAATGGTACTATTTTCCAACTTGAAGGGATACGTGATAATTGACTTCAAGTCCTGGGTAGTGCAAACAGGTATCAAACATGATGTTGCTTTTGAAAGATTGCAAAGAACTAAGGCCCCGTTTGGCTGCCGCATTACAGTCATGAATGGTTGAATTTATGATGCCGCGACCAACGAAGGGTAGTTACGCTACGCGTAACGCGTAGATAACGGTAACGTAACGGAATTTTTGTCGTTATCTACGTGTTACGCGTAACAGTGGTGCAATTACATTAACGCACCACATTAAGCCCTTTTTTTATACTCGTTGCGTTATCCGGGCGCGCGGAGCCCCTGAGAACGGGCAAAAAATGAGGCTAAAAAAGCCTTAAATGGTCCGTTATTGCGTTATCCGGGGGATAACGCGATAACGGGCCTCAAAAATGAGGCCCGTTACGTTACGCGCAAGGCCTGAAATATCCCCGTTACTAGTAAAGTAACAGGGGGGCCCGGATAACGGGGGTAGTTAAGTTACCAAAATCGCGCGGATAACGCAACGTAACATAACTACCCTTTGTTGCCGCGACCCAAAATTTGCCCCCGTTGCCACCAAAACTTTGAAACCCCCAGGGGTTGCGCGTCATAAATTTGACCACTTATGACGTATAACGCGGCAGCCAAATGGGGCCAAGATTAATTTGTTTGTTAGTCAATCTAATATTTCTGACTAAAACTTTGAGGACATGAGACTGTAAGACAGTGATTGTATTCTAACTAAGAGCAGGATATTGGCTGCTTTCTAAGCTAAATTGGAAATGTTCAGAACTAAGAGCATTCATATGGTCCTGGATGAATAGTTTGAACTACGACATCAATTGCTTTGTTAGCTCTTGCTTCTGTTGCATCTTATTGGAACACTGATGAACTTAATTGGATTGGCTTCCACCCTTCTCAATCCTGTTTTGTCTACTCCTTGGCAAAACAGCTGAGGAGTTTAGATATGTTGCCTGTCACTAAAGCAATTGTTCCTCCATCAGCCTTTATGTTTCTTTTTGGCCTAGCTTGGATCTGAACACTCACCAATTTTCTCCCCTGCTCATTGAGCAGAATTGGTTTGTTAAATCTTTTTCTTCTTGAATTTCTCTAGAATAAATGAATGAGGCATTAGAACTAATTTGTTCAGCATTGCATATTAGTGGGATTCAAAGTAAACTTGTGCCCGCATGCAAGTCAAATTGCATGTTGACTTTCCCCCCGCCAAACTTCAAACTTACCTTGAGCGCCCCGCTTTGGGCCCTGGTCTGGCAGAACTCCCATCCAGTTCATGTCGCAGTCGCATATGCTTTTGGCATGTTCCACACCCCACACCACCCATCCAACCCTTCAACCCTCTCCAGCCATTGAACAGTTGTACCATCAATGACTAAAGGCCCGGCCAACCTATTGAATGACCGGTCATCTAATTGAATGACCGGTCATCTCATTGAATGAACGGTCATTCTCTTGATCCCCGGTCATGCTATTGATGCCGGGTTGCCTTATCAAATGACCAATCATTTATGGTATTCAAAATTGCATATCTCACTGTTTACATAAAATTATCAAGCCAATTTTGGCTGGGAGATAGAGATGGCGTTTGGGTACCCGGTACCGCCTGGCGGGTGCCTGTGGGGTACCGGGTGCGGTACCAGGTATGTGGTTCTGGCTGGAGAAGCGGTGCGGTACACGGGTACCGCCTGCCCGCACCCGCCCTAAGCCACCTATTACCACACTGAATCAACTATCCGCGCGGACAAAGTTGTCCAACAAGTAGTCGGACGAACTTTGTACGACAAGCCCAGCAGCCCAGGCTCAAACATTGTGCAACTCATCGGACAAAGTCTGTCCAAAAACTGCTCGGACAATCGATCCCATCCAAGCGGTCAATTGCTGCAGTGCCGAGACGCGCTGGACTTGGACCAGCTCTCCAAGATGAATACATCCCTCGGTGAGCTGGGCCATGACCAGCTCCCTGGGAAGCTTACCCTCGGCGAGCTGGTGTAAAAATTCAGCTCACCGATAGGCAAGTATTCCTTTCGGCGAACTGGTCAAAATCCAGCTTGCCGCAAGGAATACTTACCCCTTGGCGAGCTGGTCAAAGTCCAGCTTGCCAAGAGGTATGTATTCCTCTCGGCCAGCTGGTCAAAGTCCAGCTTGCCAAAAGGAATACTTACCTCTCGGCGAGCTGGTCAAAGTTCAGCTTGCCAAGAGGTATGAATTCCTCTCGGCACACTGGGCTTTGGGATGTTTTGGAGAGCAAGTATCACGGGTATACCGCCTCCGGTACCGCTGGTACCCGCCGGTACCTGCCCAGGCGGTGCCGCGTGTGGTGCTGGGTGCCATCTTTTGGTCAAAAATTCACCCGGTACCCGGACCCGCAACGGGTACCTGGGTCCCAAACGCCATCCTTACTGGGAGATGTCAGCATGCATAAAACTCAAAGTGACATCTCCCAGCCAAAATTGCAGCTTATGATTTTATGTAAAAAAATCTTATGCAATTTTGAATACCATAATTCTATCAATGACTGGTTCATCTTATTGAATGACGAGTCATCCAATTGAATCGGGTGCTCTATTGTTTTTTGTAGGATTAGGGTCTGGTGACTGTGGTGGGGGGTGATCTTGCGTGAAGGGGCGGGATGAGCCAACTTGCATGGCAAGGCAAGTTGACGTTCAACTCAAATGTTGAACGTTGACTTGCCAGTTTGGCATGCAAGTCTCCCTGCCAAATTGGGGTATGCAAAGTGACATGCATGCATGCGTGGGTCAACTTTAAAACCCCCTATCACAGTCCAGCCACTTGCATTTGGTTGCTTTGATCCTCTCTGTGAGTGACTTGAGGCTGGGATTATTCTTGAGCCTGATCAAGTCTCTAGAGTGCTACCAGGTTTTTCAGACACAGTGCAGGACTGCAGAAGTGGTTTGCGTTGCTTACCACTTTAGGGATGGCATTTGGGACCCGGGTACCCACCACGGGTATGTACAGGTACTGGGTTGATTATTTACCAAAAATAGGCAGGTGGTACCACACATGGTGCCACCCAGGCGGGTACTGGTGGTACCCGGGGCAGTGTACCTGTGATACTTGCTCTCAAATCGTTGCTTGCGGTTGGAGGCCATGATTGATGGTTTGGGCGAGCTGATGACAGGGGTGTATGGTGGCTGTCTCATATTGGGTGTAAATAGGGTTGACGGCGCCAGTGAGCGCCCCAGGGAGCGCCAGGGCGCGCACTGGCACCGTCAACCCAAGTTACGCCCAATCAATTCCACTGAACCCTGGGAAAAATAGGGGGCTCAGGGTGGGTGCGGGCAGGCGGTACCCGGGTACCTGAACGCCATTCCTATACTACTTGCCAAAGCTAGCTTAGATTGCAGCACTTTTCTCATAATTTTGTGGCAGATTATTCTTCTTTAATTGTTGTAGCAACACTTTTAAATTTTCTGCCTGGGTTAGGTCTTGCGTTTTTGGACTGCAAAAGGGGCTTACCTTTCTTAGCAGCTGGTTTTGCTTTTTTGGCTAACCGCACAAGCTTCCTTGCCGATTGCTGCAGGTCTGGGTCTGGGCCTGTATTCCTACCAATGGTGAAAGGCTACGCTGTGCTACAAAAAGCGCCTGTTTTAGCGCAGCGCAGCAGGTACCTGCTACGTGCCCCTCCCAAAAAGCTGTAGCGCAGCCATAAAAAGCTGCGCTACGGCTAAATGTAGCTCACAGGCGCTTTTTTCCCCGGTGAAACAGCACAAGGGCAGCGCAAAAAGCTGCGCTTTTGCTACAAAATAGCGCAGCGCAGTGCAAAAGCACTTTATTCCAGCTATTTGTGCGCCACGTGCACTTTTGCGCTACAAAAGCGTAGCTGTGCAGAAGCCTCAATGCGCTACAAAAGCTTCTCTGTGCAGCAGACTCAATGTGCCACATGCTCTTTTGCACTACAAAAGTGTAGCTGCCCAGCAGCCTCAATGCGCTACAGGGTGCCACTAGATGCTGGAGGCAGCTTGCCTTATGTACATATGCATACTTGTTTAGTTAGATATTCATAACCATACCTCTGAATGTCAGACTCCAATTGATGGGTCTCATATTAAACCAAATTTCAGGTGCAAAAAAAATCACTAAATGCAGGTGTTTTTTTTTCCCCAATGGTAATACCCCATGAAGTACAAAATAACAGCTACCTCCCCCCCATCCCTGCCGGAAAAAAAGAGTAAAACAGTGCTTTGAAAACGCTGTAAAAGAGTGCAGCGCTGTAAGACTCAAAAGTGGTTGCGAAACCCTTTTGCTGAATGGAGAAGGGGATGATGGAGGTGCAAACTCTGCCCTTCTATACTATCAGATAACAAGACCCACCAAGCTAAGCTTGGCAAGTTTTAATCAAGTGATAGGTCTGGTCTTGTTCCAGATGAATTTGTTTGACAACAGGTATGTGAGAGTTTAGAGTGATTTCAGTGGTTATTTACAAGTATGAGGGTTGTGGTGATGTATGGATGTGATGGTAAGTGTGAAGGTGGTATGTAAATAACTGGGGAGTAGTGAGCTGAGGGAAAAACAACTGGGGGGAGAGAGCTCCTTATATAGACAAATGTGAGGGATTTTAGCTACAAGGGGTGCCCTGGATGAGGGATTTTAGCTGGTGGGCTGTGTACAAGTGGTGTCAGAAGATACTAAATACAGGCAAAAAGTGGGTTGAGAAATGAAAGATGATGTCATACTAATGCAAGGAGTGCATAAACAAAGCAGGGAAATGTCAAATACAGGGGTACCTCATGCAAGGGGTGCATGAGTGGTGTCAGACTAATGCAAGGAGTGCAGAAATGGGGTCAGAAGACTGCATGCAGCTGAAAGGGGTGCATAAATGAAGCGGGGACATGTCAAATACAGAAGAAATGGGGTTGTTCCCCTGCATATGCAGTGGAGATAAGAGGGATAGAAAAGAGTATGTGTTTGGCTGGGGCTGAGTAGCATAAACCTGGGAAAGGTGACTTGAGGGGTGTGACAGGTTGATGACTGGGGCTGGCCGTGTCCATGAGGGTGTAACTTCCAATCCAGCGGGGTTACAGTGACGCTTACAGTGATGAATAGAGGTAAAATTGGCCATAGAATCCATTTCTTAGGTCTATTCGGTGGTATCTTGAGGCCTAGGGTGAGTAAATATGTGTATGAGAAAAACTTTTGATTTTTCACTTTTCTGTCTACCACAGCGCACTTTTTTTAGCATTAGTGCAGCTCTTTTGCGCTATTTTATGGCTATAAATAGTGGCTAAAAAACACAAAATCTACACGCTTGGCCCAAAAAGTGCAAGTGTAGCCCCAAAAAGCTGCAAAATAGTTCAGTGCAGCCAGGCCAAAAAGCGCTGTGCTACGCTTTCCGTAGCAAAATTCTTTCACCATTGTTCCTACAGCGTTGTGTACCTATATTTCCCTGTGAAATCCAAAATCTGTACACCCAGATCTGACTTCCAGATTGACAGGAAGTCCTCCACTAATCAATGGTATGAAAATAAAAATGGGGTTGCCCATGTTGTCAGTGGCAGCAGGCCAGGGTTTGGCATGTCAGATTTCAAAGGTGGAAATTGATGCTCTCCACAAAGTGATTTTACTGGGTGGGGTCCATTCACTTAAGGCTGATTTTGGAATCTGACAGCTCTGTTTATGAAACTTAGGGCAGAAAACCCGTCAAAATAAGGGTTTTGGGCCCTAGTACTATAACTGTACTGATATAAACACTGGTAATTTAAGTTACCAAACTTGTTACGTGGCTAATATGGCCACTACAAGGGTTTTAACACTCTGTAACAGAGGAGGAATTAATTATGTAATTATTAATTACAGGGAATTAATTTGGCGTAAAAGTAGGTGGTAAGCGCTTAAACTGATTGGCTGCTTGACAGAGGCGGTGGTCTTACGGCAACTACTTATAAGGATAAAGCTTTAAATATGCTAATAAGGGATTTTTGATGATTTAAAGGGTTTAATCCAGTGGATTTTTACGTGCTGGGGATGGTTTATAAGGAAAAGTGGCTACAAATGTAGCAAAAGAGAATATTCACGGCAAACTTACAGTTTATGGGCGGTGAATGGTCTGGGGGATCTTTTCCTGAGGGCCAAATAGGCCTCTATTTATAGAGGGGACTTCAGTGGGCGTAAACACTGAGTCCTTTTCTCCCTATGGGAGTATCCAGGGGTGTAGCCGTGAAAAGGGCTTGGCTGTGGGTAATTTAATTGTATTGTAATAGACTAATTTCCTTGACTCTGTCACATGACATGTTTATAACCAATTGTCATGTGAAAGAGCTTCAGTAGAAGTCTACATAATACTTTCACGGGGTATTTTTACACGAGTAATATTACTCATTAATGTACAACAGTTTAATTTTATGTACATTGTTTGTTTTACTAAATTTTTGTATGTAATACTATTTTTGGGCGCTTTCTGGGGCCAATTCTTATTTATACAATTAGTACATGAAGGAATAGGAATAAGGGGGTACTTTAAGTGGGTGACCCCCCTTAATTTATGATGAGGAATCTGATTCTGCAATAATAATTTAATAATTATTATTATTTACTAAGTTATTGCAGTCTTTTGGATACTTGATGTATCTCTAAGGCTGACAGAATCAGTCATCAATGACAAAACCATCACCCACAGATTTTGTGTATCCTGAGAAAGCTACAAGGTTCTGGTGGCCGGCAGCTCCCCTTTGGAAGCAATGTACCATGCATAAACCCTACTGAAGCGTGCATGAGCAGACAAAATCAGCAGCTGATTTTTGCCAACATGAACCCCCCTAATTTGTTGTTGCAGGGCAGATGCCAAGATGCCCTGGGTGATAGTTCCCGCTGGATCCAGGCCCTTGTGCTTCACTTGATACTACTACATAATATTTATCAATGAAGGTAATCATCACGCAAGTGAGCAAAGAGATTGGTCCAGATAAATCAGATGGAACACAAGTCAGAGTAAAAAAAGAAAATAATAGTGATATTTTTCAACCTTGGTTGTTTACAGTTTGTGTTTATATATTTATGTTTGTGTGTTTTAAATATATTTGTGCATCCAAATCATCTATGGATGTTAGATGACGGAAGAACACACATGAACATTGAGAAAAGAAAATGTCCCAATCAAGAGAAGAAAAAATACAAAATACGTATGCGGCACCAAAAATTATAACATACGCAGATGGACGTGGTTTACATTTGTGTGTATGGGGTAAAAACAAGAACGAACATTTATGGCTTTGTAAGTTTACTTTTTTATTGTAGTTTTTATCAAAAAAAACAAATAAAAAAGGAGAACTAGGCGCTGATAAGTGACCGCGAGGGTGTTGAGGAGGTATCGCATTTGATGTAGGCCACCTTGAAGTCTTTTAAGCGGGGCAATTCCTTCAATGGTTCGAGCTTGTGCTTATGGTAGTTATCGGACAGCTTGCGATGGTCGGCCAGATGGATGATAGCGTATTCGGAGGGTGGTGAGGGCAAAACGAATTTCGGCTGGCCTCTGACCAGCGGGACTGTTGCTGGTTGGAGCATTAAAGCCGATGGGGCTGAGGCTCGTCTTCGGACCATCCTTTCTTTTCTGGTTTTTCCTTTTGGGGGTTCGATCGGATTTTTACCGCCTCAAGTCGCGGAGGTAGTTGGCGAGGGAAGTTGGGACGGTAGGCTGGAGGCGAGATTAACCTGAAAGAAAGCGTTTACCTGGAAGAGAATCAGTATAGCAGATTTCTCTTAAGGGATGAGCACGATTACTACGTATAAAAACTTACGGCTGGAGAGAGACGTTCAACAGTGGAAGAGCCTCAGTTTGCTTCGTTCAGTATGGTGCGGGCGGAGGACAGATGACTGAGACGATGTACTTGAGGTTGAGAATGAAGAGTTCGCGGTGGGTCTAGTCCAAGCGCAGGGGAAACAGGATTCGACAGAAAGTATTATGAAAGAATATGTTCGAGGGACTTGACAAGAGTGGACAGCTGTAGGAGTTTTGTATCCAGTCGGAAACGGATTGGTAAAAAGGATCTGGTTACTGAACTGTTGCGGTGAGGTGGTTGTGAGCCGGCTCCAGTTAAAAGGACTGGATATATATGCTTGTAACTATGTTTGGATGAGGGTAGCAAGGGCTCAGGGATGATGTGGGTTTGTCGGTCGAGCAGGCGATTGAAAGGGTTTTTTTAATCTCCCTTCGAGGGTTTGGCTCTTGAATCGCGCGTATACAGGTTCTGCTCAAGGTTATCTGGATGGGGCCGTCTGCAAATGTGGTTCGAGAGGGCGAGACGAAGGCAGGGTTCGGGGAGCTTTTCAAGCTTGAAAGCAGTGCCGCCTCATAGACCGGGGAGGCAGGTGGGAGTGTGTACTCGTGAGCCAGCACAGTGCACTGAGGCGATGAGTGTGAGGGACGTATAGCTATGATCTGCTGAGCATGATTGAGTTTTACTACGGCAGTGCTACAGAAAAAAAGAACCAGCTGGTTTGTTAGCTTTGTTTATGATCGGCTGGGACGCTTCAGTTTGGCCTGGAGCTGTCGCCGGGTGTCAAGCTACAAATTAGAGCCGGCGGATCAACAGACAAGACACCATGGAAGCTATCGCGTCATACAGTTGTCTGGGTGGTCGGGTGACTTGTAAACCTCGGGAGCTAACAGGAGACGGTGTGCGGAACACTGGTTCAAATCTAGTCACAATCGGCTTGATTTGATGAATTGACAGCGCATCGTTGAGGAGGGGTGCCTCAGTTGACTCCGAGCGGACTCAGGGCGACCCTGGGCTAGGGAGGATGTGTAACGATATGCTGTATCAATCAAAACATGTCCACGTTTCTCATATCCCCACAGAAGCAGGGAATCAGGCTGTGAGGAAGAAGGGGAAATGTAAATAGGAGCTTGGCAACCAAAGGACAGCAAAGGATGCACACAGCAACCGGCAACGGGAAAGCGACCTGCATGTCCTTTTGATTTTCAATCGATGGACAACAGGCATCAAAGAAATTATCATGGGGACCTCCAGGCTGCACCCCCTTGACTGTGTCGCCCTAGCCACGGCCCCCTTCGGCTGTCCCCGTCCGTTTTCATGCGGGACTTAGGTAAGTTGACTTGAAAGTCTTCTTGGCATTGTAGCTGTATGAGGCACTCTACTGTTTGAATTTCTGAAAAGAAAATGGTAGAGAGCAACATTTGGTGTACAGTCACTGGACAGAAACATTGGCACCCCCAAAAGCTCATTCTAGAAGGCCAACCCACAAACTTGAAGTCATGAAGATTCAAGAATGAGTGTGCAAAAATTAAATGACTTCAGAAGAATGAATATAACAAAATAAACAGTATTTGGAACATCACAAAGTTTATGAAATCACTTGCAAGGCATTAAGGCCCCATTTGGAGCCAATATAATTGTGCAATATAATCTGGAATTTTGTGACATCTGATCAAGTTTTGGTGGACCTGATCAGATGTCACATAGGATGTCAGGCAAAAAAACTCATATGTTGCCCAGATTATATCGGCTCCAAACGGGGCCTATGCATGCATAGTCCATTTTGACCTAGACGCCTCAGACCATCCGCACCGGGCGCTAAGTTAGCCCGGATTAGGGCACTTAGTTCGACCCCGCACCCGCATTGGGTTGGATCAACCGGGGATCAACTTAACCCGGAGCTCCGTTTGGAGCTAGTGGGGTATAAATCTAGCCCCCACTAATCCTGGGACTAATCCCAAAATGAATATTCATCATGCTTGTTAGCATGAGCTTTATGTGTTTAGGTGCCAAACACATAACATATAGGCACCTAAACACATAACCTCCAACAGCCTCGGACCCGCTAATCCCCACCCATGCGGATGGCCGATTGGATTAGCCTATTCCAATCGTAATCCGAGCTAGTTAGCCCAGGCTAATCTAGCCACGGATGCGGATGCTCTCAGGGAGGTCTCTGGCCAGCAGGGACTGCTTCTGCTGCGTACCTACCGGTTCGCCGCAGCGGCCCTTCCCGGGAGGGCGTGTGCACGCCCTTTTCCGCGGGTCAGGCCGGACGCTTAGACAACTAGGTAATTTCACTTGTCAAGTTTCAATCAGCTCACATTTGGGGAGTCCCGGAAACCAGGGAGTGGTTTCCCAAGACTCCCGTGTGTGGGTTGGGGGGAGGTTTCATCCCCGGTCCACTGTGTCATCTCTCTCGCCTCAAGACTCCCGGGGCGGAAGACTTGACAGCGTGGAGCTCCCAAGGGGGGAGAGGGCAGCGGAGCGGGACCTCCCGGAGCAGAAAGACACCGGAGGTGTTAGGGCAAGGGGGCTAGACCCACCACTCTGGCTATTTGGTTAGCCTAGAGCCCACCACCCTGCCCAACTGCATTTTGACCTCGTTGAAAGAGTATCATTGCATGGATAATGGAATTCATTTCGGTTCTCCTTTTGCCCAGCAGTCCTTTAGCTCGTGGAAGATAGTCCTGGTGTCTGTCTGGTCTTCTGTGGTATATTTGCGGAGATACAATTTGTAGCAGTTGGATTCCCACCGGCCTAACCAGCATAGTTCTTCCTTCTTGACCCCAGTCGCGTGGCGGAGTGATGCGCCTCCTACTCTAAAGGAGTGTCCTGAGATGCCAGAGCATCCATGCGAGTCTCAGAATTGAGTCAGGGTGCGGCAGGCGGCCGATTTGGTGATGTGGACCCGCTCCCCAGCCTCCCAATAACCGAAAAGTGAAGTCTCACTCCCGTTGGCGTCTTGGATCCTACGCTCAAGTGCCAGTATAGGGCATAACATTATCTTCATTTCAGAGAGGTTTAGTTTCTGAGAGACACCGGGATCGGCTGTCTTAGCGCCTCTGATTTCGACCGTCGCTCTCCTAGCGGGACCGTTGGGTCGGATTGATACGTCGCTGATTAGGACTGCCGCGGATCTTCTGAGGGGTCCTGACTTTTTGTTGTACGTGAGTTCACCAAGTTGAGCGAGGCCCCAGAAGGCAACGATATACATGTCGAGGAGGGCTTTCTGGAATTCTGTCCCTTTAATCCACGCTGTGGCCAACATAACAAGGTGTCTGATCATGACTGCCTTCTTTTTTGGACGGTTCGCGGTTTCAGCGTCAATGTACGCAGAAGATTTCAGGAAGACTGTCACTTTGTTTTTGGTCTCTTGGGGGAAGGGGGCGTTGTGCATGACGTGCCACATTTGAATGCCGGCTAGGTATTTGGCTAGGGTCACCGAGGAGACTTTGTGGCTAGCGGGAGCCTCAAACGTCCTTCCCACCCAGTAACAGAAATCGTAGATGTCTTCAGCGGATAAAGGGAGAGCAAAGGGGACCCTGTTGGTTTCCTCTGCAAACTTGAGGTATTTCCAAATGGCTGAGTTATAACAGGCTAGAGTATTCCAACGGTATCCAAGGAGGAAGTGTTTATCTTGAGGGACTAAATCTCTTGGTCTGGAGCCGTTGCGAGCTAAGTCCTTCAGGCTGTTCAGCCAGTCAGCTGATGACATGGTGTGCGCACTTAGGGGAGGGTACACAAGACCGACTTGAAAGTCATTGGGGACGTTCTTATATATGCATTCCGGGTAAGAGAGAAGGAAGGGAAACAATGGGTAGGAGGCTCTGAAACACTACGCAATAAGCACTTGAAACAGTCTACACTCTAGATCCCAGGGGACCGTTATCGCGACTTGAAACTGGGTATCGTGACCGGTTCTGTCGCCTCTTGATAACCTGCCAGCGGCGTTCTCCTTAGAGGTGACACGTTGGGAAACTATATCTAACTCCATGTCTACAAGTATTTTCTGGATTATTTTCCACTCCTCGTTTACCGCCGGGTGTCTCGACTTCCTCTGACGTATCACTGTTTCTGTTGTTGTATTGTCAGTCCATACAATAAGGGTTTTCCCTGGTCGGATGCCCAGACATTGCAGAACAATAAGTCCTAGTCTTATCGCAACGGTTTCCAGCCATGCAATATCTCTCTTGGGTTCTGGGCCGATGTTCCATCCTTGAGTGAGTTGAAATTGGGCCCATTGCTTACCAATGAGGACTCTGATTCCGAAACCGGTAGAAGCGTCCCCCACCCACCCGATTTCTATCGGATCTGGGTTCTGTATCATTCGAGTTTCCTTGTACTGGAGCAGGGTTGTCAGCCAGTATTCTAGGTCTGTCTTAACGTCCTTCGGGATAGACTGTTGTGTTTCTCTGCGCATCCATCCGTTCATCCATCTGTAGAGGCTGTTCAGGTAG
Source organism: Puccinia triticina (assembly GCF_026914185.1). Classification (NCBI taxonomy): domain Eukaryota; kingdom Fungi; phylum Basidiomycota; class Pucciniomycetes; order Pucciniales; family Pucciniaceae; genus Puccinia; species Puccinia triticina. The sequence continues at coordinate 5,939,112 of NC_070564.1, read as the reverse complement.
CATCTCAGTTGTGGAAGGATGTAGGATACGTGGTTTAGACGGCCCGCTAGTTGCTCCACCTGTTCGTAGTGGAATTTGGCTTCTGGGACCAGGAATTCTTTTACCTGTTGTACCCGCTGGTACTTCTTGTCGTCTGGGAGCCGGACCGTTTTCCTAGTGGCGTTCCACACGAATCCTATGTATTTTTGTTCTTCTTTGAATGGGGAAAATTTGGAGGAGTTTGTCTTGACTCCAAGCTGTTCTGAGCGTTTCACAATGTGGTCCATCTCGACCTTGGAGTGGAGGGTTTTCACAAATAAGTTGTCATCAACCCATCGGAAAACGTTGACCAGATCGAATTCCTTCAGCATAAGTTCTTTCCAGGCATCCGCTGGTCTACCGAAAGAGCCGCAGCCCGCCACTCCGCCAAAGGCGATCCTGGTGTCAATCAGGATGCCGCCGTTGAAGTCTTTGACCATAAGGTACTTCCACTGGCATTCGGCTGTAGGGATCTGGCGATATGCCTTCTCCCAATCAAAGATGGCGAGGAGGAGGGGTTGTGTTTGGCTCCGGAAGAAGCGGGATGTCTTTTCAAAGTCGTCCCAAGTTGTCAGGTAGTCCAGTTTGTCGACAAAGGAGTTAACCAATGGGATTTGTGGATTGTTTCTAGGGAATGATAAGTCGTTTATAGGTCTGACTGATCCGTCACCGTTAATGGCGGCTCCGAGCGGATTTGTTCTGAAGAACTCAAATCTTGCCATGAGTTGTTTGTGCGTGAATGGGCCGAACATCCGTCCTGCCGCGATCTCTTTCACTATTGTTTCTTCTATTTTCTCTCTTGCCAGGAGTGCTCCTTGGTGGTTTGGCGGAGGGTAGTACGGACAGTCTGGGCCAAGGTCGTGGTCGGGTATTCCCTGGTGGAATCCGTCACGGAAACCAAGGAGGACATCTGAGTACTCCTGGAGGAGGTTTGCTTTACGCAGGGCTTTTTCCCATTCTGCTATATTCATCTCGCATGTTACACCTGAGGGCCACCTTGGGCTTGTCTCTTGCTGAATGGTTCTCACCGGTGTCTCAGTTGGCTCAGGGGGATTGGGGCTCTCAACGGTGTTACACCTATGGCACACACAAGGCACGGTTTGTCAGAAAAGATATGGGTTGCTTAATTGTTTCGGATTTGGGGAGCATTATCGGACTTGCCGAGTACAAAAGGTGGGGGTATATGAAGTATTGGAAGGGTTGGCTTGAGCGCGGGGGGTTCAATAATGTGAGAGTCAAAAGAGATGTGGAGAGGGAGGTTGGAAGAATGGAGTAGGGAATAGGACAAAATAGCTCGGGATAATGGAGAAAGGAGAAGGGAGGGAAGGAGAGATTTAAGGAGAGATTCTGGGATGGTGAGAGGGTTGAACCTACTGGTTGCGGTTTTGGTTCCGGACACTGCCGCCGGTATGGTTGGGGTTGAAAATATTGCCTTTGTAACCACTGCCTTTCGGCCCGCGGCTCTGGTCTGGCTTGGCCGGGAGAGACGAAAGTCCGTGGGCGTGCGCCGAGGGTTCGTCCGGGTTCTCCTTGTGGCTGGCTTTTGGTTTGGGCTGGGGGGGGTGGGGTTGGTGGTTGGCTTGCTTGGCTTTTGGTGGTCGAATTCCTTTGATCGGGTCTCTGCCGACTTTGCCGTCTCCAAGGGCGTAAGGGTTGTCTTGAAGCCCGATCTTGTTGAAATCTCTGCAGATAGAGATCGCCTCATCCGCCGTGTCTTGTTTGAACTTGGAGATGTCTGAGAACGACTCCTCTCCATCTTCTTCGACTCGGAATGCAAATGCATTGTTTCGGATCCGTATGTCGTAGCGAAGGGCTACCATGAACCCTCGTGTTCTATGGAGCCGATTGCAATGCTTTTTGTGAGCCAAGATCCATTCCGCTAGGACCGGATAGTTATAACGGTCTTGCACCGTTAGATAGAACCCGCAATGATTGAGAGTCCAGTCGGAGAAATTTTGTGAGAATTCATCTGGGATTGGGTATCCGTGGTACCAGAGACCTTTTCCTGCCGCTGTTTCATCTGTCTTGGGCCGGTTTTTTGAGTGGTAGGATAAAGCTTGTTCCTGCCATTCACGGTTGAAGATAGTGAGGGGAAGGGGTCCTTTGCATTCAAGCAATAATTTGTGAAAATACGGAGTAAAACCTCCATCGTCGTGGGAGTTGGAGCGGCCCACGATGAACTTCACGTTCCGCACTTGGGTTGACTCTACGATTGGTAGGGGTCTCTTCTGGGGAATGGTGGGGGTTGTGAACTTTACTTGCACTTCGTTCTCCACGGCCATCTTGTTGAGCTTGGGTTGCTGATCGGCGATCACGGCTTCGTACATCTTCATGTAGCGGTCGGCCTTCGCTTCATCACCGGCTTTCTCCGCTTTGAGGGCTCTTTCTAGCAGGTACGTTTTCGCCTCCGCCGCCACGCTTTCGTGAGATTGCTCGGTTCTATCACCGGTCACGGGGGGGGGGGGCGCTGCAACCTGTACTTCTGCTTTGGTGTGTGGTCAGAGTCATTTCCTCTTTCTTTAGGGGGGTAGACGCGTGGTATTGCTTACCAGCTGGGTTAGCGAGTAGCTCGGTGATCTCTGGATATTTTAGCAGTCCTCTCGCTGGGGCTTCTTCGCTTTGCTCGACGCGCGGTGCCGCTGGCGGGTTGGCTTTCGCTGCTGCTCTAGTGGTGGGCTTGTCCTTCGGCGGTTTTGGTGCCTTTTTGGATTTGGAGTTGGTCCCGGAGGGTTGCAACGATGGATCCATAGGATTGGAATCTGTGTCGGGCTCTAGCGGGGGTTCCATGCCTGGTTGGGCCGTTTGGCTTCCCTCACCCGCCTCTGCGGCGGTTTGTTGGGTTGCGGCTCTGACATTGTCGGTTGTCGCTTGGATGTTTAATCCTGACATTCTGTGAGATTGTGAAGGTATGGATTAAGTTCGACGGGGAGGGGGGGGATTTCTGGTTTAAGGTTGATTATGGAGAGGAAATGGATAATCTGAGCGGATTCGACGGTTGTGTATGACGCAGAGTTCTGGGGAATTGGAGAAGAAGTTTGAATGTTTGTGTAATCTGATAAGGGATTGATTATTAAGAAATTGATCCGTGGCGGAGGTGGTTGATCCAGACGAAGTGGTGGAAGGGAAGTGCAGGGGGGACGTGAAGTGGACTCTGAGGAGACTTCTGGGGAGGGACGGAAAGGAGGTCGGTCCTGAAGGGATCTCCCGACTCTGAGAGGGGGGAAGGAGGCACTCGACTCCGAAAGCTTACATCCGACCTCCTCTGCCGCCCTGTACGCGAGATTCCACGTGCCTAGGGGGCGTGGCAATAAATCTCTAGTCTAACAGCCTCCCCTTACGTGACGAGGTGAGGCTTGGCGCCTACAGGGCGGGGGCTGGACGGTCCCCATGGACTCCACCCGCCTCCCGCTGCGCTCCCGGCAAAACCCAATCATAAAATCATGAAATCATTTTGGTGAGGAAATTTTTTATTACATAATCAGACAGCCATATCCCCTGCAAAAAAGAATTTATGATTTTATGATTTATGCATGCATAAAATTAGGGGGTTGAGAAATTGACTCCCAAAAATTGAGAATTGACTCCCAAATCAAGTTTACGTCGCGCGGACCGCCGCGCGACGTCTGTCCCGGGTCCCCATGACCCAATTTTGACCCAGGGGCATTTTGGGAGTTGATTTTGTAATTCCGCAATCCCAAACAGGAGTCGGAAGTTTAATTTCACAAAAAATGCCGGAAAATAAAGAAAAATTTATACCTCCGCACTGGGGCACCCAAAGCCCCCCGAAATTTTACAGCACTCTAAATACACTCTCTAGAGCATATGTTAAGCTTCACGGCATTAGCACACCTCAGGGAGACCCTGTGTAGCCGGGGGCGGATTAGGCGGATTTCCTACTAACGCAATGCGCCATGTCCTGAGATACGGTGATCCAAATGCCCCCAAAATTTTACAGCACTCTAAATACACTCTCTAGAGCATATGTTAAGCTTCATGGCATTAGCACACCTCAGGGAGACCCTGTGTAGCCGGGGGCGGATTTGGCAGATTTCCTGCTAACGCAATGCGCCATGTCCTGAGATACGGTGATCCAAATGCCCCCAAAATTCTAAAGCACTCTAAATAAAATCCCTAGAGCATATTTTAAGCTTCACAGCATTAGCACACCTCAGGGAGACCCTGTGTAGCCGGGGGCGGATTTGGCGGATTTCCTGCTAACGCAATGCGCCATGTCCTGAGATACGGTGATCCAAATGCCCCCAAAATTCTACAGCACTCTAAATACACTCCCTAGAGCAAAGTTTAAGCTTCACAGCATTAGAAAACCTCAGGGAGACCCTGTGTAGCCGGGGGCGGATTTGGCAGATTTCCTACTAACGCAATGCACCATGTCCTGAGATAATATTTTTGCGGTCTGTATTGGTAATTGTAGATGGGAGGGCGGGAAATTCTTTGAGCGTCCTCCGTTTTTTTTATCTCTTCTTGATCAGAAGATATAGAGGGTTCAAGTGAGGATAAGTAGTAGGAAATCTGCCAAATCCACCCCCGGCTACTCAGGGTCTCCCTGAGGTTTTCAAATGCCATGAAGCTTAAAATATGCTCTAGAGAGTGTATTTTTGTGGCAGAAAAACTTTGGGGGCATTTGGATCACCGTATCTCAGGACATGGCGCATTGCGTTAGTAGGAAATCCGCCAAATTCGCCCCCGGCTACACAGGGTCTCCCTGAGGTGTTCTAATGCCTTTAAGCTTAATATATGCTCTAGAGAGTGTATTTAGAGTTCTGTAAATTTTTGGGGGCATTTGGATCACCGTATCTCAGGACATGGCGCATTGCGTTAGCAGGAAATCCGCCAAATCCGCCCCCGGCTACACAGGGTCTCCCTGAGGTGTGCTAATGCTGTGAAGCTTAACATATGCTCTAGAGAGTGTATTTAGAGTGCTGTAAAAATTTGGGGGGCTTTGGGTGCCCCAGTGCGGAGGTATAAATCCAAGTATATTAAAGTCTCAGGTTTGTAGAAAAAAAATTCAAGGGTTCCCCCTACATTTTGCCAAAATACAAAAAAAAATGTCAGAGGTTCCCCTCTTTACAAAACATTGACCGCACAAGCCGCAATCACCATACAAATAGACAAATTACAAAAAAAAAAAAACACAAATCTAATAATCCCACTCCCAAAAATGCCGCACCCAGCCACCCAGCGCAGCAAGCTGACGCACCGTGGCCCAACGCCCATCCCTGTCTAGCAGGGTTAAAAAGCGTTGGGAAGAGGACTCCTAGCCCGAAAGCACAGGGGAGCCCCCGAATATCCCCCGCCGGACTGCGCAAATGCTACAGCGGACGGGGGTGAGACGACCCTTCAGCTGGAAAACACAGCCTTCGAGTCGTCTGGGGAAGCAACTCCTGTCCCGGCTCTCCTTATATAGTACACCCAGCTGCCTCGGACCCGACATGTCGCCCACAATCACAACGCCATTCCATCCCCATGCCGCAACCGTTGCAACCCGCCTCCTCCTGCTCAAACAATCACCCCCCTGACCGCACGTTGACGAAACATCAAACCCTGCGCCCCCCACCACGGCAACCCAAAACCAGTTCCCAAACGGAATGATTACACCCAAAAATCGCACTCCGCCTTGCTACTCCCCTCGCTACGCCTCGCCAACCGCCCTGATTCCCATTGGTCTGAACCATCGAAACCGGCAACGGGCTTAACCAGCGCCCTACCGCCTAAAAGCCTCGAATTTCCACTCTGAAGTCTCTACAACCGCCAAACCCATCGTCAGACTAACCCTCCCGCAATCAACCTGTCAACCCGTCCTGCACCGAACCCTGAACTGTATCATCCAGTCCTATCATACAGGCATCAATGACCAGCCTAACCAAGCACATACAACCACATCTTCCATTCTCACAATCGGTAAATTCCAATTCAACCTCGCCAACGGCCCTGATTCCCACCGGTCCTAACCATCGAAACCAGCAATAGGCTTGACCAGCTCCTACCCACTAAACCATTGATTATCAGCTGTATTCGACCCTGAAACCGCCAAGCCCACCGTCAGACTAAGCCTCTCGCCCACTGATTCACTTGACCCGCCCTGCACTGAGCCCTTAGTCGTTTCATCCAGTCCTACCCTACTGCCACCAACAACCCGCCTAGCCCAGCCAATTCAAACCCTTCCTCCACTTTCACAAATGAGACATTTCAATTGAAGCAGCCACAACCATCCCAGGCCATCATGCCATCGCGCTCATAGGCCGACCACCTAACGACTACCCCCATGCTAACCCACATATAAATATCATCCCCTCGCGCCGTCTCCATTACCTTCACTTCCCACAAGCAACACAATTCAAGTGCCAGACCACCCCTTTTCCAATTTCTTCACCTTCACCGTCGAACCTAAGCCCAACACCACCAAATAATCTGAGCCCCTGATCATCCCGTCCAACCCAACTCAGCCCGACCACCCGTTAGCACAAACATCATCCTAACTCGACACTTGCCTTAGACTGACTGAATAAATCCAAACTTAAAATATGACTTCGTTGAGAGCCCCGAATCACCCTGCGACGTTCTCCTCGCACTTCCAACCCTTATCTAGTGTGAGCCATACCATCTCCCCCTTGCAAGACCCTAGCTGATTTCACCTTACAAAACCCATAGTCCACCGCGGAATCCGTACGTGCAAATCAATACGGTTTCGTCAAAACTCCTAGCTTTTTCCAATGCGGCGGTGTCGGGAACGATAAGAGGGAGAACTTTCAAGTCGAATTGTCAACCAATACCGCACTCAATAACGTACTCAAGACTGGTTCCATTTATTCAATTTCTGGTAAAATGATAGCAATGAATGACGGGTCAGCCCCGTTGTTGACGTATTCACACGACATTGTAACCCGAGTCGGATTCATTGGGGAAGACCAACCAGACTTCGTCAACAAGACCGTTGTCACTGGCCTCGGGATGATCACTCACCGACAAGAAGTTGTCGCCGAGTCAGCCGACACAGCTATATCACTCAAAGTTACTGTGGCTCACTCCGACTGGGACGCCGAAGTGAGTTGTTTGACCTTCATTCAATTCACAATGCTGACACCCGGCCTGGAGGCTCAATGGATAAAAAAATTCAACATCAAGTATATAGTCCCCGGAACGAAGAACCTCATCAAGACTCATACGCTTTACGTTGTCGGACGCGAGGTAAACATTTATGGACGCCTTGTTGACTTCGACATGGAGTTAGACACCGCCGTCGTCGTCGTAAGTGCTCCGTCAACACAACAATCAGCCCTTTTACTCATTCCCTTGCAGGTTCACCACGTCAGTGTCACCAACGGCCATCAGATTGGTAAAACCGCGGGCTTTGGAATCAACAACACGCCCACGGGAGGTGCTGTCCAATTGTCAGTCCCTCTTAAACAAACTGTGTTTTCCTGTACTGAAGCGAGGACTCAGAACGAAGTTCAGCCCCAAGAAATCGACTGCCTCACCATTGGCGTCAACCTCCAAACCTATCAAACCACCAACAGAGTTACCGAACACTAAGGTGACGCCCCGCACCGCAAGAAACACGGCGCCCATCCCTGTCACCCCATTATCAGGCAAGGGCAAAGAGAAAGCAGATGAGTATTCCGACCTCGACAAGGAAGACGAGGCTGAAGACGATTCGTCGGACGATACCGATGATGAACCATCTCCGCCCCCTCCCGCGAAATCCAAGCGGGGACGCCCAAGAAAAGCCGTCCTCCAAGAAGCCGCCAAACACCTCAAGAAATGTTAAGCCCGTACCGTCGAATGCTTGTACTATACCATTGGACGCCTGCCGGCGGCGGGCCATCATCTTAACTTTTCAGCTTTCCACAATGTATCTTCAATTACGCGCAAAGTGGGCCTAACATTCTGCTTTGCCAATCTTAACCGCCTGTTTTCATTTCCATTTCTCGCAACCGAACACCCACTTAGCCCCTTCCAATTTGATCCACCTTTTGTACGATGATTGTACTAATCATAACAAATTTACCAACGACATGCCTCCATTTAAAATTCTTGTAAATAATTCATGAACTGTATCCATCCTACATGGGAAATTGCAATCCGCGCTCTGGCCAAGTTAAACTTCTCCGTTGCCTGAATGTATGCGCCTCCAGGCCCAAACCCGGGGCTGTCAGCAAAAAGCGTTGACATGCGCAGTACGCTAAGCACTTAAGTCTATGCCGGCGATCAACAATTCATTATGTAGACCGTGAACTTGTTTTAAGCTGGTAGCTGTTGTCTTAAAATCAAATAAGACTCGCGCCCAATCCCCATACGGATACCGCCCGAGCCAGAATACGAGATCAGTAGCCGAGTTTCTTTAAATTAAACGGCCATCAATGCCAACTAAAGGCAGTTTGTTCTAAGAAATCAAAATGCAATGCTAGACCCGTGTTAGACCACTTGATTATGTTAGCATACGTTTTTTCCGCTGGCGAGACAACTTCTCGACGAACCATACGCTAGCTTGAATGGACCACGATCCTAACCAAGATTGCATGAATCTAAGTACGCCCGGACACTTAGTGTCTAACCGCCCAAGCTCGTTTGAATTGCCCGGTCCTGTAGGTCTTTGCTTAAATCAGTCAATTGGCGCAAGCATAACAATTTGTGTTTAAACTACCTTCATCTTGGTGGGCCGAGGAACAATCACTAATGTAACCCTTAACACTTTAGGACCGGCCTACCATGGCATTGGCATGAATCGCCGAGCTATCTAACTATCAATGCCGGCAAGATTTGAGTGTGCTCATCCGCCTTAATCACTAATTTACTAAGGCAACGCACAACACTCACGAGCTAATTGATTCCGAATACTAAATTGAAGTATAGGTGAGATAAGCTTTTACCCAGTCTCTCAGCCGAAGTCATATCCCCGTCTTGGCGCCACTGAGCCAAGTAACTTTGTCTACGCTTTGCCCGGCAAATCCCAGACCTTGCAGCACTGCGCGAGCCCACGCCCAACCGTCAACTCCCATCAGCTTCAACGGTTTTTGATTACACGACCCGGCTTCATCAACCAGTACCCACAGCACCCTGCTGACAAAGATTAAACCCAGCAATCGAACACTCACGATAACCTCCAACTTGACGTCTCCGCCGAAGGCACCTCACGCCTTTGTCTACACAGACCTAAGGACAAACTGGTGCGGTGGCTGACAAGTGAGACCAAGGTTGTCAGTCAGAAGTTAGCTGTGATGTCAGCTGTCATAAAACTCGCTCAATCCTCAGGCTAACGCATCTCAACCCATTTGATTTATTCGTCAGACATCGAACTTGACACACGAATCCGGTCAATCCGCAGTCGGTCCAGTTATCAAGGACATTATAAATCGAAAATTTAGGGGCGTAAATTCCTTACCCGTAACACGTATTGCTAGCGTGATCACGTAAGTCTCATCATCTCCAAATTTGTTTGAATAAAAAAGCTCATGTGCTGTGACTGTTCGCCCCTCAATGTATGGAACCTTAACCTATACAGTTTGCACTATAGCCTCCAATACTGAGCGCGCGCCCGTCGTCAATATTGCATCTGTGGCCACGTCCCCCACTCGTCCAATCAATCAAACCGCCGCAAGATGATTGAGACGAAGGGAAGGGTGACGAACAGCACTTCTCCAGATTGGGAGGAATCTTTACGTCAGGTTTCATCTTACAGTGTTCCCCATCACCTTGGGCCATGCAACAAGAAATGTCTTGGCTGCTCCGCGCTTCATTGGGATGCGGAAGCCGTGATTGTCGACCGCAGAAAACCAAAGGCATTCTACACAATGTGTTGCCAGAAAAATAAGGTGACAATTCCTTTCGTACATACATCCGCTGTGGTGAGCCTAATCAAAAACCTTATTACATCACTCAGACACTCACCAGGAAGGAATCACCGCCAAAACGCCCTCTAGAAATCACTCTGGTACATGTAATCCACGCCCACAGACACTTCATAATAGCCTAGAAACATCTCTACAAGGCGCCTCAACTTCTCAGTATTCACTTTCATGGATGGCCCTCCACAATGGGTAATAAAATATGTACAAAATCAGGTTCAAAGTGGGAGAAAGTCCACCATCAAACAGAGCCAGACTATTAGGAAGGACCCTGAGTGTTCACTAGAATTAACTCCTCTATATTCCAGCAAGGCGTAACTCTTTCTCAGATGCATGGCGGCTGATGCGCCATGGTTATTGTTTTCCTCTTATGTCATCCCAAGCCATGTAGTAGATGCCTTGTTGTTTTGTTGCCTTGTCACCTTGTTGGAGGCTTTTTGTACCCTGTTCCCATCTTTCTCTTCGTCTCAGAACCACCTGTTGTCCCCTCACTATAAATGTAGAGTCTTTTGGCCCATTCTGTTTGTCCCCCATCAGATTGTCACTTTGCATCCCTGGTCACAGAATAAGAATTACATAGCCTATTTTACCACATATTTTACAGTATATTTTCCCCCTTGATTTCGTCTAGAAAGCACTATTCTCAATACTTCATCAGCCACACTTTTCTTTAAGAGTCCATACTCTTATTCTTGTCCCATATTACTCTCCCAACCTGAGAGGCAGCTTTTCACGCACTCATCCCTCTCTAAGCTCTATTCCCCCAAAGAGTAGTTCCACACCGCTCGCCAATACCCTGAATTTTTGTGTAGCCTACTTGTTCGGAACAACGAAGGTGAGGGGTCTATTTCTTCAATTGTCAATGTTTCATTGACACAGATTATTACAACAGAATCAAAGCGTTTCCGATCTTTGATCCGTATGTACAATAATGCCGTTTCTTTTACGTCACTCGGAGCGAACATCGACCCAACTGTTCAGGGTCAATACGGAATAAATGTCTTCAAGGTGTCAGGCGCATTAACACATTTAATATCAAGCTTAGAGCCAAGTGTCGGGGCCGAGCCGGGCTTCTCACAAATTTACATTGTAGGCGATAAGGGTCTTGGCGAAGCTGAACTCCGGGTTGATAAGGCCCGCGGCCTTAACGGTGATCGTGGAAACGCTTCCAACATGGACCCACAGCTTGTACTCAAACTCATGCAGTTCCTTTCAGCCAACAATCCATACGCGCAACGATTCCGAACTGCGAGGGAAGTCTTGCAACGTTCAAATGCCAAGACCCTAAAACTTCAGGGCGTTCCGACTCGCGGCGCGGACCCAAAACGCTACAACCAACCAACCATTGATGAAGTTGCGGCTATCCTTCAGGGTGCCGGTGAAATCGTTCATCCGCGTCAAATTGTTCTTCACCGGAAGGATAACGTGCTCGAATCCATATCTACCAGTCACTCTTCTTATTTCCCTCTGCGCTATCCTCTGTTTTTTCCATTTGGCAAACAGCAATGGGACAATCTCTTCTCAACAACTACCGCTCGAGGTATGTGCTTTACCCGAACCCAAACTCTCACTGACTGACATATTTTTTCTTAGTCCAAAAGGCAAGAAAAGTAGGCGCGCTCGAATGGTTTTCTTTTATGCTCTTCTGCCGGAAGAATAAATTTAATCCGATACTCGCCGGCCGTGCGCTTCAGCAAGAAATCATAGTTGACATGTACATTTCGGTCGAGGGGGGACGCCTTAGCTTTATTGTGAAAAATAAGAAGAAGCTTTGCGTGAGCCAATACAATCGCCTCATTAAATCTCTAGAAAACCAATCGAATATTACTGGGCGATGTGTCATCCTCCCAGCCACCTTCATTGGCAGTCCACGAGATATGAACCAATTATACCATGACGCCATGGCAATCACGCGCAAGTATGGGCCGCCGTCGCTATTCATTACCATGACCGCCAACCCGAATTGGCCTGAGGTTTGGGCAGAAATCCCCGCTAACGACCACTCAGTTGATCATTCGACCGTCGTTACCCGGGTGTTCTACCTCAAAATGTGCTACCTTTTATTCGTTTTACTCAAGATGGATCGACTCGGGCGCGTCGTTGCCTTTGTATTCACCGTCGAGTTCCAAAAGCGAGGACTCCCACATTTGCACCTCATGTTGACGTTGCACAAAGATGACCGCCCAACCACTCCAGAACAAATCGACTCAATTGTGTCTGCTGAAATCCCCGACCCTGTGCGTTCTCCCAAGTTGCATGCAATAGTGTGCGAATTCATGCTCCACGGCCCATGCAAAGGGCGGCCTTGTTGGAATGGCAAGAACTGCAAGCTAGGATACCCGAAACCATTCTCCGAACGAACAGTCAACGTCGAAGGCGCGTATCCTGTCTATCTTCGGCGGGACTCAGGTTGGTCTATAACGAAGCACACCACGACGTTCAACAATGGTCATGTTGTCCCCTATTGTCCACTGTTGACTCGGGCCTTGAATTGCCATATAAACGTCGAGATCCCCGTTAATACTTCTGCGATCAAATACCTGTATAAATACATCACGAAGGGGCATGACAGGCTGACGATGTCGGTGGAAGACGGCGACAAAGTGAAATCTTACGTGGAGGGCCGGTACGTGAGCGCACCTGAAGGTAAGCTATCCAAGGTTTAATCGCGGAATTATTACTTACTTGTTGCTCTGCAGCATGTTGGCGGTTGTTCAAATTCCCACTCTCAGGCCGATCGCCGTCGGTGACACGCTTGAACATACACAATAAAGATGAGCAACTGGTCTACTTCGACAACAAGGAAGGTGCAGAAGGCCAAATCAACACTGGGAAGGCGAGCCAAACAAGCCTGACCGAGTACTTTGTCAAGAATCTTGAAGACGCAATAGGGGCGGATGGCAGGCGCGCCCGTACCCTCCTTTACGAAGAATTCCCGGCGTATTTTTCTTGGAATAAGTTAAAGCGCGAGTGGATCCCCCGAAAGCATAAAGTCGACGTTGTCGGGCGAATATTTTCCGTGTCGTACTTGGCAGGCGAGAAGTTCTACCTCCGAACTCTCCTACTCCATCGGAAAGCGATGACCTCATTTGAAGACTTGAAATTTGTAAATGGTGAATTTCATGACGACTACCGATCCGCTTGCAATGCACTCGGGCTCCTTGTCAACGACTTCTTATACGATGAAGCTCTTTTGGAAGCATCATCGGTCCGGACAGGATTCCAGTTAACTCGATATTTTGCAATGATGTGTATCCATTCCCGGCCCTCAGACCCCCTCGAGTTGTTCAAAAAGCATTACTTAAACTTCACCGACGATTGCATCCGAATTGATATGTCGAAACGATTTTCACGAACATTGACGGATAAAGAACGTTGTGTGATGGCAATTTTTCGCCTCAAGGACCTACTCGAAGGCATGGGAGGCGACCTCTTGACAGTGGGTTTGCGAGTGAAGAAACGTGAAGTTCGTATACTCGCCCGGATGGCCACTGAGGCCGCGGAAACAGAAGACAAACGGTCAATCAAGGCGCGTCTTCGATCAATCAAATTGTCTTTCAACACAAACCAGAAGTCTTTTTACGACAAAGTCTAATTGGCGACTGCGGGACTGCGTGGACGGTGTTTCTATTTGGACGGCCCGGGTGGGACTGGAAAGACATATCTACTTAACAGTATTATAGACATGTGTTCCCTTCGAGGCATCAAAATTTCGGCCGTCGCGTCGTCGGGAGTTGCCGCCTTACTTTTGAAAGGCGGGCAGACCGCTCACTCAGCTTTTAACATACCTATTGATACTCAAGAAGGAAGTGAATGTCCAGTCGAAGAAGATACAATCCTGGGGATAACTCTCAAAGAAACACGCGTTATCATTTGGGATGAAATAGTCACGATCCATAAGAATGCTATAGACGCTGTTGACCAAACATTACGGAGAATATGCGGCTCGACGCAAGTTTTCGGGGGTAAAGTGGTCATCTTTTCCGGCGACTTTCGCCAAATACTCCCTGTTGTCAAATATAATGAATACCCTCCCGCCTGCCACGCTACGATCAAGTCATCGCCCATATGGCCTCAAGTTATTCAGCGTGAGTTAGTCGAAAATATGCGACTTGCCAATGCTCTGCAAGGCAAAAATGCTCATATCAATCTAGAATTCAGTAAATCCCTTCTAGCATTGGGAGAAGGGAGGACTCAGAGCCAGCATATGAGTGTAATCAAACCCAACGCCATCGACATCTTATCTTTTGACACAAGTGATGCCATGCGGAAAGAGCTCAGGGAATTTGTCTACTGTGACCTTGAACGTGTATATTCGGAAGGCATCAACTCCTTGGTGGAATACTTAAATTCCCGGTGTATTCTAGCTCCGCTCAACCGAGACGTCAAGAAGCTTAATCATGAAATCCTGTCTCGCCTGCCTGGAGAGGTCCACATCCTCAAATCAATCGACTCGCCGGACCCTGATTGCTTCGGGGCACTCCCAGAGGAATGCCTTAACAAACTATCAATTTCAGGATTCCCTGAACACGAAATCGAGATCAAGATAGGCATGCCCCTTGTCGTTATCCGGAACATGGCCATTAAAGAAGGAATATGTAATGGTTCAAGGATTGTCGTCGAAAACTTCGGTTCAAGTTACATCATCAGCCGATTGATGTCCGGGCCATTTGCTGGGAACGAGATAACGCTCCCGCGGGTCAAGTTGCACAACAAGGGCGACGCCAGGTCAGGGCTCTCATTCTTTCGCTATCAGTTCCCGGTTTCCCCTGCCTACGCCATGTCCGTCAACAAGAGCCAGGGACAAACGCTGAGTCGAGTCGGCATATATTTGGAGACGGACGTATTCTCACATGGGCAACTCTACGTCGCCCTGTCCCGTGTTTCAAATGCAAAAGACCTTCTCGTTGTGCAACCGCATTCACGAGACGGTATCCTTAACGTCGTGCATAAGATAATCTTCACCCAGGACTTGAAGCGTGAGTTCATATCCTCTCCTAGTAATTGTTGCTTAGATGATAAACAAGTGCTTGTACCGCAGTGGCGCCAGGCCCGGAATGTGAGGAATCTTTGGCGCTGTTTGATCATACCATCATCAATGCTGCGGACGCCATGGTTGATTGAGTGATTGGACCCCTAAAGTCATCGAAACAAACCTTAGGAGGTGGTTATCCAGGAAGGCGACGTCGAAATTGTGATCTTTTCCTTTTTGATATTTATCCCCGTTGGTACGCGTGCTTCTACATAAATGAATGTTAGCTCGATGATATGTATTCGAAATTGCGCTCCGTTTTCCATAAGACACGCAAGCTTTGTCCGCTGCTCCTCCTTGTTGTGTTCTACGACACTCGATAATCTTCCACAATCAAATCTCTGCTGCCGTCATGGCCGGTTTTAATTACATCATCGCTTCAGAATTAAAATCATGAAAGTGACACCAAAGGGTTAAATTAACATGCTGTGATTTATTATCATATGTTAGCGTCTCCTCTGAACCTGACATAAATGGCAGTTCCTTGTTGATTCATCAATTATTGAGGATGAACTTAAATTGGGACTGTTTGGCCTGCAACTTATGATGAATGCGGCCTGGGTGTCAAACAACAATTATTTGCCCTAGATCTGAACTGTCATTCAACTCATTGTATGAAGTCTAGCCGCGAGGGCCTCGCCTGGAACTGGTTTGCGCTCAATCAGTGCCATCACGACCGGCTCGTTGTGCCCCAACCAACTGTTATATTATCTTGGTTCCTCAACGTGTAACATGGGTTGAGGTTACGCCGTCCCTTACTGATGTTTAAACATAGGTTGGGTTGAACGGCCTGACTGGGGTGCTCTGTTTTTGCGGGTTCACGCCATGACAATGCCTCGGCGCAGCAAGATGATACATCTCATTGGCTATTGGCATGGCATTTGGACACGAGGGATTTCGAGTGCCCAACCGTCATGGTTACGAGGTAAATAAGTGGAATCTGCGGGCCATGCCGTCACGTTGCTGGACTAACCCCGTTGTTTCATGCACTACAGCAGGGCAGTTGTTCAACCTACGCCCGTACCGGGGCGAGGGACTGTTTACGAGGCCAGGCCAGCTCTTACAGCAATCATGGCCAGGCAATGGATGCAACCTTTGATGGGACCCAGAATAACATGCAATACCGTGACGCTATATAACGTTACTGAAGGCCGCCTAATATCATTTCAACAATTGACCCGGCCTGCTGCCATTCACCGAGCTCCACAATACTGAACAAATCTAACAAACCTTAGCACGACTTGATTGCGCGGAAGTATGATACAGACTAATCGGGCCCTGAAATCGACAAATTACTCGCTTAGCGGGCCAGACCGCCTCAATTTCCGGGGCGAAATTTATGTTCAGGAGGACGTGAGTCGACGTTGGATCGCGTTTGTGATGTTTGGCTCATGCTGGTTTGCAGATTTCCGACGATATTGACAGGCTAGGAGTCGTGGAGAATAATCTCCTGTGGGCTTATTTGAGATCAAGCACGCGTGGACCAATGTCTTTTTTCCCAGTTGACCTAAGTGCGGCCGCTTTTGATGGATCAAATATACCGTCTCGTTGCTTTTATTCAATGAAGGGTGCCATAACTGGGTTCAGTCAAGACGGAGCACTTGAACTTAAGTTCAGATCCGCGATTCCTGTTCCACCACATGACTTTACTACTCAACCAAGAAATAAGCCGCTTACTATCAACGCGATGGGAACAATCGTAGAGGTTTCTGTCACATCCGGCGAGCATCCTGGCCTGGGTCCCGAATATGCTATCGTAGTAAGACACGAGGTATGGTGGCCTTGTCTCTAATCCTGGTGAACATAAACTGAGGCACATATAAAGGTGAACTTTAAGCAGGTCACTGTCAACTTCATTGTCTCCCCGACGCTATTGACAACGATAGGCTTAAATTCAAGTATTTTAGGTTGTCGGGCTTGGTTTTCTGGATACCTGGTGGGGGTCAGTACATGTAGAGGCCGCTGTATTGTTAGAATGAGTCAATTTCATAAAAACGCATAACATGGTGGATTAAATTAACGTTTGACTTACCTGCAGGTCGTCTCGGGTCAAGTATTGGGCGCATTAGATAGTGATGAATGAACTTCCTTGTCCTTGGCATTAGGTCCGGGAGCGCGCAGGATCACGGCGCTGGCAAATAATAGTCATATGGATCTGTCATACATCTGTGTTTTCCTTGTTTGATAACTGGCCTGTTGTTACGTTTGCTTGTTTATGCTAAATATCAGCGCAACTAGCCTGTGTTTTTGTTCCGGTGACTGCCACCCGGGTATGCGAATGATTTTGTTTAAATAGTCTGATGTCAACTGGGGTTAGCGTTTATGGTGATTGCTGGCAAATACAGATTGGCATACCTCGGTCCCGATCTTGAACTGCGACGTCGGGTTGATGGCACAAAGGCTGCCCATTGACTCGCGCAATAAACGGATTTTGGTTGAGGTTTAGTCTTCGAGTGCACGGCACTAGGCTCAACAAGTGACCTATTAGTGGATTTCTGTATTAATGAAACTACTTTGTCATTGAGTTGGTCCCTTAATCGAGAGGTACCCCTGCTGGAAACCGCCAGAGTGGTTTAATCCGCGAGCTATTCGCAGGCTGGGAATGGGGAAAGCCCTCATTCTTTTCCATCCGTGGTGACTCTCCCCGCCAACTGCGTTGTATCTGCTTGCGCCCGCGCCATTATAATAAGGGTCTCGAGATTTCGAAATCATTCACTCATCTTAGGCCATCTTCGTACGTTAATCGACCAAAGCTGTGTGTTTGGGGTCAAAATCATCACTTGGTCTTAAATCAGCGGGAATGGGGAAAGCCCTCATTCTTTTCCATCCGTGGTGACTCTCCCCGCCAACTGCGTTGTATCTGCTTGCGCCCGCGCCATTATAATAAGGGTCTCGAGATTTCGAAATCATTCACTCATCTTAGGCCATCTTCGTACGTTAATCGACCAAAGCTGTGTGTTTGGGGTCAAAATCATCACTTGGTCTTAAATCAGACAATTAATAGCATCACGCGTAAGCATTGGTCCGATCCGTAGTACTATTAGCTCCCAAACGGCAAAGGGCCTTAATAATCACGTACCCGCGGGACTAGGCTCGTCTGCGCGTCGTGTGATGAATCTCACTAATTGCATGTGTTTTTATCGTATCGTATACTGTTCGTTGAACCTCAAGTGGATAGCTGCTCTGTTAGCGAGTCCTGTCGCCCCGGGAACGCTTTAACGATTTAAATGTGACGTCCATGGCCGTATAAATCTTATGCGTATGATGACAGATTTGTTTGGTACTAACCTCATATCTTCTCCATTATTGCTTGATACGTTTCAAGGTCTGTGAATTGGTTTGAAGAAGACGAGCAACGAACATAACGGCATGGCTGAAACGCGCGAAAGTATGATAGAGTATACGAGGCGTAATTGGATGGCGATGATAGG
Source organism: Puccinia triticina (assembly GCF_026914185.1). Lineage (NCBI taxonomy): Eukaryota > Fungi > Basidiomycota > Pucciniomycetes > Pucciniales > Pucciniaceae > Puccinia > Puccinia triticina. Next base: position 5,920,768 of record NC_070564.1, on the reverse strand, counting down.
CCGGCCCTTCAATTACAAGCTTCCTTCTGTCATCATGTTGTGTCCCAATGATTGCTCTGCCTGTGGTTGTGTGCACTGGAACTATCGGGCTCAGGTAGGAGCTTTGGGTCATGGCTCTGACAAGCGTAGACCTAACTCACAGGCAATTGGCCCAGAGACGCGGGTCGGGCGTGAATTGAACCCTTAGTAGGGCAGGGACGCGTTTATTTGTGAAAAAAAATGATGGTCAGATCACCTGTTGGATGTAGCTCGTGTTGCGAATGCTAATGAGTGTCAAACTGTTTGTCGTTTGGAACTCAGATCCTCGCCTGAAATTGCTCATCTGCGTGGATCACGAGGGGATATTGGTGCAAGCTTTCATGACGGGACAGAGAATTGCGATTTGTTTACTACTTTGGCGTGCATCACCATGAAATAACTTGCGCTCGGGTCAAGGCTAAGGAAAATTACTGGTTGTCTAAGCTAATGATGCCTGATTGTTATGGAGGAATGGTGTACAGTGGCTTTTGGGTTAATAATTTTTCAACTGTATTATTGTCACAAGGTTAATTGCTGGCAAGATTGTTCATTTATTGAAGTCAAGCTGTGAATGTGCGCATGGCAATTCGGCGGGTGGATAATGGTCTGTAACAAAGGCTGACCATGAGGGTCACTTTTTCACGCCGAAGACTCTGCCCGAAATAACCTAGCGAGTAATGGAAGGGTCAGGTTGGGCAGGAAATGAGAATGACTGTGATTGCGTACCTGGACGATAGCTCGACCTTTTGTAGCATTGACCCCCGCCAAATTGCCGTAAAACCACGCACAAAGACCAATGTGATCTGCATCTAGGGCGAATATGGAGGCTATCTCCGCGGGTATTAAGTAGTCAATGACAAGCTTTGACGGAAGGTTCTGGTGCGGAGAATTAGCCAACTGTTTGGAATCAGTGTTGGTGGTGCGGCTCACTGGGGTTTTGTGTTCGAGTGTTATGGCACAAGTTGGTCGCCACTTAATATATTTGTGATTGACAGCTCGCAGATGGTCCCAACTGCATTGACTAGTAGTGGTGCTTCTTTGTTCGAGAGCTTGCGCGGTCGGCGCTCATTGGTCGTCCCACACGTAAAGTTCATTTCGAGGCGGCTGTCGGCACTCAGCCCAAGAATTGATCCTCTGATAGTATGTGCTCCCTGGATTTGGTGGGTTGCTCCAAGGGAGGAACCTGTTCTGAGGTTGATGGGGAAAAAATAAGGGCCGGCTGACGGGCGTGCGGGGAGGCAATTTGTTGGCAAGTTGTTCTGACCAAAGTGCTGGTGTGTAAGCTGGGGCAGCGTGGGACATATCGCGGCTCAGTTGCAGGGGTGGTTGGACTCACGCATTCTTGAACGTATATTCCCCCGCGGACTTCGACCCTATCAGCCATTTGGGTGTCTTGAGGGGTGGTCTGAATTGTTCTATTGGCCTGGGGCATGGTTGTTGGGAAACTGTGTGATTGGGGTTTAATTTTGTTGTGTAGGGGGGCGGCGAGGGGGTTGGGATTGGTGCTTAGAGGTTTGAGGTTACTGTTGGGATAACGGGTTGAATTTATACCTTCCGGTGGCAGGCTGGATCTCGGGTTTGCCGCCATGCAGCCCTTCGAATAGTAGCTGGGCTGGTCGCGTCCAGGTTGGTCATCGTGGCGAGCCGCAATCATCTTGGCCTGGGGTGGCGATACTTGCCTGTTGGTCGTGGTAAGCGCGGCTGATCGGGCTCGGGCTGATTGGTCTAGCGAGTCGTCTAATGATGCGCGTGGGCGCCCTGGTGGGGGCGGACGGTTTGCGCGGGTAGTCGGTAGCGGGGCGGTGGATTTTGCCTGTGTTTGCCGCGTGGTCGATTGGGTGGGTGGCGTATCGGGACCTGGCTGTGGGCGGGCCAAGGTGAAATGCGAGGGGGTAACGGGTTTTGACGTGAGGTGCGGGGCAGACCCGCGGCGGCGCAGCCGCTTGGCCTCTAGTTTTTCTTTATTTTCCAGCATTTTTTGCAAAATTAAAATTCCAACTCCCGTTTGGGCTTGCGGAATTACAAAATCGACTCCCAAAATGCCCCCGGGTCAAAATTGGGTCATGGGGACCCGGGACAGACGTCGCGCGGCGGTCCGCGCAACGTAAACTTGATTTGGAAGTCGATTTTTTAATTTTTGGGAGTCGATTTCTCAACCCCCTAAAATTATGCAAACCAACTTTGAACACCATAATTGATTCTGATTATTCATTATTTTTTTGGAATGGTATTGAAGATTTTCCAAAATTGTCATTTAATGCAAGCAACTAGAGGCCAAGGTGGCTTTGCCGCTGCAAAATCAAATTTTAATTGTCACCCCATACCTGTGACATGGCTGCATGCTTGAGTTGAACACCATGAAATTCTGAAGCAAGTCATCATTGTTTCTTTCCACACATAAGGCCTCACTTATTGTGTCAAGATTGAGTGAAATGAAAAATGTGTTTTTTGTGAGATGTGGAATATTTTGTGGTAAAATTCAATTGGCAAGTTGTTTTATTAATCTGAGTTATAAGAAGTCCCCAATTCCCACTGGCTAATTAGAAATAATCCATACACTGCTATGAATTCAGGAGTTCAACTATCACTCTCAAACAAGCAAGACAAATTAGCATTGACCATTAATGTCAATTGACTTGCTTCCAGAACAATAAATTAAATGAGTTCATTGTTTTGCATCATTGAGGGGCTTGGGCCCAGTACAAAATCTGTTCATTACCATTGATGATTTGAATAATCATTTCAAGTTGATGAAAATATCTGAAATATCTCACTGAATGAAAGACTTCACAAAATTGCTCCATATAAAAAAAGGGGCAGGCTAAATGCACACCAAAGATTTACTTCATGCACACCAAAAATGGAGTGAACAGTAGTTCACTCCAAAATTTTTGGTGTGCACATGTGTCCACTCCAAAATTTTTGGAGTGGATGATGGTATACTTCAAAAATCCCCAAAATTTGGAGTGCCCAACCATGCACTCCAGAATTTCTGGAGTGAACACTGGGGCACTCCAAAACCAGCACTCCTCCCATCATGAATGGCCGGTCTGGACTCTGTGCTGCCCACGGAAAGCAGTACATATCCCTCTTGATGACCGGCACAGACCAGCCATCAAGAGGACAGACACAGCACTCTTGATGACCAGGACGGACCAGCCATCAAGAGGACACACCCCTCTCAATGACCGGCACAGACCGGCCATTGAGAGGACACACCCTTCTTGATGACCGGGACGGACCGTCCATCAAGCGAGAGGACACACCCCTCTCATTGACCAGCACAGACCAGCCATCAAGAGGACACACCCCTCTCAATGACCGGGATGGACCGCCATTGAGAGGACCACCCCTCTCAATGACTGGGACCAACCGTTCATCAAGAGGACACAGCCCTCTCAATGACCAGGAAATACCGGCCATCAAGAGGATACACCCCTCTCAATGGCTGGTCGGTCCTGGTCATTGAGAGGGGTGTGTCCCCAGTCTTTCCGGTTCATCGAGAGGGCTGTTTCTGTCCTCTTGATGACCTTTCAGTCCCGGTCATTGCAAGAGGGATTGTTTCCTCTTGCTTGATGGCCAGTCTGTCCCTGTCATTGAGAGGGGTGGTCCTCTTGATGGTGGTCCATCCCGGTCATTGAGAGGGGTGTGTCCTCTTGATGGCCGGTCTGTGCCGGTCATTGAGAGGGGTGTGTCCTCTCAATGGCTGGTCCGTCCCGGTCATCAAGAGGGCTGTGTCTATCCTCTCAATGGCCGGTCTGTGCCGGTCATCAAGAGGGATATTTACTGCCCTCCGTGGGCGGCGCAGAGTCCAGACCAGCCATTCATGATGGGAGGAGTGCTGGTTTTGGAGTGCCCAAGTGTTCACTCCAAAAATTTTGGAGTGCATGGTTGCTGAAAACACTTGTTTTTCAGCTGGAATCACCAGGGGAGACTTTGACACACTCCCCAGAGAGTGCCAGAGTCTAATTTTATGTTGTTCTGGGTCTGATAGTGATGTGAGTCAGATGTGGATTAGGAAAGGATTGATAAATTCTTCAGAAGTCAATGGGAAGTGTGTCAGAAGTGATGCAGAATTATCACAGGACCTTGTGCAATGTTGTATAGAACCATTTAACTTTCTAAGGATAACTTAATTGAAATCTGTCATGAAATCATAGTTAATCAATGCCCAATTACTACTCATTTATGGTGAATTTCTGTTGATCAATTTCTCTATGTCAAAGGGGTTCCAAACAACGTCAATGTGACTTGCAGGGGCTTTCATGGCTTTCTGACCAGTTTTTACTTGTATGTAATGGAGCTGTGAAAGGCCCCTCCAGTTATCTGTCACCCTAATGTACGCGCGTTGTGGTGGCCCATTTGGTTGACTGCTAGTCAGAAGCATTCTCGCCGCTGCTGCCAGCAAGATCAGTAAGTCTCAGATTCATTCTCACCCTTCAAGATTTTCAAGATTCAAGACTTCACTCCTCAAGACCCAAGATCCTCACTCATTACTCACAATCCTCAAAGTTTCATCTCTAAGACCCTCAAGATGTCATCAAGAACCTCAAGCTTCAAGATTCAAGAATCCACACCTCAAGCTTTCAATCATCAAGACCTCAAGATTCTCAGCCTTTCAAGCTCTCAGTTTATTCCTCACAATCCTCCTCATCCTCTTCCCCAGTTTCTTTTCCCCCTCTGGTCCACTCCCTTCAAATTCTTGGTCCTAACACAGCATGTGCTGTGGGTTTGTCTCTTGTTTTCTCTGTGGTTTTCATGTGGTTTTGATTCTTCTTCTCCCTTTTTTCTCTTTCCATTGGTGGTTAATTGTTTTGTCTATGTGTCTGCTTCATCTCTTTAGTTTCTCATTTTTTCCTTGTGTTTTTGTTTTGTTTTGTTTTCTTTTCTCCCTGTTGTCTGTTGTGTTGTGCGCGCATGTGGCGCACAAGGAGATGATGAAATGTATGTGACAGGTCACCTCTCTTGATTCCAAGTTCGCCGAACTTGGATGATGGGTGAGGCATGGCATTCTGATCCAAGAAATAAGGCCATCACTTTTTCCAAATCATCATCAAGAGTCCCTTCCAAGAGTCCACCCCCTCCCATCAAGAATCCTTTCCTAGATCCTTTCCCAACAAACCAAACCGCCGCCGAGGATCTGAACCCCAGAGGAACATCTCAAAACCACTTCCCTAACGCCGTCAACACAAATCCCATATAAATAACATGAATTGAACCCCAATAATTCATCTCAATTAACAAACAGTTCAAATTGAATTATGAGTTGATTGTGGCCATTGTGTCTTAGTGGTTTCAACCACATTCCAGTTGTTTTCCAGTTGACTTCTGCATGACTTCTGGATGGTTTATTCATGAATCCAGGATCAGTTTCAGATCATTTGTGGATTAGTTCCAGAATTTTTCATTAATTCTTACACTACTTTCATCAAAGGCATCCAGCACAGTTACGGAAAAAGTTTAAAGTATGGCACTTGCTGGAGAGTGCGTCAAAATCTCCCCTGTTGAATCTATCCTGAATTTTGACCAGAATTTGAGTGCCATAGTACACAATTCTCAGTCAAAATAGATTCTCAAAAAAAAAAAAAATGAAACCTGTGCAAGAATCATTTTTTTCCGCTATGGTATGCACCCTCATTGTCCTGCCAAGGGAAAAGAGGTGTCCAAACCAGGGCCTTGACCAACACTGTGACCGGTTGATTTTGCATGTCACAATCAAGACATGCTGGAAAGAGAGACTGACAGGGAGGGTGGCAAAGGCTTTCTTGGGCAGGACTTCTGGGAGCACAAACAGGCTCACCAGCCATCCCCAGGTCAGAAGCTTGAACAAGAGGTTGTGCCACAGGGTAACAAGGTGAAGACAAGCAGGTGGAGGGGACTGTGTTCTTGGCGCCTCCCAATGGGACATTACAGTTGCCCATTTGGTTGTCAGCTAGTCAGGAGCATCACCTCTGCTGCCCACAATATCAGCAGCATTCTCAGCAAGACTCAAGATCAACACTCACCTAATCCTCATGAAGACTTCAAGAATTCACCATCTCCCCATCCCTCCTCATCTTCAATCCATCTCTTCCAAAATCCTTTCCCTTTCTCTCCCTTTTCTCTCATCCCTTTAATCTTTCTTGGTCCTAACTCAGCATTTGCTGTGGGTTTGTTGCTGCTTTTTGTCCTTGTTTTTTTCCCTAGTCTCATATTTCTGTCTTTCTCTCTTCCAGTATTCTTTTGTTGTTATGGCTTCTGTCTCTGCTCTGTGATCTTCTCATTTCTTTTTGTCCTGTTCTTCTCTCTCTTCTCTTAGTCAAGAGCTTCCTCATGTTTTGGTGTTGTTGTTTCTTTTTTTGTCTTTTCCTTCTTCTCTCTGTTGTGTGTGTGTGCTCATGTACACCACCGACCGCGGCCAACCGCGGGTTGACGTGGGACCTGATGTCGAGACAACCCCCCCGACCCCGCCCTGAAATTTGGCTGTCACTCCAAGCGGGAGTGATTGCGAGCCGCGGGCGGGCCTCCGTTGGCGCAAACCCCCACGTGGGGCCCACGTTCGTGGCCGCGGTCGGAGAGCTCCCCAATGTTGGCCTGCCGTGGGTCTTTTGTCCCACGTGGGGCCGTCGGCAAACTCTCAACGGTGGCCTCCTGTCGGGGCCCGGCCACGTGAGGACGTTCTGGCAAAAATGCTTCGCACCGGGCAGACTCAAACCCGGGGCTGCAACCAGCCCAACTGCCCCTGATCAGAGGGAATCCACTAGCAGCTGCACAAGCAAGCCTTGATCAATGGTAATTCCTGTGAAAATAAACGATATAGTCCAATTTTTCTGAATCTTGTTAGACGCAAGATTTTGAAATATCACAAAGACCTTTTTTTTTCTTTTCTTTTTTTTGCAATTTCTCACTTATGTAGCCTCTTTCCAAACATGGAGAGAGACTCAGGAAATCTGTTTTTAAAAAAACATTTTAATTTATTTCTTGGTTCGCCTGATGCGGGCTCAACCAGAGTGCAACGTTGGCGCGCTGCTCAGCGCCAGCCATGATTGGCTTGGCCCACCCGCTGAGTGAAGCTGGTTGGGCTCTTGTTATGCCCAACCAGCTTCCGCTGTGGGCATGCTGATCAGAGCCGGGATGGGTTGGCTGGGTTAGCCACGGCCGACCCAGGTGAAGCCGCCTCTCCTGACACGACATGTCGGCTGAGTTGGCCAGCCCGCGGTGCTGGATGGGTCGGGTCAAGGGCAGCCCGACCAATCTTCAACGGAATCCAATCCCGCGGTTGAACTCTGGGCGGGCAGGTCGGCGCCCACCCAGGCCAACCTTTTGCCGTCCGCGACGTTGGGCCATTGTCAACCCGAGCTCAAATTTGAGCGGTGGTGTAGCGCACAAGGAGATGATGAAATGTATGTGACAGGTCGCCTCCCCAATTCCAAGTTTGCAGAACTTGGAGGAAGGGAGCGGTATGCCATTCTGATCCAAGAATAAAGGCGTCACCTTATTGATCATCAAGAATCCCGAGTCCGAGTCCTTCATCTGATTCCCCAGTCCCCTTCCAGAATCCTTATACATCCAAACCAACAAATGCTGTCAAGAATCTACACCTTGACAAAACCTCAAACCCATTTCCCCCAACGCTATCACCTCAAATACCTACAACTCTTTTCTGGACCATCTGTGAGGGCAGTCACACAACAACTATTCCCCTCCCAGACCTGCTGCCATCCTAGCACCAGACAGAGCTCCATAACATACAGATACCTATGCGCCAGCTGGTCAGCAGACAGAAAGAAGCACAGTCAAAGCCAAAGGGGGGAGGAGGGAAGCACGGATCCACCCCAAATGATATACATACAGCTGTGGTTCTCTGGGGGTCACACCTGTTCTTCTGGAAAACCACTGGGTGTCAAGCGTAACAAAGCCCGCGGCACCGCCAAGCCAAAGGTGCAAGCGGGGCTTATTCCTAATAATGAGATTCTTGCTTGAGAGAATCTCAAAAATAATTGTGGTTTTTCTTCCTCCTGGCTTATAAAATACTCAACCCACTTCCCGCACTCCGCACTCTATCCCAGTGGAGCGCTAGCATCCTCTCGCCAAGGCTACATATGTAGCTTGTCTCTGAGTTTTTTTGTTTTCTTTTTTTCTATATTTTTTTGAAAACAGTGTCTTTTGAAAATCCGGTTCGACCTTTACTGTTTTCTCTTTTCCTTCATTAAATCTTAATTTGACATTAAGTGATTGGAGAACAATGCCATACCCTCTAATTAAAGGCAATGCGCGTTAAAGAATTCATATTATTGCAACAAGAGAAAAAAAGGGAAAAGAGATTGACTGACAAAGAAAACAAAGAGATTGACAAGCAAAAAGAAAATAAAGAGATCAACAAGCAAAAAGAAAACCCAAAGATAGGGAGTAAAGATCAAAGCTTGAAACTCAGTTGGTTGCTTCAGAATGCCACCAACAAAAAGCAAGTCAACAAAGGCTTGGTTAGCCAGTAGATGGACCCGCATGGGAGAAAGCAACTTGACGCAAGCAATAGTGGACGACTGCTTGCCACGTTACCCTGAGAACAAACCTCCAAAGCCTGTTCAAGTCGACGTGGTGGCAAATCTAGTTGGAGGACGGCACACCTTTGTCATGGCCGGGACAGGTTGCGGTAAATCTCGTATCTCAGAGATGTACTACAATCTTTTCGCCAAATCGAGGAAAGCTGTCATCCTTGTATTGAATCCGCTTGATGCGTTGGGCAACAACCAGTTCCTAGAGAAACCCGCCACAGGGTACACCGCCATTAAACTGAAAAACCAAAACTTCAATCAGGAAGTCGCCGCTGATATCAAGAAAGGAAAATACAACTTTGTTTACCTCAGTCCAGAGGTTTTCTTAAACAATGCCATGTTCTCAAAAGTTTATCATGATTCAGCCTTCCAAGATTGCCTTGCGTTGATTGTGGTTGACAAGGCGCACATGGTGTGCAGCTGGGGCCTTGTTGCCAACAAGGAAGCCAAAAAGTCATCCACACACAAGCAACATCAAGATCGAGCTGTATTCCGTCCATCGTACGGGGAGCTTGGCCGTCAGATGATGGCTACTGAGAACACTCCAGTCCTATTACTCTCCGCAACCTGCCGCCCAATTGTGGTCACTGAGATCCTCAAAAGCCTCAAGATTCCAGAGGATAACATAGCATTCTCCAGAGCTGAACTGACCCGGCCTGAGCTTCAAATACTTCAATTCTCAATGGAGTGTTCACTCAAGTCAGCGCAAGATCTCCTGGAGATGTTTCCAGGAAAAGGAGAAGTTGCAGATAGAGACATGGTACCTACATTGATCTACTCTGGTACCAGAAACGCAACACTTCAAGTCATGAAAGTTGTCAATGAAGCGCATGGTACCGCCGGTGAGGAATATAATCCGGATAGTGCCTTGATTCAAAGATATCACGCCAGCACCGGCGACATGGACAAGGAGGATACGATCACTGGCTATGAGCGGGCGGATTTCTCGTGTATCTCGTGTACAATGGCCTTAGGGCTTGGCCAAAACTGGAAAAGGGTTTGGAGGGTGATCCATATGGGCCGCGGCGATCCCTTGTGTATAAGTCAGATGATTGGTTGTTGTGGGTGGGATGGCAAGCCGGGACTAGCTATTCTATTTGTTGAGGCGAAGCGGAAGTTTGGGTTGAACACCCCCAAAGCAATCAAGAAAGCTGACAAGCAGGCAAATGATACACAAATGGACGCCCTTGCTATCACACCAGTCTGAATTTGCATAGCTTTGTCCATTGACAACCTGTCAGTTGATCAATAAGATATTGTTATAACTTTTTACAACACACTTGCTTAGGATTGATTTGATTGTAGGCACGGCTACATACCAATGGACCAAGATGATCTGAATTTTATCCACAAAGAAGCCCGCACTGCAAATTTTTTAATGTGTAGATGTTCCAATTGCACTCCTGAGCAGGCTCAACTATTGAAGGCTTGAATGACACAAATTAGCAATCAAAATTTTGACGCAATCTTAGAGAATCCCAAAGAAGTACCTGGTCCGCTTCCTGTCAACAAACTGAAGAAGAAGCGCGCACACACCCCAAAGCCAAAAGAGCGGGACCTCTGACAAATAGAGCTGAAAGTTTACTATACACTGCTCGACTGTTTCAAGCATTTTTTTATGAAGACTTACGGTCGACCACAAGCTTTTTCACTAGACCAAGTATTTGGACCAACAGAAGCAGATGCTATCGCAAGAGACTTTGATCATGTTAAGACTAAGAATGATATTTCTATGCATGTTGGTGGAGAACAGGTGGATGGAGAGTTAGAAATGTTACAAAAAACCCTCAATGACTTCCGAGCGGGGCCTGACTATCAGGAGTACATGGAGGAAGTAGAAAGGTATTCTAAACACATTGACAACAAAATGGAAAGGATTCAAAACTTGAAGATAAAGGTACCACCCACATTGGCACAAACAAAAAACCCTGTGTTATCAGCTCAGTCGAGATCAATCAGAAAAGTGGTGCCACTCCCAAGATCCAATGTTGGAGACGGCAAAGGAACATTGGCGACAGTCCAAATAAAAAAGCCGAGGGCGAGTGCAAGCCAAATTGAAGAAAACAAGCGCCTGCGAGCTGAAAAGAAGGAGGAGGACGCAAAAAGGAAGTTAGAATCCAAAAAAAAAAAATGGGAGGCGGACAAGATTGTCCTAGAGGAACTTAAAAAATCTCACACTGATAATTAGAGGCAAAGGATTATGTGATTAATCTCCCCCACTTTTTTCCTTGTCATTGTTGTTGCTGCTTTCTTCTTCCTCTTCGCTGCTTTCGAGTTTGTTTGCTGTTTCCTTGGGTTCCACATCACCTTCTGTGCTGACATCAGATTCGTAATTATTTGCTGCATTTTCTAGTTGATTCTTGACTTGGCAACTCCATTTCTTCATTGGTGGAGGTTGGAGTTTGTTCAGGGTTTTTCCCTTCTGCATAAATAAAGTTTTCATTTTCAATTCCTATTGCATAAAAATCACCAACTTCTTTGGGGATTTGTTCGTCGAGCTTAGTAGAAATGTGGCAAACATTGTTTTGCCAACACATTTGCATGCAATTGTTTAGCAATACTAGATTGATCCAATTGTGGTGTGATTGTGCAATCATGTCCTTTTCACAGTCTGTTATTAACGTGCCAATCAAATCCCGAAGCTACAGAGGAAAAAAGTGACTACTTCAATTACTTGATCAATGATTAATACAATATGAAAATACTCACTAAAGGGCCATTTGGAGAATAAATATCCTTGAGTCAATCAATATTAGCACCTTGACCGGTGTTGTTGAAGAAGTGCTTCAACCAATAATTCTGGTTTTCAAGGTAGTGATCCTGGGCAATGAAATGTTTCTATTTACAATTGGGGGCTACAAACATAGAGTGTTTGGTCACCTTTCCGAGTCCTGGGGGCAAAAACTTGTTCAGAAGGTTGATCATCCGGGGGAGTTGGATTGAGTAGTTGGTAAGTTTTTTGATTCCTTGGGCAAAGACAGCCCATTGCTTCCAAACATTCATAATTCGGCCAATATCTCCTGCTTTCATTGCTGAGTTCCCCTCGACAACGGTCGCAAAATCAGAAAGTCTTAAGATCAAGTTTGAGAGCTTTGGCGAGCTGTGAAGCTTTGCATTGTGTTTAGCCTCAATTGAGAAAAACCACTTGTAAGTTTGATCAATGACTTCTTTCATCCTCGCACTAGAGATTTTTGGGAGCTCTTCAGTGAGATGCTTCTCTTTGATTCCCATAACCACCCTGTGAACTGGATCAACGGGTCAGAAAAACTAAGCGGAAAAATTCGGAAACAAAGGAAGACCAAAAGGCTTGGTTGCTCACATGAGACAGTGCACCAAGCTTGCTGTCTGAATCTTCTCAATGTTTTGAATCATTTTAGTGAAGTCTTTTTTGTCTCCCATGTTCTTTGACAGTATGCCTAACCCATCAAGAAATCGCCATGCCCCAGAGTCGCGAGAGTCTGAGATATTGCCGATGTGCTTGGAGTAGATGGCCTGACCAATGTTCCACAGTGTATGTGCGCCACCTAGGATTGTTGCAACATTAATCAGGCTTTCTTCTTTGTGGCGGCTTGGTATTTGCTGCGTTCGTAGAGTTGTAAGATTTGTACAGGTAGCTAAGTCGCCATCAATGACTTGAACCCAAGACGCAAAATCTGACATAGATGTCTTTGATGACTGGTCAACTATGGCTTCAAAAACCTCGCCAACTCCTTGCGCCGAGTTGTCCGACACAATCATGAGCTTCAACATCGTTATATCAGGGGTGTCATTAGAAATTTGGTCAACAACCGGTGGAGTCGTATTGATTGATACATAGGAGGCAGACGGGGTCGCCAGATTTTCGAGAAGAGCTGAAGAAATTTGACTTTTTATAACATACTTCCACTGTACTTCCCCCTTGGGTTTTGGTAGCAGCATTCAAGAGTGGACATTGAAGTGACTTGCATTTGTCATTGCCTGTTGATAACTTTCAACAGTGAGCTTGGAGGATGATATTGATGAGACTAGTTTTGGGTTGGGGTGGTGGATATAACCCCATTTCCCATGGAACATGCGACTAGACTGGCCAATGGATTTTGTGTGGGTCCTCTGTTTGAAATCAAGGTTGTCAAAACATAAAAAAGATCACAAAGTCTTGGCTATTGGCTTGGAAAGTTTGTTAGAGATTCAAAGGCAAGATCTTTGGCTTAGGGTGTTCAGCGCGTGATGAGCTGTTTTTCAAGAGGAAGACAATCCAATATAGTTTAAAAATATATTGACCCGGTCAGTGACCCCGCATGCGAGGAAGGTCAAGGAATTCGCCAGTTGATGACCATTGTTTCTGCGGTTTTTAACAAACGCAACCATTGAGCAGATTGTCTTTGCAACCTATTTGCAGAAAAATAGAAACAATCAGTTGGTTATTGCAAAAAACAAAAAAAGAATGAGAAATTGAGAACAATACCATGTAAGCTCATTTATTGTGATCATAGGGTAAGTCAACATCAAACTCAACATTCAAACTGAGTCCATTTCCATCCAAATCAGTGGGAGGGGTGGGATTTTTCACATCATTCAGCTTGTCTTCATCATCTTCAAGCTCCGGATCAGTGGCGGTGCCTGGTTGAGTCACCAGCTTGCTGTAGATCAGTCCAAATAGGAACGGCATGTGGTCTGTGACAAGTTTGTGGTCTCTTTGTGTCTTTGACTCAGGCGTAAAAAGCCCTTCAGTAACGGCTTTTGTGTTGTGGCATCCGCCTTCCGGGTAAGCTCCACTCGGCGGTTTTTGTGATGTCACAATCTTCAATGCCTGATGATTCAAACAATCAAGAGAAGAAGTCAGCAAATAATAAAGCATTATTTGAAATTTGAAAAAGAAATTACCTCATCAAGTATAAACTTTTTCCATTGAGCCTTCCCAGGATTTTTGTGGCAAACAAAAACATGTATTGTTTCTAATAGCTTCAAAGTGGAATCCCATCCCCTTTTGGTACGCCAGTATTGACACTGGAAAGCAATGTTCTCGTTATTGTTTGTTAGAAAGGAAGTGAGAATTTTTTTTGGATTAAGATTCATCTCCACCACCTTGAGTTTTGATAGTTTGGTTCGTTTGTTTTTCTTGTGATTGAATTGGATGCTTCATCTTTTGGAGGATCCGATGAGTTGGTTCTGGGATGACTGGAGCAGTTGGTTTCCGGATGATTGGAGTGATTAGCAGTGTGTATGCGTTGTTTGTAATATGTATGCAACGGGTTGAGAGAGAGAGAGAGATCAAGCAAGGAGGGTCAAAAAAAAGAAGAGCGGTTGAGCATAAAGTCGGAAACGTCAAAAAAAAGATAGTGACTTTGAAAAAAAGAAGCACGGGAATAACCCATGGCTTTGCCAGTAAGCGGCAAAGCAAATCAAACTTTGTATGTTTTTTTCTGGCTTGGGGGGATGGATTGCCGCAATTTTGAAAACACAGTTTGGTTAAGAAAAATACAAGCTTTTGATGATACAGACAAAAAATGAACTTGTCAAAAACTGAGTTCTGCAGGTGGTGATGAACATGTCCACCACCAAAGCTTGCAGATTCTCTCAGGCCAAATGTGCTGATAATTCCTAAGTCCTCTCCCTGCGGGAGAGATCTCGATGCTATGCATCTCTCCCAGGCCAATTGGGTGCCCCCCGGCCGCTGCGGGGATGAGGGGCTTAGTTAAGTTTGACTGGGTGTGGCTGTGGAGAAAACCACACCCACTTGCGGGTGGTGTCAATGGTTAGAGCATCACTCCTGAAAGTTGAGGTTGGGGGTTCAATTCAGTATTTGAGGTTGTGGTTTCAACCATCTCACATCTCTCAAAGTTATCTTTTCACATAGTTCAATGTAAATTGAGAGACCATAGCTCACCATCCACTCACATCTATGGGCTAGCCGTTTAACACTCTCAAACAACATGATACCAATTAAATTTCACTCAAGAGACTTTTGGAATATTTTTTTAAGCAAGTCAACAGCCATCTTCTTTGTTTGGGTCTCACTGCAGAAAGCAACCGCTCTCACAGTCTTGTCCGAGAAGTTGCTGGGCATATTTTGCCCGCCGAGTACTGCAATATGCTCGGTCCTGATCGTGGGCCTCGGCGGTAAAAATACGTATGAGCAGTTCCCTCAGTGTCTGATGATGTTGACCGTTAATTTGATCTAAATATATAGCGCTGAAAATCGGCGCACAATGTTTGGGCTAGAGTTGGAAACGTTTTCCCCCGTTGTCGCTTGAGGCCGCCGGCCAGGATGAAAATTTCGATCTCAATGTGCGGTACGCTCGGATGTTGGTAGGTCATCGCAGAGTCTCTGTAGAATTAGTAAATGTCGCCTTGCTTCGGAGCTGAAGTTGAGTATGGGTAAAGGACTCACTGGTTCCGGTTACGTCAATACTCACTGCGTCACCGGTACCCAGCTGAGAAACTTGTCTTTTCGGTGTTGTTGTGCTTGTTTAAGTAATTTGAGTAAAATGCAGCGCACATAAATATGTGGTGCTTAGCTGGTGTGACGTCAACTACACTCGCAGGTAACTTGTAATATTTTATGCGGGTTCCTGGAATCCTTTAATTCGGGTCAAGTAGAGCCATTAGTCATCAAATGCATGCACATGTTCAGATGGCCAAGGTGATTCTCGGCTCTTGAGACTGAGTCTCAAGGCCGCGTGGTCAGGCAGGCCGCGAGTAAAGACCCCCACCATGGCGTGATGATGAATCGAATCGAAAAGGATTGCAGGAGGATAGGGTCATGGTCCGTAAAGTTCTATTGTGATCAACTTAGAAAGGGGATTACGAATGCATACTGCTACCAGACCACTGGGTTTAATTGAAGTCTATCAGTGATAAATATGCATCATTATCTGTTGTTTTGGAGTCTACATATCACTACACATCCTTGGTCATGGCGGCCGTCTTTTTGTTGTGCACTCTTTTTCCTTTAATAGATATTTGATGCTGATCAAGTTGTATCTCTGGAGTTTGTTTCGAGACCTTCTGAACTATTTGTTGCTTGACTCTTTTTGCCTATTTCGTTCCCGAATCCCATTGACGTGGTGGTTACCGCAGCAACCCCTGAGTGTTGAACAACCATGAATGCCTTGCGTGTCGGCTCGATGGAGTTGAACCAACCTGATGGCATTAAAGGCGATCGTTCAGGTTTTAGATAGTCAACCTCGGCCAGGGACAGCTGCAACCATGTCTAAGGGTCCTCAGCATGGGCCACCTCATGATCCATCTAGCCATACAGTCGTAGCTGGCTGTGACGAGTACTTTGTAACCTGAGTTGCTAACCCCAGGCCAGAGTTTCCACTTTCGGTCGACAGGCGCCGACTCGTCCAGTTCCAAGACACCCGAGTCAACAGAATTCTCCTGCTAGATCAATTTCACCCCATCTCCCTCTGCCTCGGCGCTGTTGAAACTAGACGATGTCATTGACAACGTCCCGGAAACCTCTACTCCAGCATTACAACGAGTTGGCAGTCTTGACTGGACCAAAGAACTAGATCCTCCAACGAAGTATCTCTACCTTTAAGCTGGTGCGACACAGGCTGTCGTCCAATATCTTAAACTGGTTATACCCACCCTATTCAAGATCCAATCAAATAGGAGTAAAAATATCTTTCAATCAACTCTTCATCCAGTGCCTCAAAAAACTACTCAAAATCACGCTTTCAAACCGTTTTCCCGTTGACGCTCCAGACAAGGCATCATGCTCATTGGCGGCTCTCAAGACATGAGTTTGACTCAGATATACTGGTATGCCGAGCCTCTTCGTGTGATGAAAACCAGATGATTAGAATTAATGATAATGGCTCCCGTCGACAGCATCAGCGCGGAAAGGTGGCGAAGTGTGACTCTGGGACCACATTGGAGGCTTTCAATCTGTTTGATGTCGTTTGGTTTTCTTGTCGTTGCAATCAAGTGGTTAGTCGATAGTATTCGCAACTTTCCGGGTCATCAAGCCGAAGGTTATTCAATTCGAGAAGAACGACAACGGTCGCGAACACAAAAGTTATCCCCAACCCATTACCTCTGCTCAGCAAAAGCAGACCCGAAATGTATTCAACTGGCTGGTCCATAAAGGGATCAAATGTATCATCTCCTACTATTTGAAGTTTTTACTTGGATCATCTTCAGTGCTTGCCAGAACACACTTGTAAAATAATATGGTCGCCTGCGAAATAGGTATGCAGGCAAATTCCGTTCTATGATGCCCAAAAATAGTTAGATATTTACTGATTGCTCGATGATCTCGTGTAGATTTGTTCTCTTCCATTTTCCGCCTTCTCTACCATTTTTCAAAAGATTCTAGGGTTTTTATGTCTATAACATGTCGCCCGATGCTCTTAGACGGTTCCCCTTACCCATGGTCTGCTGTTTCCGATGGTCTTCTTTCTCTACAATGTATAAACATATTCAAATGGATTAGGAAGAGTTGTACTAAATGAGATTGCAAACCTGTACTGTAAACACATTTTGGGTCAAGGAAATTGAGGTTAAAGATTTAAACCAGGCAATTGGTTGGGCTTTCTCTTGAGAAAGTGAATTGCAGGCAGAGAACATCTTCTACTGAGAGGAAAGGTGATCACTGCGGAGTATTCCACACTGGCTTCAAGTTTCAGTCTGAAACCTCAAGATCATTGCCGTATGTACGCTGTTGAACAAGAAGACCCCTTCAAATCGCTGTTGATACATCCTTACGGCAAGTTTGATTAGATCTCAACGTTCAATCTAGATCCAAAAGATTCAGGAGGGGCAAGGATTTACTGGTGTGAAGGTGCTTCGAGTCCAATCTCTTTCTTTTGTCTTGCTTGGTTTTCTGTCTTTCAACATCATCTTTAAGACTTTTTTCATCTTCAGGCTTGTTGCTATTCCCGTCTGTATTCCTGTTTTATCTTCATTTCAGTCTAATATTGGAAGCTATTTCAAGGAATAGAACCATAAGAAGATACCTGATCTCACTCTCAAATACATTTTCCCCCTTCTCATTTTGACTTTGGTTTCTTCCTGATGTTTCCCATCTTTTATGTTTCTTGTTTATACTTCTTTGGCCGTAATGCTGTTTGCTCCAATGAAGCTACTATTCTTTAATGACTACATTAACTTACTACTTTTTTATGCCCTGAAGAGTGATTCGTTGGCAAGGATCTATGACTGGGTCCGACTCCCACGGGAAATTTTGCACCATCAGATTCAGGTCAACATAGGATCGGCTTTCGGCATTGAAGCGAACATTGACTTCCGTGTCGAGCAGGTTTATCTGCTCCATCTAGAGAGAGGTACGAGATCACTTGCTGTTGATACAAAATTTATTAGTGGGGAAGAGTTGCCCTCGATTCGCCTCATGCAAAGCGCGCCTGGTGAAGTTTTGGGTGGGTGCCCATGAGACTCCATGAGCATACATCGCATCTCAATAAGGTCATAAAAAAAACAAACAGCAAGGCTGAAAGTCGTCGCTTTCGTACTTCGCGCTCGGGCAGGTTTCCCCTCAGTCTGATGAGCTGCATCATGGAGGACAGAGCACTAAGGAGGACTCGGGCTCTGATCACGCCCGTATCGTAGAGAGCCGTTTTAGAAGTGTTTGTCGGAACTCTGCACCGACGAAGATCTTCGCGTGAGTACTCTGTACCTTGAGGCGCTCGCAACAATAAATTTTCGCACCTAACACCTTCTCTGCTACTCGGATAGATTACTTTGGTCTGTTACATTACAACCCTACCCCATTCATTGGTTTCTTTCCTTAAAAAAAACGCCGGTCATCGAGCCTCCATCAGGATGTAAGTCCGGATCTTTCCCCGTGTTGCTTCGCTACCAGAGTCGGCCTACCATGTTGCACAAGCAGATGCAGTCGGAGTGCGTTGTGCCTGTTTGATACAAAACCAAGCCGTCATGATTGCCAGCTTGAGCTTTCACGTGCTCACATGGATCCATTTTCTCTGATTGATATTCGTCTCTACTGCAAGTTTTAACCCGTGCTTACTTTCTTGCTTCACTTTGCAGCCAGCATCCTCCAACTTCCACTTCATCTTTCCATCCAAAGCCTACGCACCACGGTCGATGGCCCCTGCAGACCAAACCCGCGAGACATACCCGGAAGCGGAGACCGGCGATCCATGGGACTTTCCAACCCTGACCCCGGAAAACTTTAGTGAGCCACATATGACCAGGATGGGCTCACATAATTCCATTGGTTGCATCGCAAAAAAGTCTAACATTTTGTATTTTTCAACCTACGTAGACGGGAGTCCCCAAAGACGCAAAAATCCGCAGGATCCCCTTGCTGGTGGGCAACTAATGTGCATCATGCCCAGTCTTCCGACATAGTTAACCTTGGCGTTTCCCGTCTAGTGCAACTATCCCTGGCGGAGGCGTTCAAAAATTATGATCAGGTTCTACTCTTTCTGGAGCAAGATCGCCGACTAGACTCGATCCTCCGCAAACTCGCTTTTCACGAGCTTCTCAACGAGCGCCAGCTACACGAGTTGTCTTTGCCCGACCCTGACAAACAAAATCCTGGTCGATTTCTCCGTTTTCTTACTGCTGCTGATGCCTCTGCGCTTCTTGCGGGTGTGGTGATCTTGATGGGCGCGGACCCGGTCGGCAGACTACTCCTTCGTCTCGGCAAGCATCTCACTTGGTCCTTCCTGGTAGAAGTATCAGGGCAAGCATTCTAACTGTTTATATCTTTCTACTCACAGAAGATTCTCGTGTTCAAACCTTGCTGAAGCAGTCGAAAGGATTCGACAGACCAGGTATATCGTTTTTTCTTTTGTTTAATTTTTTTTTTTTTTTTTTTTGAAGGGATCCCTAACACGAGCTCCGCATGAGTCCCTCCTACTTAGTGAACTCACCCAAAAGCCCATATACCGATTTTTATGAAATTACCAGAGTTCAACTTTTGAGAAGCCCGCCACCACCATTGAGATTTTCTCCAGTGCCAACCCAACCCATGGTATTGCGTTCCCCTCCAGGCACCCCCGTACCCGCCTACTCTTCGCAATTTTCGCCTCATGACGAGCCCCTTAGCCCCAGTTCTTTGAAAGGGGAGATACACGATGTCCCAGAAATACCCATTCAAAACGTTCCAGATGAAGCTTCGGAGGAACAACAATTTCCTTTCAGCGTCATTCGGGATATTGAGCTCAGTGGTGCGCGGGTAATTCTCACTCGAACACACACCCTGTCAGTAGAATATAGCATTATGATCTTGATTGCGCAGAGACAAGACTGAGGCCCCGCAATGATGCAGCTACCGAGAGTCTTCCAGCCGCTGTTTTATTGCGTTCAACGTCGTCTTTCAACCCAGCCAAGACCGTTTTCGTACGGCAGAGATTTCGATGACATTCCTACCCATAGCTGGGAGTAAACAACATCCTGTCATCCTGGTAAGTCTGTGGCAGGAACCCAAGCCGCTGGAGATTAGCTGAATGGCCGCATGAATATGTAGAATATATTCCCTAACCCGAATCAACGCTGGTCAACAGGCCCTTCGTGCGACCTTGTCTCGAATGCCAAAAGGAATATAAATCTGATGGTGGGGACTGCTACGCCGGTTGCTGCAAATGTGAGCGCTAATCTTGGTTTGGAAAGGTCGATGGAGATCAAATCCGCATCCAACTCCAGCCTCACGGCAGCTGGAGTTGCCACGTCCAAGCTCACGATTTCATTGTCAGAAAGTCGCGGTAAGAGCAGCCCCTCGCATGCATGCACTGCTTGAATCCTGTCCGCTGACTGTCCGTTGCGCTCCGATCTAGCTGGAGACGGGATCATTTACAGTTTTGCATTCGCCGTCGTTCTGGATCTGAGGACTCAGAGCAAACCCGACTTCTCAGCCAACTTGCGCTTGAACTGGCAGTTGGGGAATCGGAGCTGGTTCCCCCGCCATCGGTTCTCTATCTCAGCGGAAGTTCCATTCTGCAAGCTCACAGAGCTCGATGGCGGCGACTCTCCCTCGATTTCGTCCAGGCACATGGACGGCTAGTTGGCAGCTATGTACTCGAGACCCTCCATCCCCTTCTATTTTCTCACTTCCTCATTAAAAATACGTTCATTAAACTTCTTGATTGAATTTGTTCGATAACACACCAAAAACAAACCTAATAATACTCCGGAAGATATTCTGTTTCTGAAAACTTAATTGTTAACTTTTTCTCAACTTAAATTGGCAGACATGCACTGTGCCAATGCATTCCTCCTCCTCAAGAGGCATTATGATCCATTCTGAGAAGCATCATGTTGGACTTCCCTTCCAGGAGGAGATTGATTTTAATTGCTGTCAGGGTCTTCAACACTCCTGATGCTGTGAGAATGCTTGGCCAGCTTAGTGAGTAGGCTTGCAGGGAGCACTTCTGCCATCCCCTCAGGCTTTATTTCACGTTTGATTTGTCTCGTTGAATCCAACTAAGGCATACAAATCTGAGATTATTCTTGACTCTCCAAGCCTGCATGCAGGTCCCCAGATGTGGATCCCTTTTCTTCTAATTTTTGAGTGCAGTAGCTCAAAATATTCCGGGGAAGATGACATGCATGTGCTTTTGGGTCCTACTTCCAAATGCCATTCATGGATAAATTATAAGGGGCAGTTCCAGCCAAATAGCAGTGCTGCAATCCCTTCCTGCGCATTCTTATGCTTACAAGATTGTGTCTTAGCTCAGGGTTCTGAAAGATAAGGTATATGTAATCATAACACCATTTTTCATGAAAACATCAGCTTCACAGGTGCAGCTGGTGCAGCCCCTACTAACATGATGTCGGACTCTGAGCGGCCTTCTGCTGAGATATTGGGAATGGACTGTGATGTGAACTGGTTACAAAGCCGACAATATGTCTGTATACATTTTGTCTGGGAAGGAATACATTTTTTTTCTTTGAAAACAACATGGTAAGAAAAGCACAATGTGATATAACTTATATTTGTCTGGGGGATCGGGCGACCGCCCGGGGGATAACGTATGAGTGATACTGGGACTAGCGCCTTCTTCCTGTCTCCTGGCTTGGGGGTGTAGAGAGTGATCAAGCGACGATCAAAAAGGAAGATAGACAAGCGGTGCCCATTGCCAACAGCTTGCCGGCCTCTGCGGAGAGGGCAGGGGCAGCATTAGGTCGAGCGGGGGTCTGGTTGGAGGATGTCGATCCGGAGTCAGCATGCGTTGGGGGGGAGAACACTGGGGGTGGGAACTTACGGAGGTGTTGTTGAGTGGGACAGTGTTGGTGCCGGTGGAGGTATTGTTGGCCCCGTTCAAGGTGATCTGGATGCCTGCAGCGGCACAGGACTGGGATCGACTGGCGTCAGGAGAAGAAGAAGAAGGGTGGGGGTGTCATATGAGCTGACCTTGACGCCCCATTCTTGGGCGGCTGCCAATTCGCCAGCCGAGCATGAGGTGGAGTAGCACGAGTCGCTGGCAGCGACGAACTCGGAGTTCCTGCACAGACAGGCAAAGTCGGTCTGCAGACGGCGCCACCCAGGTGAGTGAGTGTGGATGTGTGAGGAGAGAGAGAGAGAGAGAGAAAGGGGGGTTCGTACGGGGGCACAGGAGCGGGCGCTCGAGCGGAGGGAGGCTGCGAGACAGTTCTGGGCACAGGCGGGCAGGCCGCTGGTGTCCTGGGCGGACGCCGCTGGTGCGAGGCAGGCCAGGGCGAGGCAGGCCAGGGCGAGGATGGCGTGGGCAGTGATGGCTTGGATGGTGAGCATGGTTGTGGATGGGGGAGGTGGGTTGGGTGTGGGGGGTGGGCTGTTTGTTTTTGTAGGGTGCTCTGGTGTATGCAGATGCCCGGATCGAGCAGGGGAGTCGGCTGCCGGATGGGCACAGCCAGCTACGCGAAGTGCCCGATATCGCAAGACCTCCCCAAGAAGGCTCGCCCCATTCATGTGGAAGCCAGACTCCTCTGCGACTGGGCTCGGCTCCCGCCAAACTTGCTCATCTGCGAAGTCAGCCTGCAGCTTCTGCAACGGCCACTGCCCGGCCCGAGCTTCGGTCAATGCCGTTGGGTCACCGGTCACATTGGCAGTGACGTCATCCACCTCCCTGCTGCGGCCCAGCCAGCCAGCCACCAGAAACTGGCATCAGAAACCATCCCCCGCTTCTTCCGCGCCGAGTCCGACGATGGCCCCAAACCAGGCGATGGCCAGCCTCACCCGGCTCATCCAGCTGCTCCTCGACAACGAACGCCCCGCAGAGAACAGCCAGCCGGCCACCACCGCACTCAAGAAGAGACTCCAGGCCATCATCTTCTTCCCGCCCCACTCAGAGCCATCCGCCAGAGAAACACACCAGCGATGGGCCCGGGTCCTGGAACGCCAGCGGATCGAGAACCAGGGGATCGTCGCCCAGCAGCTCGACAAGCGTCTCGCAGAGCTACTCGAGATCTCCAAAACTGCCGATCCGCAGCTGGTACGTCGCTTCTCTCCTCACACACACACACACACACACACTCTTACTCAAATCAACGGCTTGGATCCCCAGTCCAAAAACCTCGACAGCTTCCGCGCCTTTCTACTCGAGCTGCATTCCCCGCCAAGCAAGGAGAGCTACAGCCGGGCCATCGAATTCCAACGCGCCGAAGACGCCAAGGTCAGTCGGTTAAAGAACAAGATATCCCCCCATCTCAACAAAGAAGTGTTGACGATTTGGATCCTAGGAGATAGCTGCAAGTCGAAACACAAGCCGAGATCGATCGGAAGCTCTACCACGTCATCATGGCCTCCGAGCCCCTAGTGGGCGACCACTGGCAAACCGACATCTACGCAGGCTCGTCATCCTCCCTGTCCGATTCGACCCCATCCAGCGACTGGAACTCTGACAGCGACGACGGGGTGCCTGACCCAGCCTCAGAGCCCGAGCTCCACCTCTCAAACAACTTCAAAAAGAATCAACTGCCAAAGCCAGAGCCGGTGCAGCAGCATCCACATCCGGAGACTTCTCCAGCCCTCGACAAGCTCGCGCGGCTCAAGCGCGACGCGTACTGGCTGAAATCCGAGGCCGAGCTAGCCAGCAGTCAACTCCCCGAACTCATCGCCTTGCGCGAGGTGCTAGCAGCACTGCTCAACCTGGGCGGCGGACTGATTTACACGGTTCCGAGCCACCCCAGGCATCCGATCACGCTCTCGGACCATCTGCCCACGCTGCTCAACAAATCAGCGGCCTCCAGTGTCTCCCTGCTCTCATCCTTCCTGCCGGTCCTCGCCAGCTTACGCACGCTTAGACAGCTGGCTCTCCCGAAGGACGACCCACCACCGGCACGGAAAACGCGGACCGAAGAGGCATTCGCAAGCGCCGTTCTGGGCCTGCTGCAGCAATTCGACGTCTTCCTGACTTCCATCGAGCTCCAGCTGCTCGGCTTGCCCGGTGCTCATGCTGCTAGTGATCCATCCGATCGCCAGTTTGAATCGGTGGTTAGCTTGATGCGGCTCTACCATCGTCTCGATCAGAACGGCTGGATCGAGCTCTTCGCCGCCCTTGCGAACGCTCTTCCAGACCCATCCACACTCCACGCCGCCGACCATCCATCCAGCTCAACCAAAGCACTGCTCGATAATCTCTACAGATTTGCGTGCCACTTCGATGCACATTGCAAGTCCGCCGCCGCAGTCCAACAGATCAAGATGATCTTTCTGGGCACCTGTGGGCCGGTTTGGACTTGGGTCGGCGACTGGATCCGGCACGGCAGGCTCCCTGAATGCCCAGCCTTTGGAGAGCCGAATCGACCCAAGACCCAGCCGAACGGAGAGTTCTTTATCGGACTGACTTCCTTCACTGGATCTAATACGGCAGAAAATTGGTGGGAGGACCATTACGTCCTCAAGGAACCGGCAATCCCAGAATTCTTACATGATTTCGTAGCCAGCATTTTCGAGGCTGGCAAAGCCTCCGCACTGTCGCGCATCTTAGACATCCAATCGGACGACCCAGAACACTCGTCTTGGCCACAGCTTGAGGAGCTTGTTCCCCAGCCACAAGCTGCTCCTCCTGATTCGCCATCGATCCGAGCCGCAGGTGATCCCAAGCTCACCAATGTCTTGAGAGCACATCTCCGACATCTGGCGTTCTCCTCAAGCCCTTCCCCGCCCAACGGTGGCGGAGGAGCGGGTTCGAATGTCAGCTTCGACCTCGACCTTTACGCGCACATCAGCCGCCATCTTGGGCCACTGGTCACCCAGACCCATTCCCAGCTGTACATCCGCTTCTCGTCGCCCCTGAAGTTGAGCACCTATCTCGACGCGCTCAACCAGTTTTTCCTCCTGGGAAGCCAGACGAGTGTCCAGTTCCTGAAAAAAACGATCGAGGATGCCGGCGAGTCGGCCAAGTCCAGTCTCCTGTCTGCCCACTCCCTCCTGAATACGACTAATTGGTGGGAGGAGCAAGTTATGGAGGCGAATCTCTCGAAAGCCTTCGAATACGCCCCCTCCCCGCTCATTTCTTCCTGTCTACCCAAGCTCAAAATCGCCCCTTCTATCCGCACCGAGCCGGACCCTCTGAAGTGTCTAGAGGCGATCCAAATCAGCTTGACGGTCCCGAGCCCGCTGAACTACGTCCTCGACAACGCACACGTGATCCGGACTTACAACCGCTGTTTCGTCTTTCTCGGCCAACTGGCCCGGGCGGCCTGGACGTTGGACAGTCTGATCTGGGTCAAGCCCATGCTCCCCTTCGGCTCGGCCGCAGCGGCCAAGGAGTTCGAGCGCCGCGCCGAGGCGAAGGAGTTCTTTCGCCTCAAGAATCGCCTCGCCTGGTTCGTCAACTTGATCTCCGACTACTCGCTTAACTTGGTCATCCTTAATTGGAAGAGCCGCGTCCTCGAAGCCCTCGATGTCCAGATCGGTGACCTCAGTCAAACTATTCGTCTTACTAGACGGTGGCTCGCTCGTCTCGCTGGGTTGCTCTTCCTTTCTGAACAGGTTCGTCTTTTTGCACAGTCCCCCTTTGTAAACTTCGACCAGACCGAACAAACAAACCGATCTCTCTCCCCGTCTCCCTATGTAGTGCCAGCCATTAAACAGCGTGATCCTCCAAGTCCTACAGCTGTGTGCCAGATCGCACGAGGTGTGGACGAGCTTCAACCGGCAAGCGACGACGGCCAAGTTGATTGAAGAGATCAACGAGACCTATGTGGACACAGAGCGGCGACGACGGCGGATCGAGCGGCGCAAGCGACGGATGAAGAACGAGCAGTACACGCTGATCGAGGAGGAGAGCCGGCACATCCAGCTGGACGACGCGCTCCTTGCGGACGCCGACGATCTTGCGGAGGACGAGCGGCTGAGAAGACCCGCGTCAGCCGGCCTATTATCCCCTGCGCATTCGCCCGCGGGCGCCTCGCTCGCCTGGCCGCCGGCCCTGGCAGCCGGGTCCAGACAGCAGGAGGAGCCGCTGGAACAGCTGCAGAAGATGAACGAGCAGTTCGAGAAACTCTTGCTCGCGCTCCAACGCGCCATCGGCAAGCTGTGTCGCCGCGCCCTCCGCTCCTCCGCCCCAGCTCCCCATCCCCCGATCAGCCCAGAGGGGTCCCCCGTCGGCGTCGGCTTGGAGGACTCCCAGGACTTGGATACCTTGTCTCTCTTGGAATGCCGATTGGATGAATGGATCACTTGATATTGTATCACTATCCTCTCATTTTTTTGTATTGCTATGCTATTCAAAAAGTAGGGCCCTTCCACTACATGATGACACTGCTGCCAGTTGACATGCACAGTAACTTCACCCAAGTGGACACACACAAGACAGTGACTGTGTATTGAAGCTTGGTTGACTGTTCCTATGAGTAAGGGTTGCCACCAGCTGCCTGAGAGTTTTCACACCTGTTAACTGCTAGCCACTTTTTCTTGCTGCAGGGTCCTACTGATCAGGCCTTTTGCAAAGCTTGATTCATTCAAGCTTGAATCCTCAGTCACTGACGAGCAGCTATGCTCAGATATCTTGCATTTAAACTGCTGGCAGTTGAGCGAGTCTTTGCCACCATGAAATGCTGAGAATCAGGTCATGTATCTTTGGTGTGCCCTCTAGGAAGTGCAAACAATTAGATGTGCACATTAGACTGATGCCTTTTGTGGAGACATTGAGTGGCACTTATGGGGACCAAATTTTTGGGGGAGAAAGCCAGTCGGAGTCTTCGTGGATGGCCCAGCAGCTAGGAAGAGACGGGGGACAAGGACGGAGCAGATAGCGATTGGAGTGTTCAAATGTCGTAGGTGCATATCGGAAGTCGATAGGCCGAGGGGATGTCCCAGTATCGTCGCGTGATGCCCTCCCATACGGCCTCGCCCCCATCGACCGGAACTTCCGACCAACTGACTCGCAGCCCCGTTTCTCTGATATCCATCTCCGCCATCTCGGTGTATATGTCATACAGTGTACGCGAAGTGGCTCCGAGACCTGAAGAAAAAAGAAACACGGGTTACGGGGTAAATCGGGGCCATTGTCGGTGGACAAGGACGACAGGTACTGGGCAGCAATCCGGCCCAGATAAGATACCACGCACCATGGAACCAGGAGAAGCGGGCATGAGGCCCAGATAGGAGATCGAAGACGTTGTCGAAGAAGCTTTTCAAGGAGCGATAGTCTTCGGAGAAAGTGTCCCAATAGATGGCGTCGAAGTTTGCCTGGATGGTTCCGTTTTGGACGTCGAGAAGGAAGTCCTGCCAGCGGCGAGGATAGACAGTGACGCCCTTCTTCTCGAGCCAGCCCTGGTCGGAGATGAACTGGAGGACGTCGGGATGAGGCTCGACGATGAGGTGGCGGGTGGGCCGGTACTCCTGGAGGAAGCCGTCGATGATCCCGAGCCCGAAGCCGACGTTGAGCACGCTCAGCTCGAAGCCCGGCGCGCTCGTCTCCCCGAACGGCCCGCAGAGCCCTCTGGCCGTCGCCCGCATGAGCTCCGTCTCCCAGCCTTGCATCACCCCGTTCCCCTCGGAATCTACACACAGTCGTTGGCCGGAACTGCTGGTCTTGAAGGTCAGCTTGGACGCCAAGAAGCTCGCGTTGTCGTTGCTGCTGCTGGCCGATGTCTGTGGGGCGCGCGTGCCCTCTCCTCCGTCTTCCTTCGCTTCGATCGCCAGTCTCAGCACTTCCGCGCGGAATCCATGGCTGCTAATGATCTGGTATATCTCGCCATGGTTCATCGAGTAGGCTACATCGCCTGCATTCTGGAGCAAGCGGAAGGGCCATCAGCGCATGCGCGATCTGCGGAACGGGAAACAGGGCGGCCTGACTTACGTAGCCGAGATTGTCAGTCATGGCCCACAGCGCGCCCTTCTCGAGCAAGTACTTCACCCCATCCGCGTTTCCTGAGCTGGCGGCGTAGTGGAGAGCCGTCCATCCGTCGTCGTCCTGCAGGGAGAGCGAAGCCAGCCCGCCTGCCGTCTCGACCACCTCCCTGATCTCCGATACATGTCCGGCCTCGCAGACCGTCAGAAACGAATGGTATCGGCCCGCTTCGTCTCGGTCGAGTACGTCCCGAATCAGCGTCGACATCTCGGAGAGCCCTGTTTTCTGTGGATGTTGCTCCGGTTCGCGGAAGGTCTTCAAGTGTATCTGGGATTTGCAGTCGGAAAATTCGTGGTTAATCGTACAATTATCATACCGACCAAACTTAACTAAGTCCGAAGGTGGGGGCGCGAAGCGCCTCAGTCCCTCCCAGAGGCGGGAGGGACTTAGTTAAGTTAGCATACCGACGCCAGCAAATCTCCCGCCTCTCACCAACAACCTCTACTTATTTCAACCCTACATATACTCTGTGGTTTCATCTTAAGCAAAAATATCTGTAGTTACTTAGCTTCCGATTGGAAGACGGGCGAAGAGGACGGAATGGTCGCCAAAGATCCAAGTTGGCGGAGGAAAGACTTTCGAGTCCCCCCCCGGTTCATAAATTTCAAGGCCAATCAGCACGCACTAGTTATGTACATTGAGGCCTGAGAGTACGGGCCCGGCGGCGAAGCCGCTCTGGACTCTTCAGCGTAAAAGCCAAAAACCACATATGAACAAGAAAGTACTCTTTGAACATTCTATGTTTTCGATAGAACTGTTTTGAATCATTGCCAATTGCTCACCCGTTCAGCTCTAGTCATTCGGCGTCTACCCATATCAGTAGCTGAAAACAAGACAGTGACCGTAAAGGGAAACACGAGAGTATTGCTATCTCTTTTTTTTATTGGATTGACAGTCAAATCTATCCGAATTCAAGATAATGGAGCATGCCAATGACAAAGACAACGTAAGCAGGGAGGGGGCACACTTTCAAGGAGAGTGGGGGAAGAGAGAAAGGCAACAGACGGTGGAGAAATGCAGAACCAGGAGGGAAGAAGCAAGACAGAAAGCGAGAGAGAGAAAGAGAGAGGGGGGGGGAGAGAGAAACGGAAGGGAAGGGCAGTCCTTAATTGGATTCGGCGACGCGGGCGTTCCGGAGGACTTTCAAGACCTTCCCAGACTTCCGCCACTGAACTTTGTTTGAAGACATTGCGACTAGCCAGATCGAGAGGGCCGAACATTCTCGCAAGGTCCATCCAATCAAGAACTCGAAAAAGTTCAGCTTGATTTGGATCAGCTCTTCCCCGCCATCACTATCATGCTGCTGCTGCTCCTGCTGATGTTCTGATTCTCCTTGTTGTTGAGAGTAAGGGTGTGGGTGGGCCGCAGATGATGATGTTGAAGACGAAGATGAGGGAATCAGAGTTGAGGAGGAACCGGTAGACGTCGAAGGCTTCGTCGGCTGACGGGTATAGATCGCGCCAGCACTAGACGAGCCTTGGGGCGTGCTGCTCAGTAATGGCGAGTGTAGGAGCGAGCGATAGACACAATAATCTAGCATGAAATAAACCACTTCGTGGATCATCATCACCACCTTCTTCGACATCCCGTTCGCCAGACCCAATCTTTCTACGGCTAGCGTCATCACGATCCCCAGCAGAATTGACTCGGTAAACGGCTCTACTAACGTGCAGCCTCTTCAAGAAAGAACAAGCCAGATGGTCATTCCGATTATCATTCAGCTCGGAGACTCTGGCTTGCGCTTTTAAGAGGGCAGGGTTCCTTACATTGACATGTATTTCCGCGCACGAATCCATCTGATCCGACGAGAGAAATAGTCCTTAATGGAGAGGGGACCGACGACGTTACCGACGATATCGATCGTCATAGCATGTCTGATCCCATCGTCCCAGAGAGTCTGGCCGATCATATTATCTTCGGCCAAGTACTGACCGAAGAGCTCCAGAGCGTCGAAGGAAGAGTGTTGGTTCCTGTTGCTACTATTACTACTGCTACCAAGCAGACTGGCCTGTTCGTCCGACTCGTCCCGGCCAGAGCTGCTTGGGTTGTTCGGCCGGTGTTCTCCCCGGTTGCGGGCGAGAAAACGCCGGGTGGCTTGTTCCAAGTCGGAGCGATAGAAGAGGTTGGATTTGCCCATCAGACAGGATGCGACGCCGAGCGCGTTCAAGCTGAGGTACTGTCGGGCATGGTTTCCGTTCAAGAAGCAGCCCTCGAGCAGACAGCCCAAGCCCCTCTGTGACTTCTGTCTCCCTCTCGGCTGGGGAAGCACGGCAGTTGGCACATGATGTACCAGGCCGATCCGCGTCCGGCCACGGCTGCGGGTCGGCCCGCTAGGCGGACACAAGACTGAAACCGCCCGTGCTAGCGTCGTCGGATGAACCCGTGCATTCGAGTCCAGGATCCATAGGAGATCGGCCTCCGCCGTCCGGTAGGCCTCCATGAGATTATTGATCTTTGGGTTAACACCAACCCGTTCTTCACCTGCTCCTCAACAGTCAAAATTAGCCTTCCCGGTCTTTCTTCTTTCCAGCATTTCTTTTTATGTTATTTTTCCTGCAATGTTCAGGCCAAATTCATGACAGGAGCGAGTGTCTCACCGATTAACAGCCGAGCGCGTACGGCGGGATATTTAGAGATGAGTTCTTGGGCGACTTTGCGAGCAGGATCGTCAGGGTGAGCGACACAGAAGATGATCTCGAAGCGATCGAGGGGCCATTGTTGGAGGAAGCCGCTTTCGAGGTTCTCCCGGAGTCCGTAATCTAAACCGCAGAGTGGACGGAGGATGGAGACGGATGGGATGAGCAGGTTTTGGGTCTTCGAGTTAGGCCGGATCGGGTTCGAGTTCGGTGTGATCTGTGATAGGGGTGAGGAAGAGATCGGGAATGGGGGTGGTGGTGGTGGCTGTCGGTACTTGCGAAAACTGTAGTTATCGGCGTAGACATGCACAAATCACGGCTGGGTCAGCTAATTGTTCTGATCACTGTTTTTGTTCTTCTTCTGGTCTATATTCTGCCGGCCAGTTGGCAGATCTTGTGCCATTATGCCGACTCGGACGAGGGAACATCCATATGTTTATTTTCCTCGTGTCCTCGGTCTCGACGGAAGCTTGGGAGGGTTGGCCGGTCTTGATCTCAATGATAAGGGGAAGAGGCCGGCATGGACGTACGCGATGATTGAGCCTGAGATGGCCATGAGGACCATGATGGCGTACCATGCCAACGAAATCCAACTGTACTAATTGTGAAAGCATTCCAAGTGATCAGTTCAACCTTCTGCTCTGCTAGGGACAATTCTTTGTCTGACACGCACGCTAGCAAGTCGACAAAGCTGAGCATGGCCTGCTGTTGATGGTGATGGTGGTGGTTGCTGGCAGAAGACTGGCCGTGGCGGGAGGCGGAGACCGAAGACTTCGGGCGGCGAGAGGCCCGCGAAAGCCGGCCCGCTGAGCTGCACCTCCAATATTCAGGAGAATAATATTCACTATGCTGATGCACCCCAAGCAGCCTGTTGATCATCCTTATCAGTCGAGCAAACTCTCGCCCACTCCATCGACAACCTTGGATAATCAAAAACCAGCGCCCAATGGAAACGCCCCATGCATTGCCAGGGCTCATGAGGATGAACCTATCCAATTATGTAACCAAGCATCAAGCTTGATATGCTGAGACTGATGGCAATAGCTGAATCAGACAATATTTCCTGATCTCACGAAAAGCAATTCCAGAGGGAAGGAGTGGAAAATATCAATCGGGTGGTGCTGAGGAGAGAAGAAAGACATATACAACCCAAAATGATTATTTTATCAAGATGAATTATCATTGATGTTGAATTGGGTTCTTGATTGGGCAGGCAGGGAAAGGTCCAAGCTTCAGAGTCCGCTAGTCCTCTCAGACAAATCCCGTGAAGCAGATCTGGGCAAATATAAGTAAAACCTAACTTAAAAAAAAGTCCCACCCTTCTGCCTGTGGAGTGGTAAAACACTGGTTGCAGGACAAAGACGGGGGGACTTTGTCAAGTGGGATATGAGACACATCACCAATTGAATTATGATCTTTTTGGGAAAAACTGAAAAAAGCTGAGTAGTTTCCTATTTACTTTTCTGATGTCCATTTTGTTTAATTTTGATCAACTATGAATCCGGAGGAACACCACCCTAGTTGCTGGTTGACGTCAAGGATACGGGCCCGCAATGTCAATTGATGGTCCTAGGACCAGCTCTTGGTCGCCTGCCACTAGGGAATAAAGTTTGTGGGCCTGCCGCCGCCTAGCTCAACTAATTCCCTCTCTTCCCGTGCGGATTCATGGTAAACACTTGTTGCATTGCACCAAGCATAAGGAGGCAGAGGGTCCCTGCAGGACGGTGTCCCCCTTCCACCCACAGAGGGACAAGTTAGCAGCCACCTTGATCTCTAGTTTCCTTCTAAACCATCCTCAACCTCTCTCTGAAAATGAGTACATTTGAACTGTTGCGAGTGGCCAAGATATCATTTAAAGCTTCGTAGCATCGGATGGAACAACAAAATTGGATTTGGTGGTCTACTTTCCTTGGCTTTTGTAGACTCCCAAAATCGATTTTCTGGTTTTCGATGTTTAGGCCTTGCGTCATAAATAATGTGGGCTAATTTGCTAGTTCATTGCCATAGCTCCAGAGGGGGATGTATGGTCCAGAGCCTTTCCGTTGCAGACTCGCACAGCCTGCTGCGAAGCAAATTAACCACGTTTCTCGACTTTGGCAGCAGCCAATTGTTCTTGAGAGTTGCGAGTTTGCTTCAATATTCAAAAGGAGTCGTGATGATACACAGGTTTAATTTACGCCTGGCGACAGCAGCGTCAATGCTTTGTACCAATAATACTATTCTGTTTGTCTCGGCACACTCCATCAGCTCATTGGTTTTCGAGAACCATGTTTGGGAAAGGGATCCCGATTGCTATGGCCTCTTTATTTTGCCTCCGATTTCTTGTATGAGTGCCACTTGATATTGTTTCCGTCACGATTCAAACTCGTAAGTTGTAACCAGTTCGACAAATTGCTATGTTACAATATGAATTTTAATAGTCATCGAGTAAAGATGCTTACGGTATGAGGTGTGACGTAATAGTGTTTTGCAAGATTTAAAGACAACTGCTATCCGTATCGTAAAGAAGACTACCATCGTCCACTTGAAATCCTCACTCAGCGGACTTCAGATTGTCAAACAAAGCAAGCTTTCCACTGGTCTGGTTTAGTTTAGCCTCCAAGTAGCACCAAGTCCCACCTGCTGGCAGCTAGAACTTCGAATATTGTTATTCAAAATTATCAACGCATCTAATTCATAGAACCAAGTGAAGATGAAATCGTTCTTTGCACTGCTCATCTTGAGCATCTACTTATCTAGTTATCAGTGTAAGATCATCACGAATAGCGTGGAAACTCGCTCAAAATCTTTGTTAGCAAGACATGAAGGTACACGGCACTTTCACAAGTTTGTAGCACGGCAAGAAAAACAAAGAAATCAGAAACCAAGACAGCAAAAAGATCAGGGAACGGACCAAGGACAAGAAAGGGGAGAGGACCAGGGAAAAGATCAGGGAGGAAATCAAGATGGAGGAAACCTCCAAACGGTGAGTCAAATCTATTTTGTTAAACTCTTTCAATTCTTGTCATCTAACATGGTTTTAAATTAAAAAAAATGAATACATAGTTCAAAGAGAACCTTGGAGAGATTGATGCTCCAACAGTCACAAAGAAAGGTGATAGCTTTGTGGTACAGTCAGTATAACTTGAGCAAAAGTATATTTTTGTTTATCTTTTGCTTTGACTGACTTATTTCTTCACTTGCATTCCTGTTTTCACCAGGTTTGGTCCGCCAGAAGAAAAATTCAAGGAGTTGAAAGGTGCCCTTATAAGATCCTGTGACAGACAGTCTAACCGATGTGCGGATTCCTTCAACAGAAAGGGTCAAGGTAAAACAGCTGAATGTAATGCTCAGCTTGGACGCTGTAAAGATTTTGTCAACTCCCAAGGGGCAGGTAAAAATGATGGACAAAATAGTCAAGATAGTAATGGTGGGCAAGATAAAAACAAAGGAAAAGAAGATGGAGGAGGGGGTCAAACTAACAATGGTGGGCAGAATGACCAAGTCCAAAAAGATGAAGAAGATAATAAAAATGGCAAAGGGGGTCAAGATGGGAACGGTGATCAGCAGGATAAATTTCAAAACAATGGAAATAAAGATCAGGATAAAAACAAAGGACAAGGAGGTCAAGATAAAAACAATGAGCCAGAGGGGCAAGAAAACAACAAGAAAGGAAATCAAGGCGGAGATCAAGGAGGGGAAAACCTCCAAAAAGTAATATATATATGCCATTTCAATCTCTAAAGAATTCAAAGCTTGATCACTGACATGGTTATGTTTATTCCAGTTTAATGAAAAGCTTGGTGGTGTTGAAGTTCCAACGGTTACAAAGAAAGGGGGCGACTTTGTTGTACAGTAAGTTGAAATTTAAAAAGCTGTTTATTGTATTTTTGATACTGATCTACTGTTCTGTTATGATAATTTACCATCAGGTTTGGTCCACCAGAAGAGAAGTTTAAGGAGGTGAAAGCTGCGCTGATAAGGGCATGTGACCGACAATCTAACCGATGTGCGGATTTCTTCAACAAAAAGGGTCAAGGTAGAACATCAGACTGTAACGCACAGCTTGAACGCTGTAAGCAATTTGTTAATTCACAGGGTGGGGGTAACAATGATGGTCAGAATGATGAAAAAAATAGCAATGATCAAAATTCTGAAGAGACAAGCAAGAATAATGGAAGAAACAATCAAGTCAAAAACAAGGAACAAAATGATAAAGGTAAAAAAGGCAATAAGAATTAGAATTAGAAGAGGATGTGATGTAAAAATATGGAAAAAAAAACAATCAACAAAGAACTTAGAAGTCATCAATTCATTGGCCAAAACAAATCACATCTCAAAATCAAACATGTATTTTCAATGAATTACATATCTCACATTCTAGAAAAATAAACAATTAATTTCCCAAATTAAACTTTTTGATTTCCCTCAAATAAAATAGTATAGTAATGAAATAAAATTTCCAAACACTCAAGTTGCAGCTAATACAAATTGAGTGCACTACAAGCAAAACATGCTCAAGTGTTACCAGTTGGCATGTTAGATACTCCAGCATAATAGCTTTAGTCACTCCTTAGTTGCACATCAACTGTGCCTAGAACGTTGTATGAAAACAAATTTGAGAAAGGTCTGAGCAACACCACAAGTTTTCTCCAAGTTTCTTGGCCCACATGTCAACTGGTAACTGGTAGGAGTTGAGCAAGTTTTGTTCCTAGCAGTATTATGCCAGAATCAATATGAATATGGATGAGAATCCAGAGATCAGGAAAGAGTGTGCTTCTGAAGGAGATCATATGAAGAATCCAGAACAGGTGCGATGAACTTTGAAGACACGGGTCAACCGTCAGCTGAGCCTGGAGCCTGAGCATCTGCACCCCCGGCCCCATCGGGAGACTTGGGTTGTCAGGGTTAACCTCGGGGACTCCGATCGACCGGCTCCCCAGCGTCATTCCAGAATCCACATCACATCGAAACCAACCATCTCGACCTGCTCCATACGATAAAACATCTACATTTCGAAACGGCTAGAATTTCATCCAAACTTACCGTGTGATTCCTTCCGCACGTCATCATGGCCAACGGGATTCCTACTCAAGGTGTCGGCAGTTTATTCACCCTGATCAAAAGGTAAGACAAGACTTCCATTCCTGATCTTTTTTTGCTCCGGTTTTCGAGGAAGATCGTCGCTGAAATGTGATTGCAAATTTTGAAATCTGCTCGCTCTGATAGGTTGGAGGCTGCAACATCTCGCTTGGAAGACATAGCTATCGCTCAGACTACGGCTGGTGGAAATGGGATGACGGCCGAGAACTCAAACGCCGGCGGACAAACATCGTCACCTCAAACTCCAACCGAGACTCCGCCGTCCTTGAAGGCTTATGATGAACTGATAGCGGGACAACTTCAGAACTATTTGAGCCTTTCTAAGGAAGTCGGAGGAACAGCCCAAGAGCAAGCCCAACACGTCGAAGCTGCCTTTAGCGCCCAACGCACCTTCCTATTGATCGCAGGCTCGTGCCAAAATCCAGGCTCCTCCAAGGTCTTCATGGAGCTCCTACAATCTACCTCCGAGCCGTTAAACCGAGTCGTGGAAATCAAGGATGGAAATCGCTCTGACAAACGCCTTTTCAACGGCTTGACAGCCATTGCCGAGGGAATCTCCGCTCTTGGCTGGGTGGCCGTGGAAAGTAAGCCGGGACCAATGGTTGCGGAGGCTAAAGATAGTGCTCAATTTTGGGTGAACCGCGTGCTCAAGGATTGTAAGGAAACGTAAGTATGCAGTATGTATGTACGCCCACAGATCTGAATGGTTCACAGCTTTCATAGTGTGTTAATTAATCCCTGATTTTCTCCTGTCCATTTTCATTGTGGAATTCTTTTCTGATTTCAAAGGGAACCCAAGTTGGTTGAATGGGCAAAGAGCTTTGTCGTCGTTTTGGAAGAACTGCGAAAGTATATCATGCAATATCACACTACGTGTCTTGTCTGGAACCCCAAGGTAACCTCAACTGCCAGTACTTGACTCTAGTCTTCATTCTGATCTGCGTTTGTGGGGGTTTCTTCCAATCAGGGCGAAGACGCCGTCAGTTTCGCAAAGCGCTTGACGAAGGGAGATGCATCAACAGACGTCCCCAAACTTCCTGGACCACCACCTGCTCACCCGCCCCCACCTCCTCCGCCACCGCCCATGCCAGCCGCCGCGGGAGCCGCCTCAGGTGGCGGAATGGACGCGGTATTCTCTTCTCTCAACCAAGGCGAGAAAATTACCAGTGGCCTCCGAAAGGTCGACCCAAGCCAAATGACTCATAAGAATCCAGAGCTCCGTGGGTCTGTGCCTGCTGAAGTAACCGTCAGCCCTTCGGGTAGCCTCAAGAGACCCGCCAAACCCCCCAAGCCATCGAGTTTTCAAAAGAAACCTGCCAAGACTGAGTTAGTTGGAAACAAGTGGAATGTTGTGAGTACTAGAGCTCTATTATCCACCTGGATTTGCGTCTGGAAACTTAACATCAACGATTTGCGGCTGATTTGTTGGATAAAATAGGAATATCATGATGGCCAATCCTCCATTGTATTGGACGAAACCCAAATCAACCACGTGGTCAACATTTTTGGATGCAAGAACTCGACGATCCAAATCAAGGGAAAAGTGAACGGGATAACACTAGTGTCGTGTACGAAGACGTCGGTATTACTGGACTCCGTAGTTTCCTCGCTGTGCATCACCTCCTCTCCCTCGTTCACTGTTCAAGTACTCGGAAAGTGCCCGACAATTATGATCGACGCCACCGATGGTGGCCAAGTTTATCTCAGTAAAGATAGCCTCGACGTCGAGATCCTCACTGCCAAGACCAGCGCACTTAACGTCAGTCTTCCCTCCGGCGAAGAGGAAGGTGTTTTTGTAGAGAAGTCCTTACCTGAACAACTTAAAACTTTCATCAAGGATGGTAAATTAATCACTACCGTTTTTGAACACACCGGATAATTCTCCGTGTATTCAACCAATCTGTTTTTATAGTTACGCAGTAGTACATTTCTGCAATTCCTTCTCGCACTTATTTTTACGATACTAGATGAATCATACGATTTTCCCCCCTCCAATTCTTTCCTTCATTTTTTTTACTTGTGTGTAAACTGTAATGACAGATAAATGGTGATAGTTAGAACACAAGTTGATGAATGTGTCAAGTCTCAAGAACCAACAGTCTCCACAGATGGTAGTCTGTCTCCCATGAAGTGAGACTATTTGGCGATATGTCTCCCTCGAGTCGACATGTGCTCTACAGACCGCTGGAAGCTCCAATACGGTGTAACACTATTTAGTAATTCATTTTCAGTGCAGTAATTTCAGCCAACCAACATCACCGGTTGCAACTGGATCATCAATTAGCACAAGAATTTTAAGACCCTAGGTCTTCCTCAAGTACTCCTCAAGTAGATTTTATGGCTGAAATGTTTGGTTAAGATATAAAACACCAGAAAGCTCAAATTTTGGAAATCTCGTGGTCTGTGAAACAATGGCCACCTTGAAGACAAAAGAAACCACATCACCATAAACACTTAACAAGGACTGTTTCACACCACCAGTCTTTCCCTCATTGCATCATTTTCCTCTTTGACCATAATCTCCTTTGTCATTATCATCGCAAATATTGTGGAACACAAAAATAATGGAATTTTTTTGTGAGTTACTCATTTGTTCAGGGTTAGTATACCTGGTCATAGTATATGTATGGGTGTTTGCATTGAAATTTGATAAGGTAGTCAACAACTGATTGATAGAAAAATTGTTTTTCTCCATCTGCTCAATTCATCCAAGTTTATTAAATTCACAAAAACATAGCAAAAAAGATCTAAGTTTTGGTGTGCAGCCACATGATGGCCACTGTTGAAAAGATTACCCCCGAACACTGTGTGCCATGGATAGACCCTCCAGCTTGTGACAGTGCAACAAGCAAAAAAGGGCCAGCATTTTTTATTCTCAAGCAGGGGCCTATCCAAGCAAAGTAGGGGGCCTGCAGGGAGGGGCCAGGACGAAACCGTAACCCCTGGGGGGACATTTGACAGCAGCTCCCCCTCTTTATATACTCAAGCTCAGCCCATCCATAGGCGGCGAGTTGTGATTCCCTTGAAGACTCCAGCCGTGTCCGGCGTCATGGCCACCATATCCTTGCCAATGACACGCCTCCCAGTTCCACCCAACAAAAACCCTGCAGCTTCCCAAGCAAGCCTTGTTCTTTGTGAAACGACTGTTGATAGACAATGCCATTGTTGGATTGGATGGCCAGGCAACGGTAGTCACAACATGAATCTTCCTGGCAATCAGCCTTGAAAAAGCCCTAGCCTATTAACACAATCCCCTCGTTCCAGGGGCCAGGGGTCATCGAGGGGAGTAACGCCACCTTTCAATGACCGGTCTTGGTCATTGAGGGGAGTAACACCACCCCTTGATGACGGACCGGTCATTGAGGGGAGTAACACCACCCCTCAATGACGGACCGGTCGTCAAGGGGAGTAACACCACCTCTCAACAACCGGTCCCGGTCATTGAGGTGATTAAAACATCTCTCAATGACCAGACCGGTCATTGAGGTGAACAAAATCTCTCAATGACCAGACCGGTCATAGAGGTGAGCAACATCTCTCAATGACCAGACCGGTCATCAAGGTGAATAAAATCTCTCAATGGCCAGTGTGTGCCGGTCATCAAGCGGACTCACCCCTCTCCGGTCATCGAGGGGACTTATGACCTGTCTATACTGGCCATTGAGGGAAGTAGCACCTCCCCTTGATGACCGGTACATACCGGACATCAAGGGGTGTAGCACCTCTCGATGACCGGCACACACCGCACATCGAGGGGTGTAACACTACACCCCGGCCATTGAGTGGGGTCTCCTATTTATTGGGGTGAGTAGGCCACTCAACAGCTGGTCATCGGGTGGGATCTACCGCTTGATGGCTGGTCATTGAGCAGAGAGTGTACTCTACTTGGTGGCCGGCCATTGAGTGGAGAGTGTACTCTACTCGGTGGTCGGCCATTGAGTGGAGTGTGTCCTCTGCTCAATTGCTGGCCATCGAGGAGAGAGTGTACTCCACTCAATGGTTGGCCACCAAGTGGGGTGTGTACTTCCCCTGATTGTTGGTCATCATGTGGAGTGCAAACCCCACTCAATGGCCGGGGTGCAACGGTGCTTTACCCCCATGATGACCGGCGCAGACCAGTCATCAAGAGGAGATGTTTTTCCCCAAGGACTTGAGTGCACCCCAATTCACTCCATTTGGTATTTGCCAGCTGGAGTGCAAAGCCAAAATCCTTTGCTGAAAAGGTGGAGTTCTTGGGCTTGCACTCCATTTTTATTGGATTGCATCTAGCTGCGCTCCCCTATTTTGGTAAATTTTGGAGTACCCAGTTGTGTACTCCAACAAACATGGAGTGCCCATCTGGAGACTCCATGTTTTGGGAGTACAAAATCAAGGCACTCCAGCTTTTTTGGAGTGCTGGCCCCCCAAAGCCAAAAAAGTGGAGTGCACAAAGTAAAAGTTTGGAGTGCATTTAGGCTCACCCTAAATAAATTCAGCACATCATCAAAATTTAATTCAAAGTATTTCCACAAGAAAAAAACCTCTTCACTGTCAAAGAGAGATAAAAACCAAAGGCAGGGAGCCATCTGGGTAGGGGACTATGCTTGCAGCGGCAAAGCCGCCTTGGCCTCTAGTCATGTAATAAAAACACAAGAGGGAAGAAGGGAAAACAATGTAAAATGCAAAGCAGAGTAATATTCATTGAAATGTGCTGCTAATTTATTTTTGGATGGGATGTACAAAAAATTAATATCCCAGAAAATGAATGGGTACATGATACCCAAATGATGACAAAAACTGATCAATGAGATTCTAATAATAAGGCTTGAGGCATATTTTGAAATCAGTCATCAACACCATCACCTGAAGCTTCTGCTTATCCTGAGAAAGCTACAAGTCTTTTGTGGGCATCTACTCTTTGGAAGTACTTCACCATACAGACATGAACCTGACTGAAGGGTGCATAATCAGAAAAAATAATCAGTGCATTTTTTCCAATGTGAACCCCCCCCCCCCCCCCCCTAATAGGGATGTTCACGTCAGGATGTAAATGGGCCGGGCCGACCCAACACTGACCCAAGACCCAACGGGTCGCAGGGTGGGTTTGGGCACGTTTTGCGGGAAATTTGTGCGACCCGAACCCAACCCAACCCAAGCTGGGAAATTAATCGGTTGGGTTTGGGCAGCTTTTTCTCTTTTTGGGCTGACCCAAAAACCCGACTATGACCCAACAATGACCAGGGGACCATCACTTCCGCTGGTTGCTCCGCCCCCACCGGCTTCCACATCTCCTCTCCATACCCCTACCCCAATGGCAAGATTGACTAGAGCTACAAAACGCATCCAATCACCTGTGTAAGACTCAAAAGTGGTAATGAAACCCTTTTGCTGAATGGTGAAGGGTATGATCGAGTTGCAAGCTCTGCCCTTCTGTTATCAGTCAACAAGACCCACCAAGCTCAGCTTGGCAAGTTTTATTAAGTGATAGGTCTGGTTTGTTCCAGATGAAATCTGTTTGACTGGCAACGTGTAAGTGTTTTAATTACTTTGTTATAAGGGTTGAATTATTGTTATAAGGGTTGAGTTATTGTTATAAGGGTTTAGGATTTGAGTGTGGATGAGTGTTGGGTGACTTGTGGGTTCTGGGTGAGGAACTGGGGAGCAGGCCACTGGGGGTGGAGAGAGCTCCTTTTATAGACAAAAGTGGAGCCCCAAAGGGGCTTGTGGGTTAGGGTTTCAGCTAATCTAGACAGCAGGGTGAGGGATATTAGCTGGTGGGAGTAGATACAAATGATGTCATAATCCCTCAGGGGTGCATGAATGGTGTCAGAATATACCACAGAACATTTTAAATATGCCAAGGGTGCATACAGGATGTCAGAATATACAAAAGAACATTCTAACACATGCATGAGGTGACAGTAGACTGCATGAGCTGTCATACAGGGGGAATTAGTGTATACACAAAGTCTGAGGCTGCAGAAACAGTGTAAATGATGTCATGCTATGTATATAAACGAGTGTATTTAGCTAATATGTAATGAGTGTAGCCTGACAGGGAGATGTATGTTTGTATCCTGTGATATGTATAAGTGTACTACTGTGAAACTTGGGTTGAAGCAGGTGACAGCTGGGTTACTGGGGCTGGCCGTGTGATAGGTGTCCATGAGGTGTAACTTCCACACTAGAGGGGGCCCAGGGGTGCTTCCAGTGGTGACTAGGGGTGAAATTGGCCGTAGACTCCATTTCTGGCGTCCATTTGATGGTATCTTGAGGCCTAGTATGAGTAATTATGTGGCATAGAAAAAACTTTTTATTTTTCCACTTTTCCGTCTACCACACCGGATTCCAACCCACCAACATTGTCTGACGCTTCAAGAACGTCTGCCGCTGAAAACAAGGAGCCGGAAACTCCAACCCCAACCCCTGTGGATTCACCAAATACTGACAACACCAACAACGGAACCGACAATGGTAATGAAGAAACACCTACCAAAAAAAGAAATGAAAGACCACGAGCAATATTTTGACTCATTTTGATAAGGAAAATAATGGTCAGTTGACTCATTCTTCTTTTCCAATTCCCTTTGAATGTAATTGATCATTGTACTACTGCTGCGTAGCAATATTTTAACATGAAATTTGGATGTAATGATTTTGCAGGCGCCAAAGTCCAAGTGATCTGTAAGAGCATCTCCAACGGTCCGGGGGGCAGTTGGCCTGTGTTCCCCGGCCCGCAGACACATTTCACAGCAATCGCGGCTCAGCTCCAATTATGGACTGGCAGTTCAAGCTGCAATCTGACTGAAACCTCACTACTCCAGCGCCACCCACCACCCTCTGCGAGCCTGATTCCGGTCATCGGGATGCACACATATCGATGACTGGAACGTTCTGGTCACGTTCTGGTCGTCGGGACGCATGTATCTCGATGACCGGAGCAAACCCGGTCATCAGGTGGAGGAAACACTGCTCTTGATGACCAGAACGGACCCGGTCATCGAGGGGAGTGTTTACTCCTCTCGATGACCGGAACGGACCCAGTCATCGAGGGGAGTGTTTACTCCTCTCTGGAGAGAACCGGTCATCGAGGGGAGTGTTTACTCCTCTCGATGACCGGAACGGACCCAGTCATCGAGGGGAGTAAACACTCCCCTCGATCATCAGAGAGAACCGGTCAATGAGGGGAGTGTTTCCTTGTTTACTCCCCTCAATGATCAGAGAGAACCGGTCACCAAGGGGAGTGTTTACTCCTCTCGATGACCGGAAAAGACCTCGTTATCAAGACGAGGCTCGTTGATTCAACTGATGAATTTTTTTTTCTTGCTTGGTGAGCTGCAAGACTGTGTTGTCCATCTTTGCGAGGTATGAAGAGGAGCGGATGCAGGTGTGTGTGGTCAATTGCGGCCGGGAGGCGACCCGCAGAAGTCAGCAGGTGATCGCGGGTTGGACTGCCCCCGGCGATGTTCCCAGGGTCGTTCCGCGGGTCCGTTAGCGCGCAAAACAGGATCCCGGGCGGCCAAAGTTCGCCCCCGAACGCCCAGTCGCGGCTCCGTTAGAGATGCTCTAAGTCTTGCAAGCTCAGAATGGAAGGTAATAGTAAGAATGGAACAAATCACCTGTGGCACCACC
The DNA here is from genome assembly GCF_026914185.1 of Puccinia triticina. Classification (NCBI taxonomy): domain Eukaryota; kingdom Fungi; phylum Basidiomycota; class Pucciniomycetes; order Pucciniales; family Pucciniaceae; genus Puccinia; species Puccinia triticina. Next base: position 5,877,634 of record NC_070564.1, on the reverse strand, counting down.
TTGAGCAATGTACCTCCTTCATCAGCAAGCACAAGCAATCCCTTTTGAAGTTTGGAGCAAACACAACCACCAAGACTTGGAATTTCTGTCAGGAAACTTCCCGTGCCCTGTTGATCAAGATGATCATTGCACACAAGCAACCATGCACTTTGGTCAACTGGAAACTGATGAACAAGGTTGCTGCTATCACTGTTGACAACACCGCCTTGAATGACACCACTGTAGATTGCCTCTTGTTGGTTCTTCAGGATCACAGTGATTTTCCCCCAGCCTTGGATGGAAAGTTCTTTCACATTTGTTGTTTCACTCATGTTATCAATCTGGTTGTGAAGGATGGGCTCCACAACATTTTGAAAGCCATTTCTAAGATACAAGAAAGTGTTCATTACACAAAAAGCACCCCATCTTGCAAAAAGCTGTTCAAGGAGTCAATCAATCTAGTTAACATGAAGAAGCAAGCGCTCCCGTCTGTCAACGAAGGGTAGTTACGTTACGTTGTGTTATCCGCGCAATTTTGGTAACGTAACTACCCCCATTATCCGGGCCCCCCCGTTACTTTACTAGTAACGGCAACATTTCAGGCCCCGCGCGTAACGTAACGGGCCTCATTTTTGAGGCCTGTTATTGCGTTATCCCCCGGATAACGCAATAACGGACCATTCAAGGCTTTTTTTGCCTCATTTTTTGCCCGTTCTCAGGGGCTCTGCGCGCCCAGATAACACAACAAGTATAAAAAAAAGGGTTTAATGTGATGCGCTAACGTAATTGCACCGCTGTTACGCGTAACGCGTAGATAACAACAAAATTTCTGTTACGTTACCGTTATCTACGCGTTACGCGTAGCGTAACTACCCCTTGTTGCGTCTGTTGATGTTCCAACACAATGGAACTCCACCTACAATATGCTCAAATCTGTACTACCGTATCAAAAGGCACTCAACAGCCTATCAATTCAAGACACAAACTTTACCCATTGCCCTACTAAGAACAAGTGGGATGAAATTTCTGTGATGTGCAAGTTTCTCTCAGAATTCAAGATAGGTATGTATTCTTTTCTCTCAAATCTAATTGCATCAACAAGTCACAGAGTTTCTAATTACTTTATTTTATTTCTATCATTAGCAACTTTGAGGCTTGTGATGACACATCATCCAACTGCGCACCTCATATACAAGTACATGAAAAATATTGAGCAACATCTGAAGGATGCCGCCAAAAACAGTCCCAATTATATCAGCAAGAACATCAAAGCTATGCAAACAAAATTCATGAAATACTGGCCACATATCATGAAGTTGGCGGCTGTAAATATAGTATTTGACCCTTGATCCAAATTGGAGCTAATTGAGTTTCCCCTTTTGGACAAAGTTGAATTGATTGAAGCCAAAGAAAGTATCAAAGAAATAAAAGCCAATCTCTATGCTTGGTTCAACACAATTTTTGAAAAGAAGAAGACTCAAGAACAGCCCGCTGCTGCTAAAAACCCAGAACAATCAAAAAACCAATGCACCCAAACTACCACTGAAGATGAGGAGAGGGGGTGCTTTAAGAAGTACCTTGCTTCTAAGAAGACAATCAACAATTCATCCTCAACAACCAAGCTTTATCTTTACCTTCAGGAACCGCCTGTTGGGATTGACTCTCCCAAGTTTTCCATCCTCACATGGTGGAGTGACAATGCAGCCCGGTTTCCTATCCTTTCTAAACTTGCTGAAGAATAGAGATGGCCCCGACGAACCCGTCGCGGGTACCTGCTATCCGCTGGCGGGTACCTGCCCCGCCAGCGTGTGCGTGTTCGGGTGCGGATGCTGGATTTCTGGGAGAAATGGAGCGGGTACCTGGGTATTCTAGCGGGTAACCGGGTATTCTAGCGGGTACCCGCTCTTGTTTGGGCAGGTGGCGGCTGCCACGACGACCAGAAGGACTGGGAAGGCCTTCTTTACGGTTGAAGAGGTTCTGTAACCCTTTCAACCGGAAGAGTTTTGTAACCTCTTCAACTGGAAGGAATCCTTCCGGTCGAAGAGGTTTTGTAACCTCTTCGACTGGAAAGAATCCTTCCGGTTGAAGGGGTTACAGAACCTCTTCAACTGGAAGGCCTTTCCAGTCAAAGAGGTTTTGTAACCTCTTCAAAGGCCTTCCAGTCAAAGAGGTTACAAACCTCTTCAAGCAGAAGGATTCCTTCCAGTTCAAGAGGTTACAAAACCTCTTTGACTGGAAGGAATCCTTCCGGTCAATTTTGAAGGGCAGGTACCCGCTGGTACCCTCCCGGTACCCGCTCTGACTGCCCTAGGCGGTGCGGGTGCGGGTGTCAAAATTTTGGCAAAAAAGCTGGCGGGTACCCGCATCCAAACAGGTACCCAGGTTCACAGGGGCCATCTCTACTAAAGAAGTGCTGATGAATCCAATGACATCTATTGCATTGGAATCAGTGTTCTCCACTGGCGGGCAAGTACTAAGTGACTATCAAAGTAGGATGAACCCCAACACCGTCGAAGCCCTTGTCTGTGGGCAAGATTGGATCCAAAGCGCGGAGGGCCTCTATGCCTTTGACAAGAATCAAAACACTGAAGATGAGCAACAATGGGAGGTTACGCTACCCGTAACGCTAGCGTAACAAAAACATAACGGAATCATTGCCGTTATTGTTACCATGACGGCGGCAAAGCTTCCGTTACGTTTTCTTTAAAAAAAAAATTCCCTCTCTTCCTAGCCTTGTTATGTTATCCCTTGCAATTATAGGAGGATAACCTGCGCAAAAAAGGGGAGTTTTCCCCCTTTTATGGCATTTTTACCTCTGGTAACGCGGTTAACGCGTTATCTCTGTTATTTTTCCGGGTATTGAGGGTGAAAACACCCTCTGTTACGTTACCCACCGGCCCAAGGAGAAATGTTGCCAGATAACGGTAACGCGTTATCTGGTAACGGTGGGAAGTTACATTACAAAAATCCCTCTGGATATCGTAACGTATGTAACTTCCCATTGTTGAGATGAGATACAGGTGGTGACAGTGGAATAAATTATAACTTTTTCATATTTAATTGTCAACAGAGATCTATCATACACTATTTTTATGATAAATCATATGATTCATGTAACACACAGAAAGAACAGAATTTGACAACCAGTAAAGCAAAAAGCCTTGGGTTGGCCCGGACCCCAGGCAACCCAACTCAAAACCCAACTTACTCCAAGTTGGGCTTGGATTTGGACAGCCTGTTTCAAAACTTGACCCAACCCAACCCAGGTCAAACGTTGGGTCGGATTTGGGCATGGTTTTTCAGCCCAAACCCAACCCGTTTACATCCTGATGTTCACGTAAGGCTCACTTTGAGTGATTTTCATGGATGGTTTGACTGCTAATGCAGTCAACCTGCATAAACATTAACAACCTGTGAATAAGCAAGGCCTCAACTGAAAATTATTTTCTGAATAATCCATTTACTTTCATTCACATACATGTACATATAAGTACATAAATATGATCTGGGGTCTTGGTACCAACTCTGGCTGTGGTGGTACTTGCTTTTCAGATTGTGTTTGCATCCTCATGTACATATGTATGCTGGGAAATGTGAAAGCCATGCAAGGCTACCTGCCAATTTCCAAATACTTCTTGCATTGAGCTGCATGAGCAGCCCTGCATTTTTTTAGAAAGCTTCAAAAGCTGATTTCAAATCAGCCTTGCATGAAACCCCCTAAACTTAATTAAAATTTCATCTGAATCACTTACTGTGTCTTTTCCAGCAAATAAGGGTTTTGCTGTAACTTGTGCTTGATGAGGTCACCTGTAGCATCACCCTGCTGTTTACCCAGAGCCAATCCTTGTTGGTTGAAAGGTTTTAGTGAAGATTATTCAAAATTCATATGGTATTTGTATTTACATCAACCCCTACCAAGTCTCAACAAGAGGTTTTCCAAGATGAAGCAAGTCAGGATGAATATCTGGTGAACAGATTAACATGTCAAACCAATGAGGAAGCATTGTAGCAAGGTAAAAAGTTTTGTTGAGGTGGAAAAGGGAAGCTAAATTTCAATTCACAAGAGTAACTGTACTGAAACAACCACATGCCAGTGTTTTGGAAGATTGAAACTTCTTCTCACAAGCATAAGCCCAAACATACATTTTGAAATCCCTCTTAATTTCTCCCCAACAGCACCTTACAATTTACCTTTCCTGGAAAATATCTCATTCATATCAACTTATATATTGTCAAAAAAATAATCAAACACAGCTTTTTTATTTAGCCATATAATTTTCAATAATACTATATTTGAGTTAAGAGTAGGTTCTGGAAAAATCACAATGTGCTCCTGGTTATTACTCTTTTTAGTTGAGCAGCACTTTGGTTTATTTATAAAATGAACTTTCAGCTAATTGATGTTTGGCCTGCATACAGATCTATGGAATCTTGGCAGTCAAAGCCACCAATACCAATACCATGGAAAATATTGAAGAATTATCCAGCATTCCTACTTCTTTTCCCGTCTCACAAAACAGTTCTCAATCCAGGAAACCTGGACACACTACCATCTCCATTGATGAAATAATAGAGTTAAATAATCCACATGACCAGCCAAATTCAGATTCTCAGCTGTCATGTATACCAGAGAACACTGGTTCCTCTTCAAGGGCCGCTCAAGTGAGTGATATTGTGGAATTGGGTTTGAAAAGATGCAAAAAAGCTGAATTTTAAAATTGATTGCTTGTATGCAAATTAATTTCAGCAGGAATCTTCTAGGACACCTCCCATTGACCCACAGGAAAGGAAAAGACTATTGAACCCAGAATGCAAAATAAGTGAAATGCCCTACCTTGGAGACTTAATTCGCATGCCTAAACCAGTGGAAGAAACTGCATTCCAATTGTGGACTAAAAAGAACCACTGTGAACGTGCCATCATGGGAACCATCATTGGGATATGTATAGTTGGCTTCATTTTCCTGGTTATACATGCAGTGTTGAAGTCAGTAATACATTACTAGTTCAGAACCTTTTCTGTTTTATGCATTTGCCTTTTTGATACCAATTCAGTTATGGTGTTCAAAGTTGACTATCATAATATCATAGCACCATAAAATTTTAAAATTTAAACCTTCAAGCTAAAACAATATGTCCCACTCAAACAATCAAACTAGAGCAATATTTCTGAAATGTTCATAAAAAATCATCACTTAAAATTTTTATGATTCTATGTGCTGAAAATTTAGATTTCAACTTTAAACCCCTTAAGTGTTTTGCTAAATCCACCTCTTCCTAACATTTTAACAAATTTTCCATCTCAAAATTTCTTGGGTGTTCATTGAATACAATCTATGGATTTTTTTATCACAATTTATCCTTATTTATCACTTGATCTTGAGTACCGCCACCATGTGTTACTGATGCCAATGGACAACAAGTTGAATAAATTTGGTAGGGAGTGTGTGAACAACCTAAATGTATGAATTTTTGCATTTTTTGTAAAATGTTACTCATGGCATTGGTATGGATGGGATTTGCAACCAAAAAGGTTATGCACAAAACATCACATAAATGTATGAATTTCTGCTGAAATTCAGGTAAATCAGCTGAAATTTGAGCTCCCCAACATGATTATACCTCAAGCATACAGAAAGAAATTTATGAATCAGCCAAGGAAAGCCATTTCCCATTGCCCCCAACACTGCAAGAAAAAGTAAGTAACTGCAAGCAGTTGAAATGCAAGAACTCCAAGCAAGCTTGTGGTATTTCACAAGCCTTTGTCAAGGCTTACTTTTGACCAAGCTTCAATGCACAGTCACTGTACATGATGCACATTGAACGTGTGCAGAAAAAGGTTATGTGTTTGGTTGGAGCTAGAAAAGCAGTTCCACAGCAGTAACCTGCATTTCAACTGTTAGCAGTTCCTTGAATTTTTCTTGCAGTACAATGTCAGGGTGTAAACGGGTTGGGTTTGGGTCAAAAAAACAGCGCCCAAACCCGACCCAACATTTAGCGTGGGTCGGGTTGTGTTGGGGCAGATTTTGAAATATGCCCAAACCCAACCCAATGTCATACTTTTTTGGGTTGGGTAGGTTTGGGCCTCGGGTTGACCCAACCTATTAGACGCCAAAACCCCCCAACTTGACTGTTGGAGGCGCTATAGTTGGGTCGCAGGCTGACCCAATTAGGAAATAGGCTTCCCGGACCTGACCTGACAATCTTACAAGACGGGTCAGGTCGGGTTTGGGTCATGCCATTTTCTCTTCAAGAACGTGCCCAAACCCAACCCAAAACCCAACAGGTCTTGGGTTGGTTTTGGGTTGGCCCAACCCATTCACACCCTGAGTGCAATGTATGTATTTTGGTTACCCACCTCTATAGGGGGTTTCCAGGCTGCTATTTCTCCTTACAAAGATGAATGCAACTGGTGTGTAACTCCTACCGTGCCAGGTGTTGTGGTGTGCTGAATGGTAATGTACACATGGAGCCAGTTTCAGATTTGCAGTGTGGCAGCGGACAGATGACATCAAAGTATTTTAGGATCAAGGCAGAGGACCCCAAGGTTCAAATCATTCTAAAAATGTGCAAGATTTTGGTAGATTGCTTATGCTTTTAGATGAAATCCTGAATGTTGAATGACAAAAGCAGGTGAAATGCTTGTGGCTCTTTGGGAAACACAAAAATTGAGGACTAGGCATGGAGGTCAAGGGAGCCAGATGCTGGTGCGGAGGACCAGGAAGAACAGGCAGAGTTTCAGGTTGGAACATAGGTATGGACCTTCACACTGTGAAAAAAACTCAAGAAACTGCTGCCAGTTGACATGCAATGTTACAAAGGCGCCTTTGTAACATTGCATGTCAACTGGCATCAGTTTCTTGAGTTTTTTTTTCACAGTGTCAAGTAGTGGTGCTACACCAGGTGAGCTTGGGAAGCTGAAGTGGTTTCTGTCCGTGGACAGAGCTGGGGTGGAGGCACTGGTGAGGGACTGAGTGTGACAGGCTAGAAGAATGACTTGGCAGGCCAAGTGTTGTAGATGTGTCAGGTGTGGGGGAAGAGAAAGCATTGGAGAGGTGTTTGGCATGGGAGCAGAGTGACAGCTCTGTTTATGAAGCTTAGGGCAAAAACCCGTCAAAATAAGGGTTTTTAGCCCTAGCACTATAACTGTGCTGATGTAAACACTGGTAATTTAAATTACCAAGCTTGTTACGTGGCAAATATGGCCACTACAAGGGTTTTAACACTCTGTAACAGAGGAGGAATTAATTATGTAATTAATAATATGTAATTATTAATTACAGGGAATTAATTTGGCGTAAAAGTAGGTGGTAAGCGCTTAAACTGATTGGCTGCTTGACAGAGGTGGTGGTCTTACTGCAACTACTTATAAGGATAAAGCTTTAAATATACTAATAAGGGATTTTTGATGATTTAAAGGGTTTAATCCAGTGGATTTTACGTGCTGGGGAAGGTTTATAAGGAAAAGGGCTACAAATGTAGCAGAGGAGAATATTCACGGCAAACTTACAGTTTATGGGCGGTGAATGGTCTGGGGGATCTTTTCCTGAGGGCCAAATAGGCCTCTATTTATAGAGGGGACTTCAGTGGGCGTAAACACTGAGTGCTTTTCTCCCTATGGGAGTATCCAGGGCTGTAGCCGTGAAAAGGGCTTGGCTGTGGGTATTTCAATTGTATTAAAATAGACTAATTTCCCTGACTCTGTCACATGACATGTTTATAACCAATTGTCATGTGAAAGAGCTTCAGTAGAAGTCTACATAATACTTTCACGGGGTATTTTTACACAAGTAATATTACTCATTATTGTACAACAGTTTATTTTTATGTACTTTGATTGTTTTACTAATTTTTTGTATGTAATACTATTTTTGGGCGCTTTCTGTGGCCAATTCTTAATTATACAATTAGTACATGAAGGAATAGGAATAAGGGGGTACTTTAAGTGGGTGACCCCCCTTAATTTATGATGAGGAATCTGATTCTGCAATAATAATTTAATAATTATTATTATTTACTGAGTTATTGCAGTCTTTTGGATACTTGATGTATCTCTAAGGCTGACACAGAGTATACAAGATGCAAAGTTGGGTGGGAATGGCAAGAGGTGCATGGAGAAAGGAGTGTTTTGTGGTTTTCTCTCTCTCTTCTCTATCATTCTATTTCATACACTCTATCTTTTGCAGTCCCCTATGTGAAGTCTGTCCCTGGACTGCTTTTTCCTGAGTCCACTTATACCACCAAGAAACTGAAAGAACATTGGCCAGAAAGAAGTCCTGTCCAAGCCTTCTCCGCTTGTTCCTCTCTTGCACACTTTTCCGGGCAGGACTCTGCAGCATATGGGGACACAGAGTCCTGACCGTAGATCCAGTGGTTCTTACTTTACGTAGGTTTTCACCGGGATTGGTGTTTAGGTCCTGGATGAGAGATCCCTTGAAACCTTCCTGGTTTCATTGATTGGGCGGCCGGGCTACGAGTCAGCCTCCTGAGCCGGGGACTAGTGATCTAAAAAAGGGGTCTCTCCTCCAGGGGCAAGGAGGAAAACAAGGGGCCGCTGTAATGACAGCGGTGAGAAAGGGGGGATAGTGCTACACCAGCACAAAAAGCGGTTGGTGATACACCAACACAGGGTGGGTGGGTGGACAAAAAAAGCAGTTGACTGAGAGAGGAAAGCCTTGAGACGGCACTGCAGGCGGGAGTTTGAAGGTTGAAACTATTGGTGGGGTAGGGGAGAGGTTTTAGGTTATAACCTAAACTGACTCTGCTCGGGAGCCGCATGCATGAGTGGAGCAGGGGCCTTGATCTCCTACACCCCCCGGTCTGGCCTGTTCCTCAAGCTCGCGTGCTTGGACCTGGGTGACCTCCCCTAGCGGTCTGGTCACCGTCAATGCTCACAAATGTGGCAAGAAGTAGGTTTTTAAAAAGTGGTAGAAGTTGCCCGGTGATGCATACATTGGGAGGACTTACTTTTAGTATCCTATGCCTCCGCGCAAGTGATATCTCTTGACCTGGTCCGCGGCAAAGCGCCGCTTCAGCTCAGAGCCATCCAGCTCTGCCACTTGCATAGATATTAGGCACATCATTCTCACGGCCGTGTTGGAAGGTTTGGCCAGGACCAAAATTCTTGAACACGCAATGGCCGTTTTTCAGGACGATTTATCAGGATTAAATCAATTTGGCATTCTCGAAATTGTTGAAAATTGCATCTCCTATGGTCGAGTGGAATTTCCTAATTAGGGTGATGCTAGTGACAAGGATGAGATAGATTCTGATGTTATTCATCCTTGAGAAAAACATGACTGATTGGCCGCTCAACTTCCTTCCAAAAAAGTGAGAGCTAACTTGACATTTGATCATGAGAAAAAAGATACGGAAAATAGGCAGATGTATCAGAGCTTCAGGTTTAAAAATTAATTCAGTTATACTATGAGTACCACTCGGATAATTCAGGATGGATAATAGCGCGGGGGGGGGGCATTTCGTTTGATCATCAGGAAATGTGGAGAGGAAAAATAACCACTTGAAAATTAGCGGTCTATCTTCCTTCGAGTTGAGTGGGGCTGCGCCGCCCTGGTCACTGATTCGCCTGCCCCCTCATCCAACACTTTGATGCAATGACGGACAAGTTTTGTTACATTTTTCCTTTTTTCAATGTTCAGAACGGCTTATCCTTCTGTATCGCTGATCAGAGGCAAACTTGTCTTAAGTCCATGCAGTTCTCGCGGGGCTCAGCCTCCCCTTCGGAGACGCTTCACGCCTGCTCGGAGAAAGCTCGATCAGAAGAGGTTTGGTGATTGAGTTGCGCTAGGACAAACATTGCACGCGGCGAAAGCTTTTGGTGTAATTGGATTCAACTAAGTTTTTGATATGGCTGGATTAAGTAGCACTAGACCGCTGACTCACTCAGCAGGGTGTGGCATGAGGGAAAATTTGCAAACGTGCGGCATTCATTACAGGACAAGAATGCCTCTTTGGTAATGCTAAGCATAAATAGCTGAGAAAAGAGAAGTTTGGAGAAAAACTGGTTGGGATAGCGTTGTGGGGGCGTCGACGAGGCCAACAGTCCTCTGTCAGAGAAGTCATGCGAGCTAGTGATTCCATTCTGCTTGCACATATGAGTCTTTTAACACAGCAAACTCCATCACCACTTTATATTGAAGTTAGTACATCGCATTACCTTTCAACACCAGTGAAGGTCGTGAGTTTTACAGAAGATATCCGCACTATAACATTGGTCCAGGAGAAAGGGAGTGAGAAAAGATGATTTGAAATGTTTTTTTATCGTTTTCGTTTTCTTTGTTAGGCATTTGCAGGAATTGGATTTGAAAAACAGTCATGATCAAACGTTTTGTTGTTTTGTTATAGATGAGGTCTTACAATGATAAAGATGCAAAAATAAAGAACCAGCAGAGTAGAGCACATCAATAAATAATAATAAACTTAGCAATTAAATGATAAGCAACGTCATTGACTGGAAAATTCGAAGATATGAGCTGGAAAACCAGAGGGAGGAAAAAGACGAAACAAAAAAACAGGAGCCCAACAGAGAAACGGGAAAATAAAAGAGAAGTCTGATGAGGAGCGAGTAAGAATCGATGTGAAAGTGAGAGGTCCCTGATTAAAACCAAGCCATTGATAAGGTTTGGTTGATTAGGTTTTGACTCCGAGGCCCAATTGGTTCCGTGTCCGGTGGGTGGGAGGAGCGAGAAGAGGAGAGATTGATCTTGGGGTGGCAAGGTTGAGAGGGCCGGAGATAGAGTCGACTGAGATCTTCTGTTTCTTGATCCCATTATCGGCCGAGAAGCTTCTTAGGGGGACGTGGCAAGGGCCGGGAGAAGAGCAGCATGAGGAGGCGGAGGAGGCGGCATGGAAGAATGCGGGGTCGCCTATGTAGCCCGGGCTACCAAGGAAAGAGGAGTGACTGTAGGCTGAGCTGGGGCTGAGAGCGTCTTCCGAAGGCCGGGCCGGGATCACCGGAGCCATTCCCTGACAACGGAAGTCCCATTCTTCATCGTCGGAGAGTGTCGGCTGATAGAGCACCGCTGTCGGTCCACGACGCGAGAATCTTGATGTGTTGGCCTTGCTCAGCGTCAGTGACCAGGGCTGGTTCTCGTATCGCTCTGCCTCTTCCAACTCGGTGTCGTGATGCTCTACCCCGAAAAGATGCTGGAGGGGCGCGATCATCGAGCGGGAAATTGTACGTCTGACTTTGGGCCTCGAGGTTGGAAGAGTTTGAGTGTAATTCGAAGGTTGTAACGGGTAGTGCGAGTTACTTTTAGTTAACTGATTTTACAGGTGCGGGAAACCAAGTTATGTTAGTACAAATGTGCGTTTCTTTGTGAGGGTCACATAGACTGTATTAAATGTACTCACGGTGGAAGAAATCATGTTTCGCATTTTGGATAACCTACGTCCAGCGTGTTGTTGTTTGGATGATTCAGCGTCGGAAGGCCTGAGCAAGGTAGCTTGAGGGAGGTCGTGAAAGCCACACGATGAGCCAGTGGAGGAGCGCGATCTTGGCAAGTTGAGCATGGTTGACGAGTCTTGTAGGAGCTAGCGAGTTTGTTCAGCTATGAGGCTTAACAAGTCTGATCAAGTAAAAGGGTTGGATAGATGGTCAGGGACCAACCAAATCGTTATGGTAGCTGAAGGACGAATGTCAATTGTTGTCGACGTTTATCATAAGTTAGTGGGGTGGGTCCGATGGAGTGGAGATATGACAGGGGCAAATGTGATGTCGTGAAGAATAGCGCCAAGTGGATAAGCCGGCTAGAATACTTTAGGAGAGGTTGATTGGCGGAAGTTCTTCTGGGATGTTAGTGATGGTTTTAATAAATAGTATTTATGTGAAAGTATTTATTTATCTCGCTACGAGGGGGAACTATCTTGTTGGTGGTCGTCGTCGTCAGAGGGGTGGATCCAAATGTTTGTGAGGGAGGATAGTGTGATTGTGGTGGATAGAGTGGGGCTTTTTATAGGAAAGATGGTGATTTTGTATCTAGTGCGGATTGTAGATACAAACAGACCAGCACGCGCGAGCTTCCCAGCAGATAAGCTAATAGATGTGGTTCAGCCAGGCACCAAACACGACCAGGGTGGCGGATGATCTGGAGAATTTTTGAGACGGCGGGTTTTTTTGGGATGGATGGCGGGTCGGGAGAGAGTACGGCAAACCGGAGGGTGGGTGCGAGTGAGGCGGGGCCAGTCGGAGAAGAGGGGGCTGGTAAGCTTTGTCTGTTTCTGAGTGTATTTATATCGCTTGAGAGCACCTTTGGCCATACAAGCATAATACAAGCAACTTGGACTGACCAGTCGATCCAAGAGAGAGGAAATATGAAACGTCCAGTCCGAACAGCACCGGAAAGGCTGGCTCTCGGGAGTACAATGGCTTCTTTGGTCACTTGGGTGGCCACCGGTCCAAGAAGGCTGCCTGACACTGTTTACCGAACCGGGCAATCAAAGGACAATCCCAAAGTACCGATTAGATAATGTTTGGGTGCAATGTGTACCAAAACACAGGAAGGCTTGGGTGGCGGGTGGGCTGTATAGTCCGACAAAAGTGGACTGGCGATTTAATTCGGATGGCTGTATGGTACACGCTGGCGGAAGAGGATGAACGCTAACGGATGCTAGACTCACGGAGTGTGGGGAAGGGGGACAATCCTGGACGCAATCGAGCCGGACAACAGGAAAGTGAGGCAAGAGCCTTGAGCGACACTGTCAGATTGGGCCTACTTAAAATAAATGCAACTGTTTGATTGGGTGGAGGAGCAACAAGGAAGGTAAAGGTTGGTGGGGGTTTTAAGGGAAAGGGCCCGCTGGCGGAAGGAATGTTTGGAAGAAGGATTGCGATGTGCATACATCGAGTGTGTCCGTCCTGCTTGGTTGGATATGTTTGCTATGTATTTATTTTTATTTATCTGGTCTTCTTGTCTTCTTGATCTTGACGCCACAAGCCTACCAGCAGCGAACGGCGGAAATACACTCGAGCCTAATATACCGGCATGGACATGCGTGGATGTCGATTGACGCCTGAGAGTTGAAGATCCTGAGGCAGCCAGCAGGTTATGTGCAACAACCTATGACCCTGGCCGATTAGAGCACTCCTTTAGCTCGTTCGCTTGGTAGCAAGTCATGTTATTTAACAATTCTTAGAGTACTGTGCTTGCTCCAGCGAGCCAGCCAATCTAAATCGGACGATGGCTGATGATTATGCGCTCGACTTGTCCGTCAAGGAGCTTTCTTTGGCGTGGTTGGTGCCGCAGTGAGACAGGTTTAAAGATCGGAAGAGTGTATGCCCCACTGCTATGTAGCCAGGTGGGGCCACGGCTCATGCACACCTTTCGACTCGATGTTCTTCTTGAGTCGAAAGATCGACTGGCCTCGGGCCCAATGGTAAACTGGCCGCGATGACGGGAAGCACCGCGACACTGGGCCGTGTCTTGAAAAAAAATGGCAAAAAGGGTGGTTGGGTTGCGAATAGGTTGTGTCATTGACCGTTGCACTTGGTGTCCCGGGGTCCCAGAGGCTCTGCTGTTGCACCGCGGCATGCCGGCCGATTGCAGCAGCCGGAGGCGGCTGGATCGAGGACAACTCTTCACGTTATAGTCTTCTTAACCACAAAGACCGAATCTCTTGCACCGCGCTGGGCGGTGCCAGGTAGCATGATG